>NC_092652.1:27001155-27601155 GCF_032118995.1 Asterias amurensis | reverse complement strand
TTTCCACTGACCAGAGAGTAGAAGGGGTCAGTTAAAAAGATACATGAGAATAAAACTCACTGCTGATTTTCCAATGGATTCTTGAATCTCACTAAGGAATTCCAATTGTTGTTCTGCATCATCAAGATGGTCCTCAAGAAGCTGACACTTAATGATTCCTGAAGAGAAATAAATAATAAAAATGGTTTATATTTAGCCCTTTTAGTTTATATAGAGCACTTCTATTTTTATCTACATAGTCTCAAAACACTTTAATAATTTGTTTAGAAAATGTTCACAAGTTTTTGAATTATATGGCTCCAGGGTAAACCCATTCTTTTAGCAAAACACAAGTGTCAAGACCAGACTGGAATGCAAACTCTGAAATACCAGAACTTTGGTGCCCTTGTTGGCTCGGCCAAACCATACCACTGAATCATATAAATTACATTCTTATTTTATGAATAATTGAAACAATAATGTTTTGACTAGAGTAATGAGTTGTGAGTAAATAAGTGTTTATCGAGCCTAACCTGTGAGGGCAGTCACACTAGTTTCATCTTGCTTCATAGCACTCCGATAATACTTCATAGCATCTCGGGGTTTGTTCTGGAGAAGAAGTTCATATCCTACTTCTGTCTTAAACTCTGCATTCTTAGCTTCTAAAGAAACGGCTCTCTCAACCATGGAGGACGTTTGTTGAAGAACCTGCTGGTTGCGACCACACTGCAAAAACAAAAAGAAGTAAATAATAAGCTTTTTCCTTATAAAAATGACCCAACACAAGGCCAAAGGGTAATTAAAGGTGAAAGCTACAAGAAATCTCAAGAATATTCAAAGAAAGAGAAGGTATCTATTCACATTCCTTTTTAAACTAAGGATGAATAAAGTTTTTTTTAATCGGATTGAATTGAATTAAACTGGATGCGAATGTAAGAAACACTGTTTAAGCTTACCACTCTACAATACACCAAAGATAGATGCCAAAAGATGTAGGCGTTCTTTGGCTCAAATCGATCCAGTAGTTGAATCAATTCTCCTAGTCTTTGTACGGCCTGAAGTACAAAAAGAAAAGGACATTGAAATGAGGTAGGTACAATAAAATAAAAAAATGAGGTAGGATTCAATAATAAAATGAGTATCTCACCTCTTCATAGTTGCCTTCCCTACAGAGGAGATACAGAATCTCCATTCTCACTGCTTCAATACAACTGGATTGCTGACTCAATGCTCTGTTTAATTCAATCAAATAACAATCATTAATAAAGAAATAAACAAATAGGTAATAAAACTGACACGGTCGTAGTGTGTTTCCTTTAGCGCACAGCCACAACCCTGCATGGATTTAAACAACCGATTAAGACCAAGTTCTGTTCCCAATCCGGTAGAACCATGAGTAGTCTCATCTTCTCAATGAGTGCTGTCATGAATCTCAACGCTCACTCAATTCCTTCTATTCAAGTGTCTCACTAGCTCACTGAGTAACTTACCTCTGGGCTGTCTCAACAGTCTGTTCCCAATCCTGTAGCGCCATGAGTAGTCTCATTTTCTCAATCAGTGCTGGCATGAATCCAGGGTACGATACCACGGCTTGGTTGATCAGATCAAGAGCTCCGCTATAATTGTGTCTCAGAGTGAAGTAACGAGATTTACCAATCAATGCCTCAACATTCTTAGATGCACCGCTGTCGAATGGAAATAAAAAGCTTTGTGAGTAATTTACAATAATCTAAACTGGGAATCAAATTGATCTAGGGTGTGCACGAGAAGTAATTTTGTGGTGGTGATGCCACATATTTTTAAAGAAATTCTAAACAAAAATCACCCACAAGATATAAGTGCCATTCAATGAGAAGGCTGCAAGAAAAATCAAGACAAATAAAAGAGAGAACAGGTATATGCTCATCTTAGACTGGAATAGATTCTAAGATGGTGGAACACAAGATGCAGGTTTGGAGTTTCAAAGCTCAGCAGTATGCTCCTCAAGGAAAATAAGCCAGGAGTATATCAGCCAGTTTTTGGAACATATACAGTGGAGGGGAGATAGTGTGGCAAAGCGTGTAGCGCTATTAAAGGTGTGTAGAGAAGGGACAACGAATTGAAGACCTTCTGCACACCTTTGATGGAAGTATCAGTAAAAGAGAGTTACTAAGGAGGCAGAGAGTCTAACAAATAGAGGGGTTCGTGAGATGATGCTAGATGCTCTATCTTATCTTGACTCTCATTTGAGAGTGTATGGTTTCTGAGATAAACCAGAGGAAACTCAGGAGTTTGAGTTGCACATTCCATAGAGATAGTTACCTAAGAGCATCTTCAAAGTATTTTCCAGACTTCTTGACGAACGTGTCCCTGCCGCATGTCAAATCAATCCACCCTCTCAGGACCTGGCCCTATATATCAATGCAATATAGAAATCAGTTAAAACATACAGCTCAATGGTTTAACAATGTCCAAATTGGTAACTGAGGCTGTCGAACAGCTGTGTATGTTATTGTTTCTACGGGCAGCTAATAATATCAAATAAATTTGTCCATGTTTCTTTCTCTGTAAATCTTTCTTTTTCTTCTTACTGTAGTCGATTTGGGGTCATACCGTAGCCTTTGTCACCATCAATAACTTCATGTTGTAAAGTTATCCCCTTAGGCCAATTCTAGTAGGCATGAAAGTACAAATAGATCAAGGGAAAATGTTAAAATGAATGGAAAGTACCACAAAAATATGTAGTTTAAACAATTGTACAAAAAAAAGTGACTAATTTGACTGTACCTCTTTAGCACCCTGTGATAGCTTCAACATTCTGTCAACATATTCTCTAGCTTTATCATGTCGACCTGTATGCCACAAAAACATCGCTGCAAAATATAGACCCTGTAAACAAAATCAATTATAACATTGTTAAAAAATAAATGTTACAGTCAGGTTTAAAAATCAGGAAAAGGTCATTTAAGATGAACAAATAAACATTGACTAGAGCAGAATTTGAACCAATGACCTATGGATTAACAGATGAGGCTCTACCATACAAGCCCCATGCATTGACTAGAGCAGAATTTGAACCAATGACCTATGGATTAACAGATGAGGCTCTACCATACAAGCCCCATGCATTGACTAGAGCAAAATTTGAACCAATGACCTATGGATTAACAGATGAGGCTCTACCAACTGACCTTACTGGCCCCATGTTAACTTTCCTTAATATATTTGCTTGAGGGGAGGAGGCATTAAAGCCATTGGACCCTTTCGGTAAACAGTATTGTCCAAGGCCCACACTTTGTGTATCACAACTTCTATATCAAATAACAAACCTGTGAAAATTTAGGCTCAATCGGTCATCGGAGTCTGGAGAAAATAACGGGAAAACCCACCCGTGTATCCGCGCGTTTCGCCGTGTCATGACATGTGTTTAAAATAAATCTGTATATTTCGCTAACGAGAATTGATATTGTTTTACTGTTGTCTCAAAAAGTAAAGCATTTCATGGAATAATATTTAAAGGGAAGTCTTTCACCACTACCTTCTGTAAACCCTATAAGACATTTGTAAATCTGTGAACTTTATTTTTTTTTTCTGTACCGAAAGGGTCCAATGGCTTTAAGTTCAAAATTATTTTAAAAAATAATTGAAAAATAAAATACCTACCTTCTCTCCGGCATGTTTGCGTTCTTCTTTCAGTCTGGCATCCAACTCCTGAACTGCTTCTCTATCTGTTACCAAGACAACAGTTTAAAATCCGAGTGAATTTGTTTAACATTCTTAAATAGATCTTTACAACAAAATAAATGGTTTAATAAATATGGTTGCGGTAGGTTTGAGTCATTTTTTAAATTTTTTTTAAAACAATTTTTTATGGTTGTTTCCTATACTACTGTTGCACTGGTTTCTAGTATTTGGGTCCATTGGTGTGTGTGAATGTTTTGAAGTAGTTCCACTATTTTTTTTTTACATTTTTTAAATAGTGTTTTCTGTAGTTTTGGCTTCTAGTGTTTAAGTTCATCACACAAATGCCGAATGACCTACCCACAGTCTTGCATCTCTTATGAGAGTACATAAGAGCCATCTTAGTACACAGAACTAAATCAGGTTTGTCTTTAATGACCTACCCACAGTCTTGCTTCTCTTATGAGAGTACATAAGAGCCATCTTAGTACACAGAACTAAATCAGGTTTGTCTTTAATGACCTACCCACAGTCTTGCTTCTCTTATGAGAGTACATAAGAGCCATCGTTGTACACAGAACTAAATCAGGTTTGTCTTTAATGACCTACCCACAGTCTTGCATCTCTTATGAGAGTACATACAATGTAAGAGCCATCGTTGTACACAGAACTAAATCAGGTTTGTCTTTAATGACCTACCCACAGTCTTGCATCTCTTATGAGAGTACATACAATGTAAGAGCCATCATTGTACACAGAACTAAATCAGGTTTGTCTTTAATGACCTACCCACAGTCTTGCATCTCTTATGAGAGTACATAAGAGCCATCCTTGTACACAGAACTAAATCAGGTTTGTCTTTAATGACCTACCCACAGTCTTGCATCTCTTATGGGAGTACATAAGAGCTATCCTTGTACACAGAACTAAATCAGGTTTGTCTTTAATGACCTACCTACAGTCTTGCATCTCTTATGAGAGTACATAAGAGCCATCGTTGTACACAGAACTAAATCAGGTTTGTCTTTAATGACCTACCCACAGTCTTGCATCTCTTATGGGAGTACATAAGAGCCATCGTTGTACACAGAACTAAATCAGGTTTGTCTTTAATGACCTACCCACAGTCTTGCATCTCTTATGAGAGTACATAAGAGCCATTGTTGTACACAGAACTAAATCAGGTTTGTCTTTAATGACCTACCCACAGTCTTGCATCTCTTATGGGAGTACATAAGAGCCATCGTTGTACACAGAACTAAATCAGGTTTGTCTTTAATGACCTACCCACAGTCTTGCATCTCTTATGAGAGTACATAAGAGCCATCGTAATACACAGAACTAAATCAGGTTTGTCTTTAATGACCTACCCACAGTCTTGCATCTCTTATGGGAGTACATAAGAGCCATCGTTGTACACAGAACTAAATCAGGTTTGTCTTTGATGCCTTCCAGCTCTCTCATTCCCTCAGCCAAACGATCTGAAGTAGATGACCAAAATCAAATGATGAGAGTCATTGCTAACAAAAAGAATTGAAACTTTGATCCAAATATAGGGAGGTATTTAAAATGATGGCATTTTTACATTTTAGGAACAGCACTCTGCCACTGCTCAGTAATTAAAAAAAAAAAAAAAAAAAATGAATCTGGTTCTAAAATTCAAAATATTGCCAATGAATTAAAACAGAAAATTCTTTCAAAGTTATTGCAACCTATTTGTTATAGAAAAAGGCCAAAAAGATTACTGTGGGCTCTTGATGATTGGCCATCTGTATAGTTATGTAAATTTCAGTTACGAGGGTCAAGTCTGAGATTGCCACTTGCTTGAATTAGCCAATCGATTGGGGGGGGGGGGCAATTTGCAAATAACCGTGATCTCAAACTTGAAAGAAAGTATAAAAACAGAAGGATAGGAAACAAAAATGTTAAATTTTAGATGTAGGAGAAAAACCCAAATGGGAAAAACCTCAGTAATCATTAGGTAGAGACTGAAAACAAAATCTACTGCAACTCTTCCGTCTGATGCAGGATTCGAGCCATAGTCCACTGAAGTCAAAGACAGGCAAAGAAACCACTGAACCAACTTTTTACTTAATCCCCTGAAAGATTCAACAGTTCTTTTACCTTCTAAGATGAGACCATATGCCTTGAAGAAGAGGAGTACAGGATCGGTTCCATATTTCTTGATTGCTTCTAGAGCCACTGTTTGCATATGACGATAGAGCTTCTCTTGGCAATAGTAGCTCACAGCAGCCTGAAACAGAAAATAATAAAACAAACAAAATTAAATTATTAACATTATTTACAGTTACACCATATTATGGTGTTTACTTTTTCTAACTGTGTAGATTATTTTTTATAAGCTACTTCATTCTTGAAAGGGCAAGAACATTTCAAGGGGCACCAGGGCCATGACCAGCCTCTGTTGCCCCTGTGAACAATCAGACTGACAAAGTGTAGTTTAAAAAGTCATATTTAGCAAGTCATTTCTAATTTTGTAGATTGTTCTTATAGGTTAGCTACTTCACACAATCAAGCAGGGAAGGAAAACCCGATCTAACTGCAACTCTCTTGTCCGAGGTGGGATTCGAACCAGGGTCCACTGAGGGGAAAGGCAGGGAAAGAAACACGTCATTTTTGATTACTTACCAATGTGGCTGAATCGGTGTCTGCCATGGTGAAGAAAAAAATGAGTCACCTGACTTGCCACACACGAGTATTAAACCTACAAAAACAAGAAACAACTTTAGATTTTTTAACCAATATGAATTGGTTAAATTGCCTACACACAAAGTACTCAAGTACTTTCTGATGTCCTTCTGTATACGAAATTCCACTGGGTTACAGAAAAGATAAGTTTCGATAACGTAACCCTCCTCCCGACAGCTACCCTCCTCCCGACAGCTACCCTCCTCCCGACAGCTACCCTCCTCCCGACAGCTACCCTCCTCCCGACAGCTACCCTCCTCCCGACAGCTACCCTCCTCCCGACAGCTACCCTCCTCCCGACAGCTACCCTCCTCCCGACAGCTACCCCCCTCCCGAAGGCTACGCCATCGGGAGGAGGGTTATGTTATCGCAACTAAGAAAATATCAGTGTTTGGTAATGACCACCCCCGCCCCAACACACAAATCGTGTGATTTAAATGCAAATGGTAGGCCCCGTGGCAAATCTTCACATCAGGTGGTGACACTGCCAAGAAATAGGAGTCATTGTTTAGACTAGTGATGATCTTCGTGTCAAGGGAAACGCAAACTCCCGGTCCAACAATTTCACTCATATTATAATATATTTGGTGTAAACATGTGGTTCAGTAACTATAGTTGCGATAACGTAACCCTCCTGCCGACGGCGTAGCCAGGGATAACGTAACCCTTCTACCGATGGCGTAGCCGGAGGTCCGGCTACGCTGTCGCCAGGAGGGTTACGTTATCGCAACTACAGTAACTAGACAACAATACTTCTATTCTACGGTCATTAAGAAATCAGTGTTAGCTTTTACAGACACAGTAAACATTGAATTACCACATGACCGAGAAGGCAGTTTAGACAAAGCTTTACAGGCCCTACATGCATAGACCTACCAAAACTATGCATCTATAAAGGCCTACCACAACTGGTGAATACAAATATAACTGGATGCACATAGGGGGCCTAACATTAATCAAAACATTTTAACTTGAATTGATAGCATAACTTTACCAAGGGAGTTCTTTCTGTTAAGATCTAAATAAAAGTTCGGGTATCATTCCTCCAGAATTCCTTGGCACTGCCAACAAGCTCTAACTAAAACCATGGAGGCTAATTTATTCGCATTTTTCCTCCATGTTAAAACTAAAGTAAACTTAGTAAAAAAGTCATAATATAATAAGGATAATTTTATGATAAGGCCACCATCAATCATCATCATCATCAGACAGCAGAATCAGACTTAATTTACGTCAATAACAACATGATGTGACAGAGAGTTCCTTCATCATTACAGAAGTAGAAACCATCTATGATTTCTTGTTTTTATTAGGAACAAAATTACTCACCACTGTATGACGATAAAACAATAAACGATTGCTCCTTTCAAGTTTCATTCGCTAGCGGTGTACGAAGATTTGATCTGGTAAAATGGAATGTGTTGACAGAATCTAGGCAACAGTGCGCCCTCTAGAGTTCAATATTTGTCATTGAGATGGGAACAGGGCCCAATTTTTAATAGAGCCGATCACAACAAAATGCTTTTCATAATATACCAGCCAAACGATAACCATACCTCATGTAAAAAATTGTAACTGGTATCCTGCTTATTTCTTAGCTGACAATAAAATTGTTCAAATTGTTAAACAATATCTTCTGCCTAATAAAGCAGCTCTATAAAATTGGGCCCAGATTTTGTATTTCTCTCTCAATCAACTAAACCACCATAATATTTTGCACAAGTTCACAAGAAAATACCCCCCCCCCCCGCCCCCGAAACGGCACTCTGTAATTACCGAAACGGCACTCTGTAATTACCAAGGAGGAAAACAGGAATTCAGCCCATCTTATAGTTTTTTTCAAAGCCTGAAACCATGTCTTTCGTAAAAGCCCTGAACCAAAGTTTTAATATTTTTGAAGCTAAAGCGCTGTACCACAACTGAAAGAATGAATGCCACAACTACATACATACTTTAGGTTGTGACCATAGAGCTGTTCTTTTATATAGCTCTATGGTTGTGACCCAGAGTCTCACATCACTGAAGTCTACTATTCCCTTTACAAGCTTGTGGTATTTAAAATAATTGCTAAACATTAAAATCAAAATTTAACATCTGGGTAATTTTTTTTCAATATGATTTGTTGTAAATAAAAAAGAAAAAGAAGTCAACTTAAATCAGTCACTTATAAGGGAGGAGAGAAAACAGAAAACAAATTTCGCACTCAGATCACATTTTGCTGAAATATATATTTTAATATCGATAATAACTACCGACAACCATCCTTGTTGGTAAATATAAACAATTCTTTTTTTATTTATGATTATAGGAGGTCACCAAGCAAAAACACAAAAGATATAATTACTTTGTGTAACAGTTATTATTATAATATTTACGATAAGAAATATACTCTTTAAATTTCTGATAAAGGGCACTTATCCATGTGTTTCCCAACAATGAGGAAATTGAATACAACCAACGTTTCCTCAAGCCTGCTTTGCATCCAATCTAACACAATAATCTGTTTCAATTCAAATGATTTCCAACTTTGAGAAAACAATAAATAATAAAAGCCGCCTCCAAGAAATGTTTCGCTTGAAGCTTTAGTCGTTCGGGGTTTTTGATACAGACCAAGAAGTATTTCACATCAACACTAAAGGAAACTTGAAATTGGAACGAAAGGAACATTGTGCACACAACGCACATAGAAAAGGGTTTTATTTGTTGGCTATGGCTGCGGCTGTTGCTAAGGGCAACCTGTATTTCCAGCCATAGTCATAGCCATAACCATGCCTGCCATTTTGGTCATAGCCGAAACGATTACTAGACTTCACAAGTCTTGCTCTAATCTCATTGTTGACTTGCCTTCATTGAAAAAAACAAAAAACAAAAAACAAAACACTGCAACCAATTTGGGATAAGGAATTATTGTGTGCACAAATTCTGACAATGTTCAGAATTACATGTGTATGTACAGACACATTGTAGCTTTATAAATAAATTGACAAAATTGAATATTATGTTATTTTGATCAATTGACTGAGCTATGAGGCTGTCCAAACCTGAATACATTATACAAATGATATTAAAAACAACAATAGATAGAAGAAAAACACTTGAAACATACTCATTAATTGTGTAAACCTTAAAGGTTATAGATATACATAATGTCACCAACATTATATTTTTACTAGACATTAAAAGTTCAAAGACCAAATATTAATATTTACAAGTATCAACAAATATATGCATTTACTTCTGTAGGGTGTGTCCTAAATTCATCAAATCGATTCATACAAAGAAAGGTTTTCGTGGTTTTTTTTTCACAAAAACTGAATTTGGAGTATTACATTTTGACATTCTCAAGTTGGTATTAATTTAATCAGTTAAAGGAACATGTTGCCTTGGATCGGTCGAGTTGGTCTTTAAAAAGCGTTTGTAACCTTTTGTTATAAAATGCATATAGTTAGAAAGATGATTTATAAGTAGAATACAATGATCCACACAAATTTGCCTCGAAATTGCGTGGTTTTCCCTTTTACTTTGCGAACTAACACGTTCGGCCATTTATGGGAGTAAAAATTTTGACTCCCATAAATGGCCGACCGTGTTAGTCGACGAGGTAAAAGGAAAACCACGCAATTTCAAGTGATACTTGTGTGGAGAATTATATTCTAGTTTTAAAATATCTTTAAAATCAATAAGACCAACTCGACCGATCCAAGGCAACGTGTTCCTTTAAAACATTTTTGAAGGCTTAAGATAAACTCCCTTATTTTAGTAATGGATTTATAATTAATTTCCAAATGAATGTCGATCATGCAGACTCTTACATGAGACTCTCATTTCAAAGAGATTCTTAAGCCAAAGCAGGAAATATTGCTTTACTACTTGTTAAGCAAAAATGAGCATGATGCCAGTCAAAGCTGGTTCATGTGTAATGTTATTCTGCTAAGCATAATTTTGTTGATGCTTAGCTCTAAGAAATTGGGCGCTACAGAAACTCAAATGAGACTTAACAAAGTAATATAACTAGAAATATTCAGTTTCTCGTTACTGTGGGCTACTTAAAATAAGTTATTCTCTTCACCCAAGAAGTAGATCTTTTTTGTTGATTACATAAAATATCATGTCATTATTGAACTCAAGTTAATTTGATTTTCTTGATTACATATTTATCGTATATGTCATATTTCTTTTATAAACCTGTGCAGTGTCAAATATAATACACATTGAGGTAGATACTATTTACAAAAAGGGAACCCTTTTCCAAAATAGAAAAATATTTGAGTCATTCTTCTCCAATCACTGAACAATCCCAGTGGTTTGAAATACGCCATGCCAGTTGTGCACAAATGATCAGTGCATAAATAGATAGAGGACAAGCAGCATAGTTTGTCTTCAGTCCATATTGATAAAAAAAAATATAAAAAAATCTGTTCCAAACTACTCACAAACCGAAAGGACCTACAGTATAAATGCGAAAAAATAGTTCATGGCCTGATCGACCCGATCGGAGTCTTTCTCAAGAAAGACTCTGATAGGGTCGAAACAGGAGACCATGAATTATTGTTTGCATAAGTTTATCTTGACGAATCAAACTGACCTATCTCGGTTCTGGTATTAAACAAATTGACTTTCAGTTTCAAACACATGATGACTTTTAATTGCAGTTCAAATTGTGCACACTCATCCAATAATCCAAAATTGTGCACACTCATCCAATAATACACAGCTTTGAATTACAACTAGAGATTTTCACTCAATATCTCCAGGAAACGATGACACAATTATTGAAAATGCGCTGGTGGCTTTTGCTAACCCTTGACTTAGACAGTGAAGAACCGCACAAAAAACACATAGCTCTGACATGGATGACAGAAGCCAAGACAGAGCCACAGCCGCAGCCAAAGCCACAGCCGCAGCCAAAGCCACAGCCCAAGCCACCAAACATCAAGCCACAGCCCAAGCCATCAATGCTTACACTGGTTCCTTTATAACAAACACATAACATGAACATTAGATACAGCTTAGTAATTTAGCAAAAACAACACCCAAGCATACAAATTACATCAGTTGGAAAAATAACACCCACACAAAACTATCAGAATTTATTTTTAAAAAACTAGCGGGGCAGCTCAAACAATGTCACCACTTGCACACTTAAGTAGGAGGGATATGTAAATTAACATCCCATCTCTTTCCACCTCGATGCCCCTCCCCCCAGAGTTAAACCAGAATGGAGTTTTAATCAATTGGTAATGGTATTCAAATTGGAAGTCAACAATTGGATATCATTATGTCCAGTCAAGTTTTAGATACATACAGTCATGATGAATGTCATGTAGATTTTTCTTTTTAATTAAGAAAATAGGAATATCGGCAAAATAAGTTTGCAATGATTTGGTATCATGATTGAACTTCGTCCTAGAGGTATGACGGTCTAACAAGTAAATGAGTTCAACATTCAATAATCTGTTTATGTTATACAAACTCACTGATTCAGTTACTAAATGAAATGACTCCCACTTCAAAAGCAATAATTTCAACCAATCAATACTACTGGTACAATGTACAGCCAAACTTCAAATCCAAAAAATAAAGTTCAAGACTAATTGAGACGGAGTAAGTTTGAATAAAATGGACTTGATGAAAAACTAGATCAAATTAAATAAGGAAGACAGCATTATTAAAGTAGGAGTCAATTTCCATGACAACCCTGTACTCTTCATTTGTTGATTAATTTGTAATTAAAACTTACCCGAAACCTTTAAAACTAGGCAACAAATAAATAAAGGGGTCATCTTTTGATCATCAGTTCAACTTTTTCAAGATAATATCATCATTCAGAAATGTTACAATTGATGAAACTCAAGAGCTATTTACAGACACCAATCAGAAGATTATTTCATTTCAACATGATTGAGGGAAAAACAAGCAACAAGTAATATGCCTATCAATTATTGATCGATATTGATCTTCAATTTGTTTGATTTCTTGGATACTAACAGCATCATGCAGACTCTGCAGTGTAATTTGATCAATAATTAATTTAGTATCAATTGAGAATTGTAGCTATATATCCTGTATTCACTCAAGGGCGACCATTTCAATTAACAAACTATAGTTTCAAAGAAGTTTGCAAAAAATATAAAATTGAAAAATAAATAATGAAGTTTCTCTACACATATGAGGCTGTGTCTAGAGCTAGGGCTGTTGCTAAGGATGTTGCTATGGGAATCAAGCTTTGGACATAGTCACTAATTCATCTTAGTTTAAAGTGTTGAGTCTTGATTTAAACTCAAAACACTCAGTTTTAAAAAAAGTCCTAGGAAATCCAATTGTATTAATCAGTTTAAACATTCCATAAAATTAAACCCATTTTAATAAAACTTAACCATTTCCTTTAGAGACACTGAAGCACAATTGTTGTTTTTATTTACAATAATAAGTTCATGAATGTCCTCTATTAAAATAAAAGTCAATAAATAATAAACAGTTTCAAAAACACACACACACTGCATGTTCATTACATTTGTTGCCGGCACTTTCTAAAAAAAAGTACACATTTCCCAGAGGTTGTTGCTGCACTTTTCCCAGAGATAGTTGCTGTACTCTTCAAACCCAAAGTACAGTGGCATTTGACGTGTCACTGAACTTTCATTCAGGCATTCCTACAGTAATTACAATTCAATTCAATTGAATAATGATTGATAATGAGGGCATTTATTTACAGAAATAATCAAGATTCACCCATAAAATCTTATTTAAAAAAACCCAGTTATAAAACAAAGAGGGAGAAATAAATGATAAAATATTAAAAATAGGCTGCACATTTTTTAGGAGGCAAAATACGTAAAACTTGAATATTTTTTCATTGTTTTTAAAGGAAAGAAAAACCTGTTATATATACTGTGTACAAGCATTCATTCTTTTAAAATTTTAACACAAAGTGGTACATTAGTTTACCAACATTTCCTTTAAAAAATTATAATTAATACAAATTTCAGTTATACTCTTTTGCTTTAATCAACCTGTCCACGATTTGAAAATAAGCAAAAGTTTTTCTTGCAGCTGCATGTCAGTTTTTGTGTGCAGCGGTCTTGCATTTAAAACCTAAATCATCTTTAAGAATGGGTACTACCGTTAAATTGCTAAGCACAAAACAGGGTAAGAATCAGATTGTAAAAATCCAATGGACATCTTTGCATACTCTATTCCACTTCTTTTTTAACTACACTCAAGGAAGCTACTAATGTAAAGTCCTTAATGAAACTTCCAAGGTATAAAGCTGTGTTCAATTCTAATGGCAGATAAAAAGGTGTTTTTTATGTGAGTGCCACCATGTGCGTTTATCACATTGTATTTTGTTTGCAGTATATGACCTAATACAGCTCTATTCACTTTGCCATTTTTTTTTAACTTCAATATCATCCCCACCAGTCTACTCAATCATATTCTCTTCCTCCATTCAGTCAAACTGCATCACACAAGTTTAAGATGTATCAATCAAGATGAAGAACAAAATGATAATACATTGAGGTTGAAAAATGAAACAGTAAAAATATATTACCACGTGGGTTTTGATGGTTAAATTTTCCTGAAGTTTTACCTTCTGAGAAAAACAAATATTAGTAACATAAACTAGACATTAACCAATTACTTAATGAAGTAGATTGTAAATGTTCACTGAGGAGCCAATATGCAAGGGACCTGAATAATATCTTCACAAATTTTGTACATTTGTGAAGATTAATGTTTGCTGCTGTTAGAGGCAAGTTTACTGCATAAATCAGCTTAGAAATCTGAGGTTACTTATAAAGACTTATTTCAAACAAGAACCTGGTAAAACTTCTTTAGTAATGGTTTTAAGTATCTTTTCATGAGTTATCTGTTGTATTTAATTTGGTTTCTTACTTTCTAATTCTAACATTTGCATTTTGTTGTCAAAGATGAAGAGGGTAATTGAATTAATTTGTTAGAAAACAAATCTACTTGAGGCCCCTACTTATTTGATTTCAGTTTTAGCTTCCCTAATGAAATGTATTTAACTTTAATAAAGGTAGATTTGAAGTAAACCTGATTTTTTTTTTTATATTTCACTTCTAAGGGACTTTATAGTTAGCAACAAAAATTCTTGTGATTCTGCAGCACATTATCTTTAAAAAGATCCACATTTTGTCCAGAGTCAATTCAGTCCTGAAATGAAAATGGGTAATCTTTTGATAGTTTCATTCCTTCAGAGACCTTTTACAAATTGTAAGATTCATTTTGTAACTTCATAAAATCTCAAACAGTATTTTGTGATAAGCAGCATTCAAGTTCTTTGGGAAAATAGATTTTGTTGCTACACTTAAAATATTGATTTCTTGGTCTTAAGTATAGCTGTGGTTGACCTTGAAGTAATGGATTGGTGTATTCCCGATAATCTAAGCCCAAATCACAATGATTGTCTGGAATTGATACAATCTAGAGTTGATGCAAGTCTAATGAATAACAAGGTGCAAATCCAACTCTGATTATTTCACACCAAAGTCATATTCCTCAAGTGTCTTTCTTTTGCATTGTTTTTACCACACATAAATGTTTATCTATAAGACTTGACTTACGGGGAAGATCAAAACGAATGGACCATACTATGATGAATTAGAATAAATATTAATTGAAAGATGAAATGAACCATTCAACATTTTATCTTTTAATAAATAAAAACATCCTCATTTGTCTAAGTACATATTTGTAGTTTGAATGAGAACAACTATCAACAAAACATTTGAAAATAATGTTCGGGCATTTACCAGAAGTGTTTGGTGATTGTATAGCATGTGCATGCGCATGGTGTAGTCTAGAGTCCAATACATGTAGTTAAAATGGGATGGGATAAAAATGATTAATGAAGTAGTAACGGTTTGAATAATAACTGTCACGTGACTAACAATCCTTCAATCAAATTATAAGGATCTACTGGAGTGTTGTATAAACCTTTATATCGGTCAGTTAATGTGTATGGGATAGCAACAAGTGTGGCTGGCAATGTGACCAGAATTAATCAAAAATCAACTCATAACATCCCATTAAAATTTAGGACCCCCCCCCCCAAAAAAAAAAAAAAAAAAAAAAACCTTGAATTTCAAACACTTTGAGAGATTGAGCCATCTCTTCCAAACCATTATTTAGCACAGCTTAATATAATACCAGCAGCTTATCCAACTGCATATTAATGCTATATACAATAATGAGGTACATGTATAAGGGGATTTCAGTTAAATACGCTAGTGCTTATTCATACCACTGTACGCACCATTTATCTATTTACAGTAGCAATGGGTCTTGAATAAAATACCATCACTTTATATATAAAAAAAAAAAAAAAAAAAAACTGATAACAAATACCTGCCATTATTATCACAGGCAGTAAAATCCCTGTACATTCTGACAGAGGGTTCAACCTGAGAGGTTAACCAGTTAACTCCGGAAGATGTCTTATCTCATTGATGCATGCCAGGACAAGTGACTTCTTGAAGTTTGTGTCACTGTGGATGACCGCAACAAAGGTGGCCTGTACTTAAAGGAACACGTTGCCTTGGATGGGTCGAGTTGGTCTTTGAAAAGCGTTTGTTATAATATGCATATCGGTAGAAAGATGCTGTAAAAGTAGAATACAATGATCCACACAAACATGCCTCGAAATTGCACGGTTTTCCTTAAACCTCGTCGACTAACACGGTCGGCCATTTATGGGAGTCAAATTTTTGACTCCCATAAATGGCCGACCGTGTTAGTTCGCACAGTAAAAGGAAAACCACGCAATTTCGAGGCAAACTTGTGTGAATCATTGTATTCTACTTTAAAATTATCTTTCCAACCATATGCATTTCTAAACAAACGGTTACAAACGCTTTTTTATAGACCAACTCGTCCGATCCAAGGCAACGTGTTCCTTTAACACACTACAGATCGTGCACTCCTTATTCACTCTCGGCTGTACAACACTTCCTTTCACCCCACATTAAGAGGAGAGATGGAGGTAGAAAGACTCCTGCAATACTCTCTTTATGTAATCCCAGATTCAAGGCCGTCGTCTTTTTCCTGAAGAAGATTACGTGGCATCGAGATATTTCCATCTTGGTATTTCAGTGTTTTTCGTCTCAATGGTCCGGCAATGGAACCAATTGACTGCCATGTCTCTTACCCAAGGTTTGGCGATTCATGTTTTTTTCTCAAAAGAGAAAGTACAAATCCTTGTGCTTCAATCAGAACCTTTGTTCTCTTAGCCTTGTCAAGTCATGGTTTCTTTATGCCAGCGGTGATCTCGTAGAAAGTTGGTTCCAGCAACTCAGATAAAATAATCTTGCCAGGGTGTAAGTGAAAAAATAGAAGATTCCGGCATTAACTGGTTAATTGCTCATAATTGGTTCATATAATATTATATTTATCAATGTCTAAGACCTGATAACAACAATGCTTGCCTGTCCATCTTGTTTCCCAAGTTAACAAGGCAACCTCCATAAATAATCTTATTCCCTGAGTAGGAGGTGACATCAACGTCTTGTGAAACATCTTGATTACATGCAGTCTGCTCTTCCTTCTGAATACCATGTTCCAAACTGCATCAATGTGTCTTTGTGAAGCTTTAATATCGAAGTCAATGTAACGTCTGACGTAGCCAGACATTACAAACTGCAGCATTTATGGTGAACTTCGACATTAAGTTGCATGAGGAGTCTCTTTTAATGATGGAACTGTCTGAGAAAATGGTCTTTATCAACTCTTGCCTGTTCTGAAAAAAAATTCGCAAAAAAATCTTGAAGCCTCTGAAAAACAAAGCAAGCCAAGATTCATTCCTCACTGGTACACAACTCATACCTCATTATCACATCAATATTCATTTTTCTCTTTGAGGTATTCTGATGTTTTGTCCTGAGGTGCTCTTTTCAGTCAACTGTTTCAAATTACAGAAAAAACTGAGCATTCTTAAATCCCTGACAGTTTTATCTTTTAACATTTCAATATTAAACAGGGTGGATGCCAAGGTGGTATTCTCGCAACACTTTCTCAATAAAATCTGGACTTGTATCCTCAATAGGGAATTCTAAATCTCCGATGAGTCCACTGTCTCCACTGGTACTCTCCCTCAATGGTGTCCAGCGACTTGAGGTATCGGCTCCATCTTCAGACCCAGACTCAGGCAGCGAGGCACTACACGTAGGGTACTTGTGCCTTAGAGGTACAGAGGCTCCGCAGTCTGGTCTGCTTGGTAAAGTATGACTGTATTGCCTCATAGGATCTTCTTGAGGTACTTCAGAGGTACAGTGAGGAGTAACTTCAACCTGATGAGTATGAGATGATGGGAAGTCATCTTCAATAACTGAATCTGAGACAGGACGACGACGAATGCCAAGCAATGGCGACTCACAACGAACCTAAAACAACAAATTATAATATCAACAAAAAATTAGGCATTTTAGTCGCAGTAACCACTTCATGTAAGGTGATGTCTTTTTCAGCCAAACTTTTCCAAACCAAATAACGGTGGATGGCTCTTCAGAGCATCCTCTTTTGGTTGGTGTGGATTATTTTGGTTTCAAGTAAATTTTGGCCAATTATCGACAGTGGCTTATTTAAAATAAGACAATCCATCATTTCTCCAAAAAGAACAAAAATCCTGACAATGCTTTTTATGCGAACATTTGTTGTGTTTACTTTTTAAAAGTCGGGGTTTCAATGTGTAAACAAAATTAAACAAAGTCTTCGGACAGAAACTTAATTGTGAATCTTCCATTTTTAATAAATTTGTTTGTACATGTACCTCAGTGTTAGGAGGTCCAAACTGTCGAATTGATTCTCTTGCCAACATTGGACTCATGGCATTCAGTTCAATTTCTACTCTGTTTCCCTGAGCAAGACGAGACATCGGGACCCTGCCGTTGTGATCTCCATTCCATGTTCTTGCCAACTGTTCCTCGCGAGTAAACTGGTACCTCCTAAACACCATCAAGTAAACCGAGAGAAAATAGAAATTATAAGAGCATTTACCAAAACTTACCAAGCACAACGTATAACACATGATCAACCAGAAGTAATAATAATCTTGTCCATTAAATGGGTAGATTTGAATCAATAATGGGTTAACAAAGATTAATTGACACGATTGGCATTTGAACCAACAACCTCTTGGTTTAAGAACTGAGCAATATGGCAATATGTTGTCACACAAAAGCATATACAAAAACGTTTATCGTCCAACCCAAAGAGAGTCTTTCTCAAAGGCCAAAATTCCTCTTTTCCTAAAAAAAACCATAAAGTGTATCTTTCTGTGTTCTAAAAAAAATCAGTGAAATTTAGTGAAAACACACTGAAAAGCAAAACCCTACTAGTTTGACCTATTCGTATCGTATTGCAGCGATGAGTGTACAGAATAAGATACAGATGGAACCCAGAATGGAAACTAAACGGAGAAGCACAACCTTACTAGTTTGACTTACTTGTATCGTATTGCAGCGATGAGTGTACAGAATAAGATACAGATGGAACCCAGAATGGAAACTAAATGGAGAAGCACAACCCTACTAGTTCAACTTACTTGTATCGTATTGCAGCGATGAGTGTACAGAATAAGATACAGATGGAACCCAGAATGGAAACTAAACGGAGAAGCACAACCCTACTAGTTTGACTTACTTGTATCGTATTGCAGCGATGAGTGTACAGAATAAGATACAGATGGAACCCAAAATGATGGCGATGAAAAGACCTTTCTCCATGTCCTTCACCTGATCACCTGTGTCTACAAATAATAAATCAAACAAAATCAATAAAGATGTAAGGTTTTTATCATTCTATAAGTACTAAATGAATTGGCTAAGCTCATAAAAAAATCAGACTTTCCAGAAATGAGAAATGAGAAATTAGGTCGTTGAATGAACATTAATTTTGGATTTATCTGTATTTGAACAATAAGTGAACTGTATACTCATTGCTTTTTTTTATATTATATGTGGTTCATGTTGTTCGGGACTACAGAGTATGGCTGGTGATGAGGGGCCAACTCCAATCCATGATCAGCAGAGGGTTCAGCAACATATTAAATAGATGCAACACTTGCATTACGAATAAGGAATATTATTTAGGTTTTACTTTTATTTTGGTTTTACTTATACACCGATGTGTCAGTGGTTGTGGGTTTGAATCCGACCCATAAGTGCCTATAGATATTTTCCAACCGAACAGTACTTATTTTCTACATTTCCTGAATTATTTCATCTTTGATAGTAATTTCAATAGATGTTAAAATTGCACACATAGGTGGTTGGGTAAAACCAAACAATGATATGAATCATGTGTACCTTCAATTATATAAGTGTGTTCTTGACATTCTTCTTTTCATGTATGTACACACATTCTGAGGGGTTTCCATCCAACAAGCTTGCTTTTAGGAGACCTCCTCCAATTAATCCAACTAAGTTTTTCTCCTGTAATAATATTTGTTATCATTTTAAATGATTGAGTGAAAATTAATTAAACTATGAACAATGAACTATGATTAAGATCTCTGACCTGGTTGAACCATAAAATCTGACTCTCGTGGTGTCCTGACTCTGAGAACGTTGGATGGAGGACCTTCTCCTACTGATGTACATGCTCGCAGAAAGAAGTAATATTGAGTATTACTCGTCAAGTTCTTAACGGTAGAGGACAACTCGCTACCTAATGGGCAGAGGAACATCAGAAAAAAAGTCAGACAATACACAAATTAGATCAGATACAAGTATTTTAAAAAAAGACCCCTTGTAGATCTTTTTTTTTTTTTTTTGAATATTTTATGCAAGTCGCCTGACACACAAGGCCTGAAGCCAACTTCAAGGTGTGGGCTACAATTATTTTTTTTTCCAGAGGCCGTTGCCACCTACTCCTAGGGCTGAAACAGGTTTACCCCTTTACAGTCCATACAGATGTAGGCTTGGGTATCAATCCAAAGCCTGGCCGGTAGAGCAGAAAGCACTACCTCCCCAATTTAACAAAGCAAAAGTCACAACCAGGACTCGAACCCACACCCTGCTGATCATACACCAGAGCTTGAATCCGGTGCTCTTAACCGCTCGGCCATGATGTAGATGACATCATAAGTCCAAACAGCGATGAGAGTTGTGTTCAGCTAAACAATGCAAGGGATCTTTAGTGTAAGTTGGTTTGGTATTGCAGCATTCCTTTAAACATTTATCAAAACAAACCCCAAAACAGGAAACTCATTGCTGACAATAAGTATGAAACCAGGCTTTGAAATGTCTGCAGAATGCTCAAATGACTGCACTACCACCTCTTGTCTCATTACTTGATGCTAACTAAAGAACTTTTTCATGTCATTAAACCACCAAGCTTGCCGAGTAGCTGGAGGCAGTTTGTATCATTTAAGCAGCGGGTAGTGCACAATCTTAAACTTAGTTGCTTTATTACAACCCTTAAGGCCGAGTCACACTGCAGCGATAACAAAAACGATCACGATCACAATGCAAGGAGAACGCATTCCATTGGTTGAATGAGCGTGTGCGTATTCTGCGTGGAGCAATTCAGTGTGCAGTGTGACTCGGCCTTAAGTGATAACCCTTACCTCTTTTCTGAGTTTTATTCCACTGTGGTTCTTCTCTGTCTTGTTGTTGAGTATCAGGAACATAGACGATGGTATAAGCTTTAATCACTCCATTGGGATTCAATGGTGGGCGCCAGGCTACACTGACTGTATGAGCATCAAGAGGCTTGGCACTAAAGTTAACAGGTGCTGAAGGTACTGTCATAAAACAACCAAACATATACATCGTTAAAATATTGAAGTTAACTTTGTAAACCCATACAAACAATTGTATTGAAATGTGTAACTATCTTTGTGATTTTTGAGCTAGTCTTACAAAGTTTATCAGTTGATGATGTCAGTTGGAGCTACTAAAGATTTCAAATCTCCTTAGTAGTATGCAGCACAAGCAGCCAAATGAGCACACAGGTTACAAATCATTCACATGAATAATCTCAACCCTTGAAGGTAACCATTTACTACTGGGTGATGAGAAGCAATTATAACCAGGAGTCCCACATTATCCCTAAATTATTCTAATTACTAATGAATGAAGAGCGAGATGTATTCTTACCATCCTCCATGGTTCTGCAATAGACCTCATCACAGTATTGACCCCTGACCCCTGTTTGATTGACACGCACCCTCAACGTGTAGATGGTAAAAGGCTTCAACTTCGTTAAGACGACAGTTCCAGAAGTGCTTAAAGGAAAGACGGTAGATACCAAAGGTTGAATGACTTATTTAATGGTGATGAAAGTTGCCTCATTTGATTGCAGACATTCATAATAACTATTAATAGAAAAAATACTTTGTCCTTATATACCACACGTATCCTATTAGTTACATCATGAGAGTTCACCTGTTCATCGGGTATAATTTTAGAGTTCAAGTTTATTTATTGCTCTTAATTTGTGCAAGACTTAGTAATTTCTTTCATGAGTTGAATAATTTTCTAGCAGTCTCATGATTACCTGGAGTTCAAGTTTATTTATTGCTCTTAATTTGTGCAAGCCTTAGTAATTTCTTTCATGAGTTGAATAATTTTCACGCAGTCTCATGATTACCTTGAGACCTTCATGCCAGTGTCGTGATGGCTATCAGAGGTTGGACGATAATCCACTTCATACTGGAATTGAGTCTCAAGGATAGAATCCCAGTTTACTTGGATGCTCGTTGAGGACAGGGCAAAAGCTTCAACATTCTGAGGAGGAGGGCGTGTCTGTTCACCACCATCTTACAATAACGAGAATAAATAATAATAATAAATAATATTAAAGACATTGTAAAGCGCCTAATGCAAAAGCCTCTAAGCGCATAAAGAGAACAATAAAATAAACAATGAGTGAAAGATACAAATTACAAATAAGCAGATTACAAATAAATGAGTTGTTAACAGAGACTTAAAACAGTGTAATGAACAAGCCTCGCGAAGATGCACAGGAAGACTATTCCTTAAGAAATACTGTGGCGTAAGAACATGATCCGTGGCCAAATAAATGGAAGAAGTTCTTATATCTGAAAGCAATGATGGAAATATAAGAGGTAGGAAAGTTACTGTAGATTTGCCATTTGATAATTATCTTATATGAATAATACACGTCTCGTATGAATAATGCAAACATGTCTGATATTAATAGTTTACCTGTAGTTGATGGCATGGTAATAGTCTGCATAGAGGCTGTACCCAGACCACAGTCATTAAAAGCTTTCAGCTCAAATGTATGTACGGAACCAGGCACTGTGTATAAAATAAAAGCAACATAACTCTCATTACTCGGGGAGAAATCTTTCAAAAATAATTTAACCACTTTACTTTTAAAAAGGATTGTCTTAGTCACTATACTGTGTGGTATTTCCTTAACCCTACTTTGTTTGTGAGTTTTCTTACACTTGGGGTTTTTCAATTCATCTTTGACTTAACATTATTATGCTTATTCTATACTCTTTGTGCCAACATAGAAATAAATATCATCATACAATAAATTGAGCATATTATTATTCAAATACATTTTGGATTTAAAAGGAAAGGTTCAAGGTAGTGAAAGTGACATACACAAATCTGTGAAGACGTATTCAAAGATGTTATGTTCAAGTTTTATTCCATCTTCCATCACTCCAGATAGTTGGAGTCTAAAGCCATCTACTGGGATGTCATTCTGTACGATAGGCTCCGACCAAGTCACCACCAGTTTAGTGTCATTCAGGACTTTGGGAATGTCCAACGGATACTTAAGAGGAACTGGAAATAAGAACAAGAATTAAAATAGTGCAACATTACTCCATTATAAATAAACAGTGATCCCATAGACCTATGAAATGTAGAAGCTCCTATATGGGCACAATTTCATGGAGCTGCTTAAGCAGAGAATATTGCTTAACAATTGTCTGCTTAGCAGGAATGAGCAGGTAACCAGTCACAAAGTGTATGCGTGACATTGCAGTGTGGCTGGTAACTAAATTTTGGTAAGCATAATTTTGTGCTTCTACTGTTTTTTGTGCGTAAGCAGCTCTATGAAATTGGGCACTGGTTCCAAGTTTGTAACCTCTACTATTCCGCAATAGCTTGAATGAGCCCTTTTTACAGCAGTCTCTTTAAACAACCATCACACAGAAACCCTCAAACTAAGCAGCCTCAACACCTGTCATAATAAAGATGTCCCCACAAAGGAACAAGGTCAGGTCAACCATCCTGACACTCACTCATAAAATAATGTTTCTCTTTAAGATAACTTTAGCACTATGACTAATATGAGTCATAGTTCAAGGGCGGAAACCAAAAAATACCATGATCTGAAGGGAAATTGCATCATCAAAAGATTAACAAATAAATATATCATTATCAGAAAGCTTAATGAGTTGTGTCAAGTGAGTTCCACACATTCTGATCACTGAAATCAGGCCTTAACAACTTCCATAGTTGTCTAAAGTTCTTTGAAAAGAGTGACTTACCTGAGCAGTTTCCAATGTTTGTTGTTCTTATAGCCTGTTGTTCAGATTCAGGTCCGAATCCTTCCTTGGTTGCTGCAGCCATATGAACATCATAAATAGTAGCAACTTTCAATCCTTGTATCTTGAAGTAAGAATTGGTTCCGCTCACCTATTGGGACAAGAATAAAATTATCAATCAAACCCATATTTTCTAGTCTCTCAACCAGTTTGACTCCTTGATTTGAGGTGTTTGGGCATTCCACCCCTTAACCTATTGTTATTGTTCCGAGTGTGTGTGTTTTTTTTTTTTGTTTTTTTTTTAATGGGTCTTATTCTTTTTCTTTGACTTCTAGTTCAAACCAAAAGGTTGAAGTATTATTTTTTTTATGTGATTCTTCTCCAACATTTATAGATTTTGATATGATCTATGTTAAGATTTGATGTCTATTACTTAAGCCCCTTCAAAATTTCTGAATGTTGAGAAAAAAACTAAACTGTGAGCACATTTATCTTTGGTTTTAGATGTCCCACTCTGTAATCTGGGGCGTTCTAAATGGTTCTGCCTTTAGGTTTTTATAAATTTTATCTAAATCTAATTTTTTTTGATTGGGATGGTTTAAAACAAAACGAATTTCAGGTTTTACCTGGAGAATTGACATCCCTGACCAACTAATCCCCTTATATTTCTAAATACAGAATATGAGTAATTTTGGAGTGACTTTATAACCTTACCTCTCTACAGGTGTAGTCTTGTTTACCATTTTCTTGATAACAGATTCGATAATGTGCTACTTGTCCCTTAGTTACAGTCTTGTCAATCAGCCGATCCCAGTAAACATCAATTGTGTTGGCAGAGCTGCTTGCCAGTGAAAACACTGGAGCCACATCCGGAACTGTGTTCAAAACAAAACCATTCCATAATCAAGAAATCTTACCATGTAAATATATCTTAGGTACATGTGCAAAACAACATTTGGATGTCATTAATTTTTCCATCCAATATTTTATTTAAGCCACGGGCAGCGCGCCGTATCACCAGCTAGCTCTGCGTACGTCTCTAACCCCTAGGAGGGAAACTCCGATCCGTGTCTTTGATTGGCTATTACGCGCAAAATTTGAAACATTGTGCGTCTCCAAAAAACTCTATACGCCGAAACGCGTGCGTATAAAGATGTACGTATTCACCGTTTTTTGTCACGCGCAACACTGATGATTTTTATTACACACAGCACATCCAGCGTGTGCGCGACTAACGCCCCACACAGAACGGATCAACCACAGGACTAATTGTAATATCCCTTATATTTGAATATTTTGGAGTTACACTTCCAGGGGTTATGATCAAGCAAGGCATGCTGGGAAAAAATGGAGCGGCGAGATCGATCACCCCTGGGAACGACGTTGATTTACAGGCTGAAGGATAAGATAGTCAGGTCCCTTTCATCATATGAGAAATAATACTGCCAACACCACTGTTGCATGTGGGGTGTACGACACAGATGATCACAGAATGATCCAGCTATATATGTTCATTTGAAAATTCACAAGGTCAAAACATAAACGCCAACTACATGTACTTTACAAAATCAGACTCTGCCCATACCTCCTTCAGCTGTCTGAACAACCACATGGTCTGAAAACCTGCTAGCAGCATGGGTAATTGATCGCATGTAAAACGTGTAGTTGGTGTAGGGATGAAGATTTCTCACGGCATAAGCAAATGGCTCCTTCTGATCTGACAACACTAGTTGAATTTCTTCACCATCTACAAGAGGAAAAATCATCAAACTCTTAAAACAAGAATTTTCTAAAATAAATAAATCATCATGTCAGATGGATGCAAAAAGTTAACTAATTTTCAGCTAATTTGTATACAAAATTAATGATTTGAAATGTTATTTGATATGGGATAAAGAATATAATTTGTTTTTACTCATATCGATGTGCATCCGTACTTTATCGAGTTCAGTGAAAAAAATCCACATGTAAATCACTTGAGTATGATTCTAGTGGTAAGATATCTGCTCTAGCAGTGCAAAGGTTGTGGGTTCCCATCCTGGTGATTGGCCAGGGGATTTTTTTTTCAGAACTCGGGAAAGTACTGGGTATACAGTAATTAATACACATCGATGTATGTAAGGACAAAAACAAATTATAGTTTGCAAAATATTGTTTGTTTGGCACCTTTCACTTTCCAAATAAAAGAATGATGCAAGAAGGGAGAAAGAAAAACCCTTCTGGTAAAGCTGTTGTGATTCCAGGGGGGGGGAACCACCTCGGTTAGCTTTAACCTTGTGACCTTTGACCTTACCTGGTTCAAGGTAGTATTGCAGAACGAAGAGTGAAACTCCTATAGCATCCCATTGAATCAGAACCGTGTTGCTATTCAGGGCTAGGGCTGTAAGATTATAAGGTGGCTCCGGGGGATTCTCTGAAAAAAATATCAAATGTCAACATTACAAAACTGGGGGAAATAATAATAATGTCAAGGCTATTTCTGGTGTTCAGAGGCAATGCTAAGATACCTTCAGACCTCAAATAACCCCCGACACCCACAGCAATTTCCATTGTACCCCGTGCTTGCTGTGGTGCCCTTTGCAAAGTTCCAATGCAAATTTACATTTACAGTTTCCAATCAGCTCATTTTTGCTTTTTCATCTTTACTTAAATTTGACATTAACAACTAAAACAGGGCAAAACAGGTTTTGGTTTAAGATGCCATTCGAAAAACGGTTTCCAAAAATCAACAAAGATTCTTTCTTTACAATTGTTTTTACAAAAATCTGTCAATCATTCTACATATTTTTGTATATACAATTTGATTTATCTCCCACAACAAAACTGCAATAATACATCCATCACAACAAATCAGAGAATCAAAAACAAGTATCAACATCTTAAAGACAAGACAGAAATGTGTAGAAAGTTACAACGCTTTAAAGGTGTGACTGCAACAAGAAAGTCAAATCTATATACTCTGCCTGTTATATACTAGAAGTTTTTACTGGGGTGTCTTTTATTAGTGTGTTTATTTGATGTATGCCTTTGCTGATGAATGTTGAGTAAATGGAGTAATATAACTCCACATCAAGAAAAAAAAGAAAAAATCTATGACAATAAAGGGTGTTTTAATTCTCAGTCTTGAAACTCCCTGATTTTCAACGTTGTTACATTTTTCAAGAATTTACGCTCTCCACATCGTCACAAATTGAAACCAAGAGACTTGAACACATAAAGCCTGTACATGTATTTTGTAAGCACAAAAAGTTGCTTTGCACAGAATAGCATTGGTTACCAGCCAAAATGACATTGGGTTTACATTGTTAAGGCTGCTCGAGCCCCACTGAATGTTTGATAGCAAGGAAATTTGCCAAGCAGTTTAACAGCTTCATGAAGTTGAGCCAAAGTCATTCTTCCCTTGATTGTCAAAGGCATGTAGCTGACATTTCAATATTTTATATAAAAACAATTGCACCTGTTGATTGAATTCATAATTATTCATCAAGGACAAAGGGTTTATCATTCAGAATAATTCCTTTCTTTTTAGTAATCCTTAAACTCATGAAATCACAACCTATCATTGTAAGGGAGTACTACTAGCTCAATAGTACTCCTACGCACTTCTTAATATTGTCTAAGAAGTGCATAAAAAACAATCATTCAAATGTCAAGTGACTTATAAAAAGTAAGGAAAGACAGTATTCAAATAATAATAATAGGAAATGAACTACCGATGTGGCGTTAATCTGCTTTGATCAAACAACAAAAACAATAGTCTTCTGATTCAATCAAGCAGTCTGTAGTGAACTTTTCCCTTTGCTTTTGATGAGAGTTTCTTTCAGTTGAAATAAATACAACATGAACTGCCCATGTGTTTTACATATGCTTTAACCACTGCCTTGCAAGAAAAGTTAGTGATTGGACTAGATTTGAGTTATTGAAGTTTTCTCACAATTCACCAGGAAATTCATTATTTTCCTGACTTTTATTGATATCAAAAGCATGATTTCAATTGTAGTTTTTGAAACCTAGCCAAACTACAATGCGTCTTTAACCTCTAGATGGTACGCCAAGACTAATTGAATGTATTCATTAAAGTCATATCAAGGTGATACTGTGGCTTAAGTTTCTTCAAAACCCACTCTAAATAATTTGTTTTCTTCCTGTACACCAATAAGTCAGACTTCAAACCAAGTTGTTCTAGAAACAGAGAAACCTTGGCAGACTACACACGATGCTTCACTACTCCCAAAGAAGGAAAGATATAAAACCATGACCATGAAAGTTCCTACAGTCTCAAGAAAATCGGGCCAAGTTATTGACCTACAACAAGCTCTAATGACCTTTCAAATAACACACAGATTAATCTCAGCGGGCAGATTTAAGACTTTCGTGTGCACTCCGTTACTGATGGGTTTAGGTTAGTAGTCTACTTCTCTACACTTCCAATAGGTAAATAATCGTCATGATATATCAACAAAATGTCTGCCATTATCAGTCTGAGAATCCACTGATAACCTGTTTAAACTGGGAGAGGTGATATCCAAATCATTGTTTTATCTTTCTTACTTAAGTGGGCTATCAGTGTCATTGTCAACAAAACAAGAAGAGGTTTAACACCCCCATTTGTCTTAACTAAAGGGGTCGTTCACCACTTGCTAATTTTTGTCAGAGTTTCAAGGAATACAAACTAACTTGGGCACGTTTATTGACTACAAAAATATTTTGCAATTAAATAACGGTCCTCTTGAATTAAGATGAAAAAAGCTGGGTGGTCAAAAGTTTTTTTTCCTCAACTTTAGTTGAACATAAATTATTTGGTAACAGTCCCTTTAATGGCCCACTGCCAAGGAGCGTTTGACTGGTCCTGAAGGAATTTACAGGGGTCAGAAGGCCACGTTAAAGGAATGGAACACGTTTTACAGGATCTGAAAATTACACCTTGGGAATTTCTTATTTCCTGTTACTATTAACATTTGCATTGTACACATGTTTATCAAGATTGTTATCAGTGATGGAAGAATGATGCTCAAAGAATAAACAATATGTCAAGATTTAATTCTGATGACCCACCTTTTGTTGTTTGGTTTGTTCAACAAGCAACATTAATGCAACATTCCATTGTTTCAACTCATAAACATGTTCCTACCACTAAATAATAAACTTTCATTATTTGTACCAAAGAACAGATCTTCAGCTCAATTTAGAGATCTGCTTAACCCAAATGTTTTACGAAGCAAAATTACTCAAGCCAAAATCATGGTTCTCTGAAAAACGTGTAGTGCACATACATGCTAACTTTCGTGTACCCAATGCCCAAATACATGTACATAGAGCTGAGCAGAAAATAATGCTATTAAACATTTGTACGCTAATCAGAAATGAACGGATACCAGTCACAAATTGTACATGTGACATTGGAGTTTTGGCTGGTGATCTTGTAAGCATAATATTATTGTGTTTAGCTGCATTTTGTGCTGAACAGCTCAATAACATTGGGTCTTGTTTGGCAAATTGATCATTTATACAGTAAGTGGTAAAATGCTCATCTGACAGCCGGGTATTTTGAGCAAAAAAAACGTGATAAGTACAGAGTGCTATTCATGACAACGTATGCCAGCTTTGTGTTGTGTATCCCTTGTTAATAGGATTATTACTTTGTTCACCATGGAGGAAGGAAACAAATGCTTTCCTCTGTGCTTTGGGTTTCAGAAATAAATTCAGACTCCGTCTGGTTGAAGTCAAGATTAATCTGCACTGAACTGACTTGACAAAGTTCAGACTTATGATGGGCTTTAGCGATCTCTTATTGGTTTGCGCTGGAAATCAATGATTTTTGTTAACATTTTTAATGCTTCAAGTGGTCGAAAAATTAATAAAAAATAAAAAATAACTATTATCCTACGTTCTTTGTTGCTGAAACTTTGAATGTGTTAATTACTGTATACGTTCTCTCATGTGCAACTTATCTTAACACTTTCTGATACAAAATGAATTCAAGTGACTTTTGTAAGCACACCACCGATTTATTTTCATGCATTTGAATTGCACAAGGAATAAATTCTTTGGATTTGACATTTGACCTGGATTCTTTTGATGACTGCCCACGCTTAGAAATCCCTGCACAGTTATGTTATGTTGTTTCTCTGCTGGTTAGAAAGCACAGCACAACAAAGTCATGTGTAAATACAAACAATTTTGAGTTCCCACGCTGCATTAACTTCACTACCACGATCTTGAGAGAAAAAACAATAAAACACAAAAACATGTCTGTCGTGTCTGTACATGTACACCCCCTTTCTCCTTCAGGCTGTGTGGACAATGAAATCTTACACCTCAACCACATGTTTAGACTTTTTTTTTTCAAAGTACGCACGTCAAGTTTATTTGTGTGATGTTGGAACTACATTTTGTAACTGTGTCTGCAAGGTAATCTCTTAAAGCACACAGATGCCACTAATAATCACGCAATCAAGGTTTTAGCTGGAAATTTCAAAACTGGGTGTCCAAATTTATCACTTACAATACGTTTACATGTAAATGACAGATAAAACAGGGTGTTCAAATTTAGAACAGGGTCCAAAAGGCACCCCTGTGGCTGACACTATGCAGGTAATCGACTTTAATCATGGGGCAGCCATGTTTTGTCTCCTTCCATTCAAACCAATGTAACCAAACTGAGGCTGGGGAAGGCAAAATAGTCTGATCCCTTATTCAAACTATCATCGTCAATGTGTAATTGTGTAACCAGGGAACCTGACAAAAAGGGTTGCAGTGTGATCAAGGTTAGCTGTCAGAGACAACTAAACAATTCTACTTGAACATTTGATGGAGTACCAAGTCAATGTACATGAGCATGAGCTTTCCTTGGTACGCTACTTTTTCATTGAAATAGAGGGGAAAAACCCACCAAGATTTTTATATGTAGAATTGAAACTTTGCATGGTGGGGAAGTATATAATTAGGTAAGGTTTGCGGTAGCATCGTGTGTAAATCTCGTTTGAGTAGTGTTGGTCCGGAAAACCGCTGGTTCTTTTCAGAAACAGCACTACTCATAATGAGGTTTCCACATGGTGCTACCGCAAACCTCACCTAAATGTTAAACAAGCTCAGCAACAAAGAGGTGGTCGCCAGAATGCAATCTTTACATTTTGTTTATTCTGAAAAGAACCAGTGTAACTCAATGTTTCAATCAGTAAGCTCTGATCGTCTTCTATGACTGTGTAACTACCAAAGGCAATGAACACGGGCAAACAATTTACTTGGAAGCCTACGGTACTTTTCCAATGAAAGGGCAGGGAAAAACACACCATAAAGAATAGTACTATGACTGTTTAATTACCTGGGACATCAACCAAGAGTAAGGCGCTGGAGTGAGCCTGACCCGCGGTGTTAGACACAAAACACTGATAGATTCCCTGGTCGTTCATCTCTACATTCCATATAACCAGATCATTATTAGCGACTTGTGAGGGTGAATGAACTGGGTTTCCATTCAGGAACCAGCTGACTTCAGGCTCAGGGTTACCTATGGCTTCACAGTGAAGACGAGCTGTCCCAAAGTCACGTATGATGTTACTTGTTGGTTGGATCGTGAAGATAGGTGGATCTAAACACATGGGGGGAAAATGTTCAATAATATAAGGGCTTAAATTTGCAGGGGATAATCCACAAGACCACAGGGCGTGTTGATCAGAATATTTACAAACTAAACAAAATGTTTGTACAAGACCAGACTTCCCGACACATTCATTATCTGGTTTGTACTTGAACAAATACCAAGTCATATGGACACAGTTTAACATTCATTATCTGGTTTGTACTTGAACAAATACCAAGTCATATGGACACAGTTTAACATTCATTATCTGGTTTGTACTTGAACAAATACCAAGTCATATGGACACAGTTTAACATTCATTATCTGGTTTGTACTTGAACAAATACCAAGTCATATGGACACAGTTTAACATTCATTGTCTGGTTTGTACTTGAACAAATACAAAGTCATATGGACACAGTTTAACATTCATTATCTGGTTTGTACTTGAACAAATACCAAGTCATATAGCCTATATTAAGGGAAAATTTATCTCATTTGCCTCTATGGGTATTTCATAAACCTGATTACTCAAACGAATTGAAAGATGACATTCAACATTTGAACCATTTTTTTTTTTTGAGTTTTGGGGTTGAACAAAGAATTTACTAGAATGGGATTCGAACCCACTTCCCAGGTTGTATCGTAATTTGGGTGTGATCCCTGGCTACACGGCAGTTAACGGTTGTATGGCTTCTGACTGGCATCCCCAAACAAAGATATTGACAACATAGGGACACTGCCAATATAGGGCTAGATAGCTCAGTTGGTAGAGCGCCGGCACGTTAATCCGGAGGTCATTGGTTTGAATCCCACTCTAGTCAATTCTTTGTTCAATCCCAAAACTCATTTCAAAATTTACCAAGTCAGTTTCCCTTGTGGTTTATATTGATATCTGAAACAAAAATGTTTTTGTTCAATGTATGTATGTATATATATATTAGGTACTATGTGCTATTCAACTACAAAAAACACAGACTGCTAGACTTGAGTTTACTGGGGTGGGTTTCACAAAGAGTTAGGACTAGTCCTAACTAAAACATATGGCTAGTCCTAAGTTGGGATGAGTAACTCATTTTAAGTCAAGATAAGACTAGTCCTAACTCTATGTGAAATCCACCCTGGCCCAACACTAAAACTAGAAGCCCTAAATTCCAGACCCTGAAATTCCAGCTTTGATTATTAACAACATACACGTTAAAATGTCATATACATTTATATCAGTAATATTCAATAACCTCATTGAGACAATGTTTCGAGCTAGACAACTTCAAAGTTTGTTTTACTGGTTGAATGAACTTGGAATGTAATAAAATCTGTTTGTGTCATGGTTGATTTACTGCATGATACCATATTGTATTCTGCTATATTTTACTGCATAGATCATATCATTATGATGAATGACTGATCATTCAATAGGAAGATTTCCTTTCAAAACAACAAATCAACACGTCTGAAATTACAGTCAGCTCCTAAGAGGGTTGTACGTACATGTAGGTAAAGGCCAGGTACAAATTGTTGTTTATGTCAAGTTGCTAAGCTTTCAAGCCGTTGAACTGTAACTTGATATTAAAATATGTGAATTGGTCTATACATTTGAAAAAGAGCATAAAACCCCAAGGAGATACCACCTTTGGTTCAAAAGTTGTGAAAGTAAAAACACCTCGAGAGAATAACACTGAAAAGGTGTTTATTGAACTTTCTTTCAACGCCCAACCTCTTTCAAAGTTATTTATCATGAAGGTAGTTGCCAAAAATAAAATACACATTTTAGCATTTAAGATTAAAAAAAATAAATGGAAAAATAAAAAACTATTTTACCCCGTTGGCCTGTTTTCCGCAATAATATTTGTGACAAACTACTCATTTAGCTTGATCGCATTTTATGTTTGTCGGAAAATGATGATTACACACAGTGAACTCAATGATTTCCCAAGCGCATAAGAAAGAAATTCCCACGCATCTGTTGAGTTTAGATCTAGATGTCTACCCACAAACAAAAGATCTCTATATATATGTATGCTATATGGCATTTCTTACAACTTGCTTAAATAATGCTAAAACATGAAAATAAGTGTTGTTTACTTTCTGAAGTTAACACTCAAGACAGTACAGGTCAAGTGGTCTTGTTTCTTAGTTCAACATCTGTGTCTCAAAAGAATGATGTTCAAAAGTTGAGTTGAGTCTGACAATTATCTTTCAATCCTGCTTTCAATATCACCCAGAAAACCTCCTGTTATTGTTTGTTCAAACAAATTAGTTTAGTTTATAAAAATGTGATCTAATTTTGATTCTAGTCTCTTCTTAGTTTCATTCTGCTCTTTTGTATCATCCCAGTAAGCTACAAGACCAAAATCGAGTCCTGTTTTGACTGAAAATAAAATTGTCAATAACTAATGCTGATGTTTGCAGTGTTATTTGGGTGGAAGAACTTTAAAACTTGGCAAACTTACAATAATCGGTAATTTCCAGCCTTGCCCTTGCTACAGTAGTATTGCCTGACTTTGTATGTGTTGCTGTACATGTATAAACACCACTGTCTCTTGGAGATAGGTCGGTAAGCTCAAGGTTACCATGTCCTAAGAGACCATGGCGACCAGACGGCAGCTGCTTCCCACCTGTAAATCAAAGATTAATCTATTTCACTCTTGTTTCCCTGTTAAAAAAACTTCTTACTAAATGGACTTGGGAAATTTTCTATAACAATAAGCATGGTGTGAAACAACCTTTTAGCTGCATGGAATACTTGGTACAACTCTTCCTTCCTTCACATTGGATAAATGGTGCTGTTTCTGTTACAGATCAAACATTTGTGAACATGCGCTCTTCAAGGGGTGTAGCAATTTCCCTCTAGTAAGGGACACTTCTTTGTGAAAATGTATTGGAACCTTGCAGAAAGCACCATCAGTAAAAACAAAGGACATCATGGCAAATGATGTAGGTTATTTCAAGGCCTGATGTAGCATTGGTTTTCAACTTTCAACTTTAAATGTTTCAACAAGTATCAGTCAAGCCTCTAAAACCAGTTCTGTGCCTTAACTCCCCCCCCCTGATTTAACTACTTGCATCCTTCTTGATAGGCCTGCATGTTTATACATGTTGGTACATCTACATGTATTAAACACAATTTGATAAATCATAAGAGCCTGAATCTTGAATACATATAGACCTACAAAAATGTGGAGGGTACACATTTTGTTTCACATCCATTTTCTTAACAACAGTTTGAAAACCTCTGATGTATAGCAGTCATCTAAAGGTTATATCATTTAACAATCGCTGTCACTGATCAATAAAAAGTTATTTATCTGTTGTATTTGGTATTAGTGTACGCATAATGGTGGTTGTGTACAAGAACTGCAATGAGTTTGTTTATTAACCTGTCCAACTCCATGTGATATTGACCCAGTTTCCAGCAGCCAAACATTCTAAGACGACCCTCTCAGGTCGATTCAGCTGGATGCCCTTAGGGCCAGCTACAATCAAATCCTCTCCACATCCAGCTGATGTATTCACACAGTGCTCAATGACAACCACCTGAGATGAGTTACTCCATGTCTGAGACTGTGCTTGGTAACCGGTGATACACTGGTAGTCACCAGCATCCTGACGGAGGACTGGGTAAATCTGTAGGACTCCCTCGTTGAGTAATGTGTATCTGATATGAAAAAGAGGGAGAAACAGAAGTAGGTTACAGTTCAGGCTAGTTTCAGAATGTGAAAAGATTTACTCAGACTTCAAAAACATTTAACCCCGTGCCCAGGGCTGGTCTTTACCTTAGGGACAACAAACAGTTCCGATGTACATGTAAACTGGCTTCAGAAAAATATCTTAATTCCATGTTGTATGGAATTAGTGTATATGTAAACAAGGTGTAATGCAAACAAGGTGAATATGCTAGGGCACTATAACTACTCATATTATATTTCTGGTGTTGAACAAAGAATTGACTAAAAGTCGCATCCCCTTAAGATGATCCCCTAGCTGCCGCTTCCCAGGGTGTATCGTAATTTGGGTGTGATCCCTGGCTACACGGCAGTTAACGGTTGTATGGCTTCCGACTGGCACCCCGAACAAAGATAGACAAAATAGGGACACCGCCAATATAGGGCTAGATAGCTCAGTTGGTAGAGCGCCGGCACGTTAATCTGGAGGTCGTTGTACAAATTTACCCAGTCAGTTTCCCTTGTGGTTTTTATTCATACTATATTTCCATACAACGACTATTCCATGAGTTTGTTTCATTTTATTTAATGTATTACTGTCACAGGAAAAATACAGTAACAAGATATAAAATTTAAACAACAAGAAATCACACTAAATAAGACAGCCTTCGCCCATGGTGGCAGGCTTTGCCTACATCCTCGCCCCATAACCTGACTGTATGCTATAATAAAAAAATTAAAAAGTACCAGCCAGATTTTAGAGTCTTTCTTACAAATAACTAAAGTGAGAAGTACCATGTCTGTACTATATATATTCAAATAATAATGTACTTTGGGGTTGAACAAAGAAAACTTACTAGAGCGAGATTTGAACCAACGACCTCCGGATTAATGTTGCGCTCAACCAACTGAGCTTTTTAGCCCTACAATGTATGTTGGCAGTCCCCCTGTTTTTTCAATATCTTTGTTCAGGCATGTCAGGATGCCAGTCAGAAGCCATATGATACAACCTTCAACTGCCATTAGCTGCCAGGGGTAGCCAGGGATCAAGTTTGTATCAAACCAATTTTACAATAAAACCTGGGAAGTGGCAGCCAGGGGATCATAACATTCCCTTAAATGGGTTATCATTTGGGATCATGAATAATACCATCTAACATAATACCATCTAACATAACTGACTGTGTCGTATAAAACCAAGAAACTAACTTGCATTTAATCTTTGTAAAGCACGAACATGCCACGTTACTAAACCAGCTTTGTTGTGAGTGTCATAAATGATTGATTGAGTAAGTTTTCACTACATTTTTAAACTGATTGTGGGGCAACTTTATGGAACCAGGTGCACAACAATAACAAGGCCCTAACAATAACATGCAAGCACTTTTTAAATGTCACGTAAAAAATGAAGTGATGGTAGTAATTTGTATCAATACATAAAATTTACGGGGAGGTATCAACAAACTATTTGGATTTGTACACTAACAAAAACATGCCAAAACTCATTACTTAAATAGGTGTCATTTGACCTTGTAAACTTTTTCATTTCATTTCATTTTATTTGCCAGCAAACATGAACAATCACGTTAAAAAATTGCAAATCAGAAGATCTACAATAACAGGCAAAACTTCTGTTTTGAAAATGTCAAATTATTTGTTGATACAATGGTGGTTTTGCCCTTAAACTCATGTGTATTAAGCACTATATACTCAGTTTTTGTCTTTCAGTAGTGGAGTGGGTGCTGCATTGATTAACTTTATGGTTTAATAAAACACAAATCAGCAACTTAACATCCAACCTGTTTGATTATGGTGTAACGCCTGTACCCATGTAAAGCATAATCAGTTTTACTAGTGCAAGGTTCTCATGTCCAACACCATTCAGTAACTCAACACCCAAACTGTTGGACTCTGATTATGGTGGTATGCCTGATCCCATGTAAAGCATGGTCAGTTTACCAGTGCAGTCCTAAGTCCAACACCATTCAGTTACCCAACACCCAAACTGTTGGACTCTGATTATGGTGGTATGCCTGATCCCATGTAAAGCACGATCAATTTACTATAATACAGTCCTCAGTCCAACAGAATCAAATGAAACATGCAGTTAGATTTCTATGGGTTGCGCTAGATAGGGTAAATACATAATGAAAATAGCCATAAATGTTTTTAAATCACAAGATAAGTAAAAGGATGCATTTTTAACCACAATAATACTTGATAAGTGAAAGTAGCTGTTCCTGTTATTGTTTATTTTAAGATATTGATAAAAGTAATAACTTCAATCAATTTACTTAAATGATTCAGGTATTTTTTGCACTACACAAAACACAAACGTCCACAGATTTAAACTAAACTTACACAGTTTAAAGACAATGATGGTAGAAGTTTCCCTTAAAATATTACTTACCGGGGTACTGTAATTTTTGAGAAGTGGGTAAAACAATTCACCAAAAATATTTTTTTGTCTCAGTGAGGCCAAAATTATTTTAGCACATTTAAATGACTCTCCTAAAGCATTGGTTTGTGATTTTCACTGTGTTTTTTCCCTGACAAACTTGATGACTAATATGAAGCTGTAAATTATATTACATACATATTCAATCACAGTGAGTAGGATTTGTGTAATCGCCCAAAACTTCATTTACAAAAGGTACCAAAACCCCTTAAAGTACCTGGGACTTTCTGCCAAGTTCTCTCCATCTTTCTTCCATCGAACTGGATGGTACAACAAGTGGGCTGAATAATCACATCTTAATCTTGCAGATCCATTCACAACGGCTTCTATGTATTGAGGTAGTACATGAAGGTTGCTCAGAGGTGCTGTACACAAAGAATAAGGACAAAATTGTGAAGAAAAATAAAATTGCAAAAATTAAAGTAAGATCAATGTGCAGGGATGAAGTCTCTTTTGATAAAACAGTCTGAAACTGGGATCCAGATATTGGAGGTCGTTCAAATGATGATATTTCTACCGTCCTTTTGTTCACCCCTGGAGTTATTGATTCAAGGATCTTTGGGAACAGTGCCCTCAGTGCTAGAGATGTAGATCAAAAAGCCAGACTTATTAAATCTGAAGAAAAATACAGCATTTTTGTTCACCAGGCTGATTTGATAAAAGTCTAAATTCAGTTAAAAGTCTGACATTTCTTATCCCTGGATGTTAGGGTTTTTCCCTACAATGCACAAACTAGCATCAGGCTGAAATGCATCAGGTCAATATGCACAAAACACAGCTGATGCACATCCAAAATATGTCCTCTTAAAGTGAGCAAATATTTTCTTTTTTAGATCAGGAAAGAATTAATTTAAACCATAAAACAAAACAAATTTAAATGTTCCATGTTGCAAAGAAGACCATTTAAAACAAAATGTAGAAATCCAGCTAAATACACACTGATGACCTTGTTTCAACTAAATGTGTTAAATCGAAACTTAAAAAACTGTTGGTTTAGAATGTGTGTGTCCCCCCCCCCCCCACCCCCCAAGTTTTCGGAGAACCCTATAAACGCATCATTTTTCCTTTACTTGTCAAATGAACAATTGACATCATTTTCCAATACAGTAATGTGACTTTAATAAAGCAATTACCGAATCTCCTGAGTTGATGATTGAGTGCTTACTGCTTATCAAAAGGAAATTGGAGTGGATAAGAGATATTCACATATTCTACATGACTTTAAGCTCCCATAAATCATACTAATTATCTAGATATTATGATACCTGATGCCACAATGAATATGACTGATAATGTGACAGGCCTAATAATGAGTCATTATAAAAAGTGAATTAGACATATGAAGAGATATTTTAAAACAAAGCATTATATCATGAACTATTGTACAAAGTGTATCAGGCATGATATTAAAGGGTAAAAATATTGTATCAAGCAAAAGTTGACTTGTCTACATGCTGGCTTTACGTCAGTAATAGCTAGACTTTTCAGTCAATATACTAAAAAACCCTGTAAAACAGACTGAAGTAAATGATGTATGTAGGAACAACATCAAGCCTGGTACATGTATATTCCCTATAAAAAGTCTAGCATGTAAACAATAGACTCCAACCGTTCAAGCCTGATATTGCACAGAGCCAAGGAGCTAATTCCCTCCACGGCCACGGTCATTGTTCCTTAAAGTGTTTCAGTGTAAATTGAAATTTTCCTCACAAAGGTTCCCTTTAATATTGGAAAATTGCTTTGATGTTCCGAGAACAAAAACCTCAGGCCAGTTGGTCATTATGTATACATGGAGCTAAGAACTCACAAAATAAAATTAACCATGGCAGAACAAAAATAATAATATAACAATACAGTTGTAATGAAACCTTTGTATCCACACAAGGAGTATACCAACTGAGTATTTTGAACTGAAGTGAAAGCTACATGTAAATAACACACCACCAATGATGCAATTCATTTGGCAAACTACAATGGAATACATGTACGTGTAAGCATTCAGTAAGGGGTGTCACGACTGAAGGGACTAGTGCACGGAACTCAAGTTCTGGTGTTCTGATCAGCAAAGTACCAGTTATGACACTCGGTCCTTGAGCAAGACACTTTAACTTTGATTACTTTGTCCTTGGGATGGTGCACAGAGTCAAGGTCCTGAATATTGTGTAATGCATGTAAAAGAACCCACTGCAGCGTTAAGAGAAAGATTGGCTCCTGCCGTTTGGGGCTTCATTGGGTGCGAATAATAATAATAATAATACTGGGTTGTTATAAACTGCTTTAACCACACCCTTAGGGGTTAGTATCAAAGCGTTCATTATTTGTTTGTTTTTCCAACAGGATAAGCAGAGCCTATTTTTTGAGTTAATAGGCCCATTTATACAGCACCTTTTAAAAGTGCTGCTGTGGCACATTCTGCAGCCACTGCCAGATACCATTGGGCCAAACCCCTAGATTGTGCCATGTTATGTAGTTCGAAGAGCAAGGATCAAATCTGGTTGGTTTACATGTAGTTTGTTATGACATTGTATTTTAAAATAGACCAACACAGTTTAACTGTTTCCTCGGTGTATCGACCCCTTACATCAAACTCGAACTGAGGTGACAGGGAGACTTGTCATTGGCCGAGCGTTGTGCTTGGCGGAACACCTAGAAAATTACCATTGTTTGATCTATTAATGTTCGATATTGTTATTGCTGTTATGATACTGATTAAAGGAACACGTTGCCTTAGATCGGTCGAGTTGGTCTTTGAAAAGCGTTTGTAACCGTTTATTAAAAAATGCATATGGGTAGAAAGATGTTGTAAAAGTAGAATACAATGATCCACACAAACATGCCTCGAAATTGCGTGGTTTTCCTTTTACCTTGTCGACTAACACGTCGGCCATTTATGGGGGTCAAAATTTTGACTCCCATAAATGGCCGACCATGTTAGTTCGCACAGTAGAAGGAAAACCACGCAATTTCGAGGCAAACTTGTGTGGATCATTGTATTCTACTTTTAAAACATCTTTCCAACCATATGCATTTTATAAAATACGGTTACAAACGCTTTTGTTTTGACCAACTCGTCCGATCCAAGGCAACGTGTTCCTTTAATGTTTTCTCAATTTCGTATTATTTCTAACCAATGCACAGCTAATTACTGAGTCTGTGCATCCTATGTCATTCCCATTTCATACCACTGAACTCATCTACATGTACATTCACATTATGATAACAATATAGATTCTGGCAAACTGACATTGAGTGACTGGGATGCACTTCCTCAGAAAGCCAAGAAGCTGTTTTTTCAGGAGCTGTTCAAGGAGGCAATCCTTGCTAATTATCACCCCAAAAAGTGTTTTATCTGCACCAATTCAAAACAGTCGGCACTTGTATAGGACCTATTACATGTAACGATAGCACAACCAGAACACCCTAAAGCAACACACACCAGTCCCCCATGTTGATGCTGAACAGGCTTTGAAAACTGAAAGCGCAGGAAAAGGCACGCTTATTTCAGGCGCTGAATACTGTGAGTAAACAAATGAAACCCATGGTGAATGCGCCAGCTGAATACTTGATTTCCTTTCAAACCTACGCACTAATTAACTGCGAAAAATTGCTTACCATGGCGTTAAGCAGGCGCTACCTTAGCCCAATACTAGATGTCTAAAGGAAAAGGACGATTATGTTGCTTGAGGCAATCGTAAATAAACTATTGTTGAAACTTATTTACTCATAAAAGTCATTTCGCAAATATTATTCCATCAATTTCCTTCAGATGACTGCTGATGTATCCATCTGTCTCCATTTACCTACTCTAAAAACATTTGTCTGATCTCAATTTATATCACTGTATATCTTTCAGTATCAATCAAATAAATAAATAAATAATTTTCAAACGCTGACTTTGAGTCTCTGAAACATGTTCCAGCTCTTTTGAGTTTTGAAATATACTCACCACAAAATATTCTTGTTATGCTTATATATATAAAAAATATATAAAAAAACAAAACAAAAAACTTAAACTGTGCAGAAATTTGTTTTCAGTTTCATTCTCTGGTCTTTTCTTGTCCAATGGAAACTTTTAGCTGCAGGCCCTGAGGTCTTCTGGACCCCCTTAACCCATCCCCCCCCTTTTGAGCCCCTTGCAATAAAGCCAACTTGCGAAGTGAAACACTAATTGAACTTGACAATATTTAGATATCAAAGTTGCAAAAGCCCTGTTCAAATTGTATCTCTAAAATGCAGCCCTGGGGAGGCCCCAGACGTCTTTAACCCCACTGTCCCCCACCTAGGTCCCCATTCCACAGGGCTCAGGCTGCACGCTTTGACTTATAAGTATACTCCAGGAGTTTACCCCTCTTGTAGAGCAGGGGTGGCCATTCCCCGAGGTATGCCCTTTGCCCTGGAGATCAGGGGTAAAGGATCCAAGTGTGATGGGCTTGCTGTTATTCCCTGGGGATTTTATAGCATGAAAACAACAATACAGACTGGAACACTATCGTTAATAACTCAGCTACAGTACAAATACATGATACATGCATCCATATACCGTACTTGTTCTAGTTTTTTCCTTTTTTTCCCCTTTGTATTCATTTGAGAATTAAAAGCATTAAATAAAATTGATTTCACTTTCGGACAAGAATGGTTGTTGTTGACTACCCATCCTCATCCCTTCCTGACGTCCCTTCCTGTAGGATTTGATTGGTCAGATGCCAAACTTAACTACCCACGCTAACTATTTACCCCTTTCCTGGAAGCTTGGTGACCCCAGGCCAAGGGTAATGAATGCCCTGGAATGTAGGTCACTTCAACCCGAGGTTTCAGCATAAACATCTTGTCAATAGTTTCAGTGTAATCCAAGGCGGAGGAAGCCTGTATTATACGCAAGTCAATAACGTAGCCTTGGGAATCTGTACTTGACTCTGTTACCATAGAATGGACCTTTGTACACGCATGGAGGAAGAACGTAACTCATTCACAGCAAACTGATGCAACATCTAGGGCTGTTCAACAATGGTTGTCTTCCCCCCCCCCGTCGCGCGTATCGTGTGATGTGGCACAACTGTCTCAGCAGTTGCTCTCGACCAATAGGAATGAAGAAACTGTCTTATAAGCGCAGGTGTGCAAGCTCACGTGTCACGCCCATGTTATAACACTTTTTACTGGTGTTATATCATCCGTTCAAACAACCCCTAGTGATGCCCTCTCAACCAATCAGAATGGATAAACTGTCTTATGTATTTATGAATCGGCCATTAGAAATCAGTTGGACAATTTCATTCAGTACAAGGGATGACCTCCATTGACACATAGTGTAGGCGTTAATAGAACTTTGGGCTATTTAATCACAACATTGTTTGGATTTTTTTAAGGGCAAACAAAATTGGAAATTGACTATAATAAGTAGGGAAAATATCATGGCTGTCACTAAACACCTTGTAATTGTCGTCACACACTAAAGGCTAACTGCCTACCCATGGCCTGCCATTTTCAGAGTCAAGATATGATGAGCGTCCGTGTGCGCACATCGTCCTGAATGCGCATGATACTGAATAACATAAAGGGAAACTGTCCCTGGATGCATTGATACTGCATAACATACAGGGAAAGAAACTCCCAGGTGCATTAGGTTCATTTATGATTGACTTGTTGGCACTGTGCCATTATTGTGCTTCGCCCACCATAGCTCAATCAAATTACCATTGAATGCATAACAGGACTGTATGTAAATCCAACTACGCAATATACAATGCAAGTTGAGTTGAGTCTAACACCGAACACCACTCGTCAACAACTTAACAATTTTTTATTATTATTTATTTTTTCTCTCAAAAAAACCTCAAGAGAAAACCAAATAGAATTGTCCAGATTGCACAGGGACAGTAGGTCTTTTAAAACCTAGGTAAACGTCAAGTAGAAAACATTCCAAATACCTTGTTTTAATTCAGCGTGCTTCAGCCAATTTTACCAAACATTTTTAATCCAGAATGCCCCCTAATTTTGAAGAAAGAAACCTTGGGAGAACTTACTCTGCAGTGCCAAGTAAAAGTTTAGAGTATTGGAATTGGCTGCATTTCATTGTGTACATGAACTGCATATCATAGTTTACATGAACTGCGCATAATAGTTTACATGAACTGCATATCATAGTGTACATGAACTACACATGAACCGTAAACTCAAGATCATCATTTATGTCCAACTCAAGACCCGATCTAGTGGAAGTAATCAAATTGTCAAATATTTCCGGTGGATTACCAAAGCTTCTTGTCACCCAAATATTATTTCTAGGTCAGTAACATTATCAGCTTTTCTGGAGTTACTGCTTACAGTTCCAACGTTTTAAGATGAACAGTTGCAAATAATAATCAAATGCTAAAAGGCTTTGGAAACTGTAATTAAATTCGAGGGTAGATTGACTGATTGATAAAAATGTTTCCAGGGTGATTTTTTTGTTCAGACTGACCTGGAGGACTTTCACCCAAACTGAGCAAATAAAAACAACTCAAGTCAAATTAAATCCTGGGCAGTGTTGGTACTGTACAATATCTTTATTAATCTAATAAAATAAAAACAACTTTAGGTGCATGAACCGATCTTCACGGAAAAAAATTATATCAATTTTTATCAGCAAGTATATATTTATCTTATTTATTTTATTTGAAAGAAATTTAATAGAAGATGCAGTTTCAAAATGAACAACCACAGTCATGTAACATAAATGTTTTAAATAAAAACAGCTAGTGGACACAAGACAATTCATTGAAGATTTTCTCATGCAAATTCCTTTAATAGGGTCAATATTGGACCTAAAGGTACATGTAGATGTGGATCTTTTGGCACATTTGGCTAAACCTCATTTAGTAAAAATTTGAATTATTTGCGTGATGGGACATTCCTCAGAAGTCATACGTTCAAGTTACGAATGATAGAAACAGATTGATATAAACAATCAAAACTTGTTTTGTACAAGATAGACAGATAGATAGATAGATAGATAGATAGATAGATAGATAGATAGATAGATAGATAGATAGATAGATAGATAGATAGATAGATAGATAGATAGATAGATAGATAGATAGATAGATAAATAGATAGATAGATAGATAGATAGATAGATATATAGACAGATAGATAAATAGATAACTAGATAGATAGATAGATAGACAAATGGTTTATTTATTATTTCGTACTAAAAAATACCTCACAAACAGAAGACTGAATTGCATATAAATTGACACTGATTAAAAAATTCATTTGAAAAATTACACAACAATTGTTAATGAGTTTAGGTTTCAACCCTAGCAGTCTATCTCAAAGGCTGTATGACAACACGCTTATAAACAGACGCAGTCAAGTATACATGAAAAAGGAACCACAAGCCAGAAAGCACTAAGAAAAAACGAGGGATGACCAATGACTAAGGAAAGGGGGAGCGGGAGTTTTAGGGAAAGAGCTAATTTGACCAAAAGAAGTTGGAAACAAAAAGGACAAAATCAAAGGCAAGAAGAGGGAGAAAAGGTAATTAGTAAGTGAACCGGTGAGAAAAAAAAGTGAAAAACCCCATCACTTTTTTTCACTGTCTTTACTGTTTTCAAACATCAGATTTCAGTCGCACAGGATCAAATCTAACTGTTTTACTCCCTTCTCAAAAACTATAGCACCTCAGGAAGTTTTACAAATAATGTGTAAATCAATGAACAACTTTCAATCTTACAACAACAAGTACAAATGTTGTACACACCCTTTAAACTCCTTTGTTGTGGACCTTTTGTTCCCATTGTCATCGATGTTGACAAGATTGAGAATAAAGGGGTCAATGTTTGGGTAAACATTTATTATCAAACACAGTAGTAAAACATTCTGCAAAACTGTCAAATAACTCTTACTTTTTACATGATATGGGCACTTGTATTGTACGTCACTCTTGTACATTACATGTACATGTACCTACCCATAACCTGTGTACATTCCAGGGTTGGAATAGAGCGGGGGCGTATAATATTGGCAAGTATTCAAGAAAATATACTGCGCCCTGAGAACAATGGATTGTTCCCGGCGTTGAAAGACGGCTTGGATTATATTGTTGCTCAAACACGTAATTCATGGAACTGTAGTAGTTCATATTTGGGTCACTAACTTACAGGCACATGTAAATGTCAATACATGTATGTGTTAAGTAATGGTAATATAATGAAGAGTGAGAGTGATGGCGAGATGACATTCTAAAGGCTACGTTGGCAAAGGATACAAGTACACGCATCCATAATCAATAAAAGGTTATATCTCTAAGACAATGGGCAGAAACAGGTAAACAAACACAAAGAGAAAGGCAAGGTCAGTGGGAATAGATGACAATAAACAAACTTTAAGGTAGGGTCATAGATTGGTAAATACTCCACAAATTTATTACCATAAAAATATCCTTGGTGGGAAGCACTGCAGCTGTTGAAAGTATATTTTGAGACAGGATTCTCTTCCGAGTAATATTGGTTTGGATAATTTTTCCTCCAAAAAAATATTGAATCTGAAAAGTTGTTCATGAATTATTTCTCAGATTGTTGAGGGTTGATGTCCGTTTGCAAACACTGCAGGCAGAGTTTGGTATCTCCTGGTTGTCACCTCGCTAAAGGTGGATCGATTCAACCATTGATGTAAGTTTTGTTGCTATATTCTCAGCAAATTGACTTTATAGGCCTATTATTATTAATATTCATAGCATTTACTTTTATCTATCTTTCTTTTAAAGGCAGTGGATACTATTGGTAATTACTCAAAATAATTATTAGCATAAAACCTTTATTGGTAACAAGTAATGGGGAGAGGTTGATAGTATAAAACATAGTGAGAAAAGGCTCCCTCTAATGACGTAGTTTTCTAGAAAGAAATAAGTTTCCAGGAATTTGATTTCAAGACCTCAAGTTTAGAATTTGAGGTCTCGAAATCAAGCATCTGAATGCACACAACTTCGTGTGACAAGGGTGTTTTTTATTTATTTCATATCTCGCAACTTCGACGACCAATTGAGCTCAAATTTTCACAGGTTTGTTATTTTATGCATTATGTATAGATACACCAAGTGAGAGGACCTGTTTTTGACATATTCCAATAGTGTCCAGTGTCTTTAAATCATTACCAAATAAGTAATTCCGTCTAAAAATTGTTTTGCTGACTAGTCTTTGAGGATGTTCAAACTTTAAAAGCTAACGTACAAAATAATATGTGATTGGAAAAACACCATACAGCAGGACTTGTGCGGTTGTTGGGTAACTGGACTCTTATCAGTGGACCAGTGAGTGTTTGGAACAATGTGTACATTAGTTGAAGCATGGTTGATGCTACTCGAACCAAATTAAGTTTGGTAAACTGTGTGTTGTAATGGTACATATCTCACAATGTCAATTTACTTTCATTATCATGGAATCTAAGAGCTCTTTCCGAAAAAAGAAACAAAACACTATTTATGAATGTAAATAATTAACAAACTAAATTGTGTGCTAAAACAGTTAACATTTCTGCCGTAGGCCTAAATGTTGACAGTGGGTCCATACACACGAAGTTGGACTTTGCTTTATAAATTACCCTGATTCGTAGGCTAGTCTGTCCATGATGTATTCTGTACAAGCAGAAATAAATTCAGGTACAACTTGCATGAATTATCAGTAGATGTACGTATGTTAATGTACAATGTACTTGGTAAAATCAATTTAAGCACATGCTATATTTAATAAAAAGCCACCATTACATTTTGAGTAAAAAATCCCACAATCGATCATAAAAATATGAAGAAAAGTTCACATTATAAATGTGAACTTGGTTTGACCATGGTTTGACAGGTGCCCAGCATTATTCTTCTTAAAACAAACACAGCAGTAGGTTCGCATGCACACACTGCTGCTATGATGATTGGTTGATGGCTTTAGTTAGCCTAGTAAACCTTGACCTCATGACCTCAAAGCTGTATACATAAATACAGTTCCCAAACAACCTCTTAGCAATGCCTGGTACTATTCACTCAGGCCATCAACCTTTCCAAGTTTACCTACATGTAGGTCCCTATACAAGATGCAGGTAAAAGTCTACTATGCAAGTCACTGATAACACCCCACAATCCTTTGTAAGATGCAGATGACCTACCTCCATGCTCTTCTGAATACTAAATATTCAGTTTAGCATACAATTGTTATGGATGATTATGATGGGTTGCCCTTACTAAGTGTTTGGACACTTGCCAAGTTGTTTTCATTCCTATAACTCTGATGTAATTTTAGCACTTGTAGTTGGTGACACACTACTTGTTATTTGAAAGTGGTTCAGTGATCAATTGTAATTTGGAATGGGTCCAACAAGACATGCGCACACTAATGGATAGAATAGAACATGTGTGTACATGCCCACACAGTTTACTGTGAGTAATGGAGTAATGATGATCTTGGGACATTAACGATACATGTGTTGCTAATCAGCAAATTATGCAATCTATTAAATTGGCTAGATTTTCAAATACTATGGTAATCCCATATGGTGGGTTTTCTGACTTATTTATTTATGATATGCTGAGCAGGATGAAACCGATACTTGAACGGCCTTTACCTTTCTAATGCAGAAGTACAATAACCTGTATTTTTAAGCAGTGTTTAAACTGTGCGGTTAAGTGTACCATGTTTTAGAGCAAGGCCTGTATTTATTTTTGCTATCCAGGTTCTTCCTACATGTAGGTATGTAAATGAGTTTGGGTAAATAATTAAAATTAATGGTTTATTTATCTTATCAACATGTACATTAAAGACACAAGCAGTAAAATTACTGAACTGTGTGTGGTCTCTAATACACTATGGTACTTAATTAAAAATACAATAAAAAGGTAGTTAAAACGATAAAAAGCAGAAAACGTTAAAATGAACAAACGACACAAGAAACCAACAATACAGGGCAAAAAAAGACCCAGAATGGCACATAACACAAAGTTATCCCAGTAATTACTTTCCTTATCACTCAGGAAAGCATTGCACAACAAATAAGTGTGTATTGCAGTCATTCTTAAAAATATAAAATTTTAGTCGTATATTTCACAAAATCATTAAAATAATAAAAACCATTTAAAATGCCCGTTGGCATTGCTCCTCATTTTGAGGACCAGGTACTATTCAGCGTGCTTCAGCAAAGCTTAGCTTACCAGATTTTGGTTTAGTTCCCACATAATAATTTGAAAAATACTAAATTGAGGGGACCCCAGAATACATAACGCTTGGCTGGAGTGTTATCATTCAAACACTGGATATTCAAACTCTATTAATCCAAATAAAAGGTCAAATATTTTTCAGGACCTATTAGTGTTATAACTTTAGTGATAGTAGACCAGCCAAACTTTAAAAAGTGCTCTACAAAAACCACGGCATAGTTTGTTAATGGCTGGCATCCATGCTAGATGTATGGATCATGGGCTCGGGAAGACGATTAGGGTGGATGCCTAGCTTGATTTTGAATTTTAAGGTAATTTTGGGGTAAAAAGGTCAAAAAAGGCCAAAAATCAATATTTTCAAAATTTGTGTCAAATTTATTCACATTTGATAGATCTATCCATAAAATGTATTTTTAACTTTATGTTGATACTACAAACCTATGTAATTAACGTATAAACTTTGACCTTGTGCACAAATGTATAGCAAAACGAAGTGTAAAAGTGTGATTATCTTGAAAAGGGTCCTTTTTTAGTACACCAATTGTTTTTGCACTCCCCATCCTCATTGGTGCATATATTGGTTTCAAACAACTTTTTTTGAATAGTAAATATACCCAGGCAGTTTTTGAGAAAACAAAGTAATTCAAATACCACCTTCATGTGGGGTCTTAACGACTCATTTTAAGGTCAAAATTTCAAATAAGGCAAAAATTTAGCATTTTTGAAATTTTCACAAAATTTGACCCCAAGTGATAGATCTATCCATAAAATGTATTTTTAAGTTAATGTTGATATGCCAAACGTATGTAATTAACGAATAAACTTTGACCTTGTACACAAACGTATAGCAAAGCAAAACGTAAAAGTGTGATTATCTTGAAAAGTGTACATTTTTAGTATACCAGCTTTTTTTGCACTCAATGGTGCATTTATATGTTTCAAACAACTTTTGTTTTGAAAGGTTAATGTACCCAGGCAGTTTTTGAAAACAAAATTACTCAAATACCACCTTCGTGTAAGGTCATATTGAGGTCAAAAAGTGCCAAAAATGTCAAAATTTAATTTTTTTTTATTTTTTTGCAAAATTTTACCCCAGGCGGCAGATCTATCCATAAAAAATAGTTTCATCATCAAAATGACATGCCAAGTCTGTGAAATTATGAATTAATCCTTTGTCTTGTACAAAAACGTATAGGAAAATTAAATCTTAAATTGCAATTTTCTCAAAAAGTGCGTATCTTGAGCATAAAACAGTGTTTTTGCACTTTCTATCCCAGCAATGCATATAAATGTTTGAAAACAACTTTTTTGTGAAAGGTCAATATACCAAGGCAGTTTTTAGTTTAAAATAAATTCATATTACACCTTCCTCATTGGTAAATTGAAACAAGAAATGCGTATGCTGACTCATGCAATTAGTTTGATATAGTAGTTGTATAGTTTGACGTGCTCAAAAAATGCATGTTTGTATCAAAGTTATTTTAACACTCCCAATCTTTTCAAGTACATGTACGCAGTTAAATACTCAACTTTTGTTAGTGAATTAGTGAATTAACAAAGTTGAACATTCTTTTTGCAATTAAATGTTTTTTTTTTTTTCCTAGGTAGGCCTATACATTGTAGCTACGATGGGGGTAGGGGGTATCGTGCAGTGATACATTGTATACTTTCTTATCTGGAGTGCCATTAGTCAAAGGTAACTCCAGAGCTACATGTAACCAGGCACACCAAAACCACTACAGCTTGACATACTTTTATGCCAAGTTTCTTTGATGAAAGAATTCTCACTACTCTTCAGGCACTAGCAGACAGCAATGACAATCTCATCACTTTAATCAATCAGTTTGTGGACATAACACACAGGTCAGAAACATTCCATCATCACAGTTGCCCGGCCACTATACACTTCAGGAAGAAATGAACTTAAACGGACAAGTCCAAAGTTTGAGATTTAAATCTTTTTCAAGGGAAGACTACGTCTGCTTAAACAAATTCAACAAGCACTCTAGAAATCCAAACTCCCAACTGTGGTCTCATTACATTGTGATGGTGGAGATTGAGATCTAGGACTCGGAAAGACAGATACTTGATCACCAATCTGGGAGCTTTTTCCGCAATGCTGCCGTCCCCATCATCTATGACCACAGTAACTTTGATCGATAGGGATGTGTTCATCTGGCAGATATGAAACTCCTCAAGAAGACAGAGATGTTGATGATGTTTAGAAGCTTTCATAACAAACAGTAAAATTTGATGTGTTCCGACTAAACCAAACCTTTGCAAAGACGATGACACAGACTCTGATATTGTGAGAGAGATACCACTGGTATCTTTGACAACAGAAGATAATGCACCAGTTGATGTGGTAAAGTGATCTTCTAACAACTCCAGATCATGGAACGCAGTATATAATAACCATCTGGAAGCACCGTCTGCTTCAAGAAACTGATGGTTTTAGTGACGCCCTGAAGAAAACATTGCGCAAAAACTTTCTCTGATCTGTACAATGCAAATGTTTCAACCAAACGAATTATATACGGTACAAAAGCCTATCAAAACGGACAGAAAGTTACTGCAACAATTGCTCATTGCTGCCACTGGAACCTACAGAGGGCTCCACCAAGGCAGTGACACAGTCAAAGAGAATGGGAAAGAAAAAGCCAATTCGAAAGTTCATCGATAGACCGGGGTTCCACTCCTACACGTCAGGTATGGGCTATTGAACAAACCTGATCTCAAGTTCTTGTCAGACGTTTTTGTAGAAAGGGTCTACTGGATAGATGAGGAATAGTACAGGCGGGGGTTCCTTTATGTTACGGAAGCCATGGTCCTTTAGGAGAGATGACGTTTTGAGGACATCTTAGCAGGCTGACACCCGGTTGATGCTCCATGCATAGAGGCAGTCAATGAAGGATAAGAGTGATTTGCAGGTGGAGAAATGTCACTTTTGTGTGTTCAAAAGCGTCAGAAACTTGGAAAGAAATGCACATTAATTACCCGATACGTGCAGTAACTGAGAGACTTGCCAACCTGTAAGGCAGCTTACATGCTCTTAAATGATGCGACACAGCCTCTCCTACATGACCATTGGGAAAAGAAAGTCTCTGAAAAGCAAAGTTAATATGTGTCAAGGGAATCGGCCGTAATGGAGAACTTGCTCTCATTGAGCAGTTTGGTAACACTTGTGCACCTTGGTATAAAATCATCAACCTTGTCAGGCTCCAACTCTCAAGGCTCCAAATAAGGCGAAGAAGTGTCTGGAGATGTTACCGCCAACAAGAGATGCACTGAAACTTCACACAGCATATACTAGGAATACATGGACGTCTCATCTCTCACACCGACACAGACACACACGAGCTTAAAAGAAAGAGTGGGGTTACCTGGAAGACTACCCCTATCTGAGATGCTTGATTTGAGCTAGTTTTATTAGGGTGCAAATCAAAGGGCACCAAGTCAAACTGTAAAACTATGTCAAACTGTTCTGCGTGAATAGCATACAAGTACCTTTTTGTTTCATTTTACTACATAAGAAAGTTTGATATGATTTTTTTAATGCCTTGGTGTATTGACCTTTCAAAAAAAAAGTTTTTTCAAACAATTACATGTATATGCATTGCTGGGATAGGAAGTGCAAAACACCGTATTATGCTCAAGATACGCACTTTTTGAGAAAATTGCAATTTAAGATTTAATTTTCCTACACGTTTGTGTACAAGACAAAAGATGAAATCATAATTTCACAGACTTGGCATGTCAATTTCATGATGAAACTATATTAAATGGATAGATCTGCCGCCTGGGGTAAAATAAGGCGCAAAAAATTAAAAAAAATAAATTTTGACATTTTTGGCACTTTTTGACCTCAAAATGACCTTACATGAAGGTGGTATTTGATTTTTATTTTTTTTTTCAAAAACTGCCTGGGTACCTTAACCTTTCAAAAAAAAGCTGTTTGAAACATATATATGTACCAATGAGCTGGGGAGTGCAAAAAATGCTGGTATACTAAAAATGTACACTTTTCAAGATAATCACACTTTTACGTTTTGCTTTTCTATACGTTTGTGTACATGGTCAAAGTTTATCCGTTAATTACATACGTTTGGCATGTCAACATTAACGTAAAAATACATTTTATTGATAGATCTATCACTTGGGGTCAAATTTTGTGAAAATTTCAAAAATGCTAAATTTTTGCCTTATTTGAAATTTTGACCTTAAAATGAGTCGTTAAGACCCCCACATGAAGGTGGTATTTGAATTATTTTTTTTTCTCAAAAACTGCCTGGGTATATTTACCTTTCAAAAAAAGTTGTTTGAAACCAATATATGCACCAATGAGGATGGGGAGTGCAAAAACAATTGGTGTACTCAAAATGTACCCTTTTCAAGATAATCACACTTTTACACTTCGTTTTGCTATACACTTGTGCACAAGATCAAAGTTTATACGTTATTTACATAGGTTTGTAGTATCAACATAAAGTTAAAAATACATGTTATGGATAGATCTATCAAATGTAAATAAATTTGACACAAATTTTGAAAATATTGATTTTTGACCTTTTTTGACCTTTTTACCCCAAAATGACCTTAAAATTCAAAATCAAGCTGGGCATCCACCCTAATCGCCTTCCCGAGCCCATGATCCATACATCTAGCATGGATGCCAGCCATTAACAAACTATGCCGTCCAAAGTGTAATTTCACACTTTGGCTGGCCCACTATGATGTCTTTTTTGGTTTTTGCATATTTATGAGTAAATATTTATGAGAGAGTACAATGAGTGTCACTGCGTGACAGTGCGTGACAGAGAATATAATTAAGCGCTACTAAGCTGGCCACTCGTACGTCAACCAATGGTTATTTTTAAATATCTAACTCTGCATTGTAATGCTTCATCACAAACTTCACTTATGTTTACACGAAAAGTCCCATGGCTAAATTTGGGCCTAATTGTAGCTCAACACTTTTAAAGAGCATGAATTGGAATTACAAAAATCAGCCACTGGAAAAAAAAATTATCTCACATGTAGTACATATAGAGATTTAGGCCTATGCTTCATTACTCAATAGAATTGAAATATTCATCAGACTGAAAGTCAGGCTTTACAAATTCTGTAATTAACCAAAGATATTTCTCAGTAATGTTTTGATATTTATTCAATAAAAAAAACACAAGACACTAGAATTGTCCAGGCATGAGTTTACTGAGCCAATGCTAAAATTACTGACCTCAGAACCACGGTCCAGTATAAATTAATTTCCTTTCACGTCTTGACAACTAAGAGTATCTTACGACCAACATCATGGCATTGCCCTAAGTGTCAAGTTATTTCTTTCAACATGTAGCCTGATGAAAGATGGAATGTGCCGGATTTCTTTGGGAAAAATTTGCATCCCTGCTAAACTAAAAGCTATTTTACCAGGACTTGCGTGGATACAAAAATAACACACCACACAAGACCTACAATTTCAGTCCTTACACTAAGGATTAGTCCTAGGAGTTATTAAAGACGAGTAACTCATCCTCATCGGGATAAGACTAGTCTCTCCAGGGGTCAATTGCACAAAGATGGTCCTAACCTAGGACTAGTCTGAGAAATTAAAACTTGAAGACACTGGACATACTAGTCTTAGCTTATTAAATGAAATCCACCCTTGCTCAATGACACAATGTGCCCCTATGAACAGGTACTGAATCCTACATTCTAGTAACAATTGATGTTAAATCTCCTCTCGAAAAAGATCAGTGAAAATAACTTTAAGACTTTTTTTCTATGGTCAAACAAAAATCATGACAGAAATTGGTATCGATCCTAAGTGGCGAAAGAATGTAACTGTAGTGTAACAAAAGTTGTATCAGTGCACTGATATAGTGATACTGATCATTTTCTTTCTTTGTAAACAATTTTTTAGTAAAGCTCCTAAAATAGAACAGCACAGTGGACAAAATATGAATAGAGCCACTTGTTATGGTCAAGTTACGACTCTGCAAGTGGGAATAGATCGGAACTTACATACAGTGTATGTCCCCACGGAAAAACTCAGCAAAGTTGCAAAACACTGGAAAAAAGCATCCCTTTTTGAAATCATGACACTAAATTCTAAGTCCAATTATTATTTAAAATCAATCCAAACAAATTTTGATATAATTGACTTGTTGCTGACCAATTATCAGAACATCAATCCATGTGTGTAATATGATTGGCTAAATTACATGCATATTACAAGAATCATTACACACCTCCAATGTACATGTCAATTACAAAACTCCCACAATAATTAATCAGCAATTTCCCGGAGCGGTTGTCAACAAAGGCAATTATTGTTTGAGGGTTCAAACCAGGATGGATTTTTCATAATTGATGCTAATTTGAAGGTTTTAATAATTGGTAGAATAAGTCTATTAGTATGTTAGTTTCCCTGCATAGGAGGCTTTGATTATTTCTACTTTACATCAAAATTCACTTTACTTATTAAATTTTTGAAGAGCATGGGGGAAAGAGTCTAAATGCTTCGTTTTTGAAAGGTACAGTTGTATACAGGACACCACTTGGCATTATATACTTGGCATTATATACTTGGTAAAGGCACCTATGGTAATTGGCCTGTGTTTGTTGCCTCCGTGAAGTACCATGCACTCAACATAATTAAATGTAATGATGTTTATTTTGACTAAAATAAAAGTTTTGAAGCAGTAAATGTGATTTATTCATAATGCAATATCACACATCAACAGGTTTTTCACAGAGAATTCAAGTAGTAAACTGCAATCAATTTATGTTTATCATTGCATGAGGGGCCAAGAGATACATGTTGTTTACATTGTGTGTGTAAACAGTTTTAGGCTAACATAAAAGACCACCCTTGAAGAGCAAAACCTTGAAGATGTACACATTTACCAAGACTGATTCTCAATGTCTAATACCCCCCCCCCAATCAAAACCCATCAAAACCCCAACTTCATATTCTGTTGGACTATGAGGACAGCACAAATGATGATAATGCTTGGAAACAGATGGTACTTTTAACAGATGCCTTGTTATTAACGTTTTTAGTCATCTAGCTTTTCCATTTCGTAATTACAACTCAATCAACCTAATTAACTTTGTTGTGATAAATATTGGGGCCAGATGGAAATTTCCGTGTTTTACCCCTGAATATTTTTTATTGGTGTGGTTTTTGCCAACCCGTACCCAACAATTAGAGACATAAAAAACAGAAAATTGTATGAATGCATTTAAATTAAACTCATTAAGTATGATTTGGTACCTCAAGAAATAGTTATTATTCATGTTTTACACATACACTGATCAGGAGAGTTATTGTACTGTGTTCAGGAAGGTTTCAATGTGTTTTAAGCACACATGTTGACTACCGCCCATTATGTAAAAAACAAACATTATGCTATTATTATTCTCGATGTTAATTGTTCATGTAGATATAGTGATCAACTGGTGGAAATCAGTTTTGACTAGTTTAGGATTACCCTGGGTAAAGATATTGAATGTATACATAAAATAAATAAATACGATGTCGGATGTCATTAAACTGAGACAGACTCCTAGTAAATCAAGGGGGACTTGGGAGAATTTCCTTTAGAACTAATTGGCTGTTTACGTGTAACTCAACCAGCGTCATTTTGACGTGTATAGATGACGTTTTATATAACTACAGAGGGAATACAGTCTGTAAAATCAGACTTCATTTTCCCTTTGGCTTGGTTATTTGTAATGTAGCATTGATCTTTCTATATAACAGATTTGCTTTTAGCCATGGCTTATTTAGCAACTGCACAAGAATAGACTGTATGAAGAATAGGATTAGCATGAAGCAGCGTACAATGTACGTTTATTTTTCAGTGGCAGGGCTCTGGACTTAATAGGTTACTGACCATTTTAATTGAATCAATAATAACAAGACTTGTTTTCAAGTACACAGGTTGCATTACATCAGCAGTCTAAAGAAAAGGGCATCTATTTCTACAGGCAAACAATTTCATATTTTGATATATTATTTTTTTTATGACTGCTTATAATTCTATTGATAAGATGCTGATTTCATGTGGCTGTTTTTTGTTATTACATAAGTGCATACTAGTTTAGTTGCCCTAGTGGTCATTGCCCCGGGGCCATTTCACTTTCAGGGTTTGGTCTTGCCAGGACAAGTCAATTTCATGCCCCACGGCAACTTCTATGATGAAAAGACAACTTTGTTCAGTCAGGCAATTGGAAGACTGATTGAAAGAGCAAGCCTGAAACTTCATTAGATGCCCCTGGTCATTGACTTGGTGCCCATGAAATACAAACAGTAGAAATTTACATGTACATTACAAATTGGAAATGCCTTGGTGCCCTTGCACTTTCAAAAACGGAGCATACAGGCCTGAAAGAGAACACTTTCCATCCGAGATATTGCACAGCTGTATTATGAAATAAACCCGTCAACATAGAAATATAAAGGCTGGAAAAAAAGGATTCTGAAAAGATGTGATGAGCTGAAAACAGTTTGGTTCTGGACTTTTGTATCTTGTAAAAACAATGCTGAAGAATCTGCACAGGTCTGTGTGAAAACAATTTTTGTAAGGAAAAGGTGAAACAATTTGCGATCTCATGATGTTATTGTAAGTGTCATGTATCAACACAATGAACCTCCAGTAAGTGGTGAAGTACCAACAGTGAGTGACACCTGGCAGGCTCTGCATGGGATGTCATGTTGCGTCATATACAGCACTGCGCCTAAAGAACTTTGCCATACAAGCTGGGCTATTAGTAAGTATTACTTAAATTTGCAGGTAATTTAAAGGTACTGTTTCTCATATGCTGTGTGCATTATTTATGCAGGAAAATGCAGTTTATGGCAACAATTAAACTGACATTGACAAGCAATCTCCTCTTCACCATTAACCCTGACAAAACCTGTTAAATTATTCATCTATTAATCAACACAAAACCATCTGATACGAATTACAGCATCAACATGGTTGAGCACTCTCTGTATGTTTGGATGACTGACTTTTTGTACCCTTTGCTTTGTTCCTTGCTAAATGTACACAGGGTGGGTGGGAGTATTATGTTCTGAGATCACTATGGCCAGCTCACCACTAGTTTGTTTACATAGGCCAGCAACAGTGCTGTCAATGACATTTGGTGATTGTTGATTATTATATAGGTCAATGCTGATAGTGTTACTGATACATGTAGAAGCATGCTACTTTGCACTGCTCCATGGTAACAATATAAACACAATGGTTTTTACTATTAAAGTTTACAATGTAGTGTAAATTTACAGAAAGTACACACAACATCGTCTCACAACTATGGTGGAGGCCTATACTTGTACGAAGGAGATTTTGTCATTTTTCTGTTTCCTTATTTTCATTTTAACAATTGCCACTGCTTCCATTTTCAAAAGAACATGGTTGTATCTGCAAATTCACTTTTTAAAATTTATATGCTTCAATTTTATGAGTGAAATACTTTTTTGTTCTGATGCACTTTTTGATTAAATATGTTTGCTAATTGATTTGTTTTAACAGACTTGTTCTACTTTTTGACAACCTACAATGAACTCCGAATCTAGTGCTTGAATACTTTGAAATAGTTCCAAATTGTAATTGCATATAAGATACCCTGCTTTTTAAAGAAATGATTAAGTGCAGAACAGTCATAAAATATCAAGGCTATCTGTGTACAATGACCCACAACCATGACCTTTCAATCCAGATTGCCAGCAACAAATGCAAAGTATCAATGTCTTAAACAGAATTTCCTGAACTCGGAGTACAGTCCCTGTACTAACACTGATGATATGTACAGACAACAGCAGGTTTGAAACTTGATCGCCTAAATGCCCCGGTCAATGCCTGTGGTGCCCTTGAAATGCTCCAGTAGAAATTTACAATTTCAGCGTAGGCATAGGGTGGCCTTTACCAAGGAGAAAACGCCTTGAGTACCCTTACCCTTTCACAAATGAAGCATACAGGCCTGCAAAAATGTTGATTATCTTATCAAACTTTTAACTCTCATTTTTCGTTAGGCCTATGTACGAAGTGTGTTGCATATTGTGTACCCTACGTAAGTGATCGTTCAATGGATTTCAAATGACAGTGGCGATTTCCGAAAACAATTTTTATTTTCCCGTGACAAAGGATTAGCTCACACAACACTCACATAGCATGGCATGGGCGATGAAAGGCCCTTTCCTGACCTCAAGTACCCTAAAGTGAGTCAGTATTATTACACAGCTCAGTCAAGTACTACGATGTAGGTTACAATATCTCCATAAATGCACATGTACATATCCGTCATAAATGTGGGAAAGTGAATCAGCAGGACTTTTGGTAAAGTCTATCACAAATTTTTCTTTACAATGATTACGAAATCATTCAAAGACGATCTCAAGAGAAACAATTGGAGAAAATTTCCTAATGACCAAACTGTTTCTTTTTGTACTGCCCCAACTGAAAAAGATGGGAAGTACTTGGTCATTGAACTCCCTTACTACATTTGTTGTACTGTACGCTGTGGTGAGGTTCATGGTGTTTTGTAAACCCTAAGGGGCAAATGGCCACCCCCCCCCCCCCCCCCCCTAGGGTGACAAAACCCATAGCAACAAACTATTTGAGACACGGGTGAAGAAAAGAAATTATAGAGCAGTGAAATAAACTGGTGAAAACCAAACCAGGACCTACATTGTAGCAGGGCAACTTTGACATCCACTGCCCATAGCCGTTGGCTTTCTTCTTCTCTTGGACAGTTGTTGGAATACAATCATTTCAAAGGGAGACTTTTCGACGGTCCTTTTTTACAATTTCCGGCCAGTAGTGTGCATGCTCAGACCTATGCTTGTAACACTGACCATGTGGGCGCACGCTCAGAGTCGCAAAAAGGACTGTTATATATCATGGCTGCTGCCGCCAGCGTCTCAAAAGTCTCCCATTGTGTTCACCAATGATACTTCATTTTGCTTGATTGATGAAGGAATTGCTAGGACTGAAATTTACAAAACCCTGAGTATCTTACTTACCAGACACAACCACCATTGCCGTGCGACTACACAAAGTACCGTATGCGTTTGTCGCACAGCACTGGTATGGATCATCCTTAAAATCCTCGCTCAACTGCATCCACAAAGATCCATTTGACAGTACAGCTATCCTACCATCTAGGTTATGTACTGGTTCCTGACCTCGACGCCATGCAATGCCAATCGGATCTTCCCCTTTGGCAGAACATTGCAACTCAATCGACTCGCCTGCTGGAGCTCTTTTACTTAGGGGTTCAGTTGTAAAATAGAGCTGAGGTATGCCTGCTGGAAATAAAAAAAAATAAAAAATAAAATTTAAAGTACAGCAACTCACTGAGGTTTCTTTTTCCCTATCCTGAATAACTTTAACTGAGTGGAAGTTATATTGATACTTAACAGACAGTACTTCTCTCTGCAGCTCAATTTAATTTGTGTATTTAAAAAGAATTGACACTATTTTAAGTTGACCAATCAAAAAGGCGATCAAGTTGATGCATACTTTGAAGAATGTTAGTTTGATACAAAGTAAAGTCATCAATAGACCCAGTTCACCGGATGTCATCGCTAGTTATAACAATCTTGGTTGTGCCATTTGAGGAGTTATTGTCCCTGTGTATTGCAAAGTGCCCTCACAAATTAAACTCTATGGCAAGGCCACTGTGTGTGTGACGTGCAAGCAAGGGGTCATCATGCCTGGAAACAGACATGCGTCCATGGCCTCCATTGTTACCCCTGATTTTGGCCTTGATGCCATGCCCTTCAAAACTTTCCCATTGACTTAAAGATTTTCCAATGGAAGTGCCCTTGGAAAAATGAAAAGATGAAACTCCAAGTCTGGGCAAATAGTCAGACTTACAGAAACAACTTTAATCAATTATAAAAATTGGAAAAGCAAATTGCACTATCTTCATGCCCTGCGGATTCCAAGCATTAATTGAAATGTGGAAATTTCCCTGTTAAATAAATAAAAATGCGTGCATCCTATAATGACATTGACAAAAAGGTACAATTCATAAGCACTGCTAAACTTCAATATTATAAAATACAATGGAATAGCTTACTCTACCATGCTTCAGAAGGCAGTATTCAATCAAAACCATTGAGTGTTTAGGTTTCAAATATGTGCCTTTGAAAATGACTTTTTTTACTATGTAACAGTGTGTGGTAAAAGAGACCCTTAGAATGCAATGGTGCATCTGTGGCAAGGTGTACACTACAGCCCCTACTGTATATTTATTGTGATCTGGAAATATTATGAAATCTTTAGAATTTGTTTTGTGGGGGAGTATTTCTGTACAAGAGGAGTGTGTTATGGGAGGGGGGCGGCACCCTCAGCAACATAAATGTATCAGGTAATGCTAGATGACATTGCCATATTATCATTGTGATACAATAGTGATGGTGATTTTTACTTTTGATACCAAAATATTGTGACAAAGACAATTTTCTTATTTACATGACAATATATTTTGTTGTTTACTGCAACGTAGCTACTGCAACGCAAACCAAACTGCTAGGTAACATAGAGGCAAATTGATCATCCTATTGAGAGACACAAATTATCTACATGGGGTTGTTAAGATTTAGGATCATATATCGGGTACAATGTGCAATTAAAAACAAAAGTCATTATGCAAATTTGATTTAATATATTCAAATTAGTTCAATCCTTGAATAGCGTTGAAATCAGGTCGCCATTTTTGACTGTTCCCCACACAGGTAGGAGTACTGAGTAATAGGGCAGTATGACTATGAATATAGTCATTTTAGCACATAATCCCCAACCCTAGCACCACAAATCTGCTATCACAATTATTGCTGGTACAGCTTTACTAACTGAACCATAAAAATACTGTTATGGTTCCAAAGATTGCAAACTCCGGATCCTTCACAAAGTACGCCGTAATTATGATCATAACTAGAAGTACGTCAACAAAAACATTTGCAGAGGCAATATCTTTGTGCATAATATACACTGTAATTATTAATAGTTATGTTGTTTATTTGTGTTGTTGTTGTTGTTGATTTGTTGTTGTTGATTTGTTGTTGTTGCTGCTAGTGTTGTTGTTTTCTCTGGGGGTTTTTTCCACCGTTGTCTTGCTTGGTTGCTAAACCACCCCCTACCTATCCCACCATTTTTCTTCCAACTTCGGTTTGTATTATTATTTAGTTTTTGAAACGTCATGATTATTATTATTTTTTAAAGAATTATATTTTTGCAATTTTTCTTAATTCTGTTTACTTACAAGTATACTTTTTGTGTGTGAACGTTATTGTCCTTGAAACTTGGCCGAATAAATAGTAATAATAAATAATATTATAATAATAAACATAGAAAATGGTAATGTTTTAGTGCTTTGCTCTTTTTTAGAGGGCAGGGGGTTTGTATGCGGAGAAATCTGTACACAAAGTTGACTGCACTGCCTACATTCCTAAAACAAACCAAAAAATGTGATTTTCCCTTTGAAAGATCATCAACATCAAAGTTCCTGATGGCCTCGGTCGTCATGTCTGTGATGTGGCGTGGGGCAATCGGCAAAGGACTGAACATGTCAGGAGGGAGTACAGCGTATTGAAATTAAAATGTATGCGGTATTTTTATTAATTTATTTTATTAACAAAGTCTGTTCAAAATCCTTCTTAAAGGCAGTGGACACTATTGGTAATTACTCAAAATAATTATTAGCATAAAAACTTACTTGGCAACGAGTAATGGAGAGAGGTTTATAAAGTATTTAAAACGTTGTGAGAAACTTGGGTAGATTAAGAGTGGATTTGAACTGAGAGAGCGAGGCAGTGACAACAGGCAGTGGAAGATTGTTCCATGCAGGGGTAATTCTTGGGGGAAAAGAGTTTTTGTAGATGTTGGTGCGGGGTGAAAAGAGATTATATTTCAGTGGATGGTAACTGCGTGTTGATATACCGCGGGGGGAACAAGAGTCAGAAAGTTGAGTGGATTTATGGATGGTAGTTGGTTTTGAGAGATCCGATACATCATTGTAATACTGGCATTTCTCCTACGGGTTTCTACTAGTCGACTGCTAGTAGAAGGCAAAAACAAACAAACAGTGACTGTGACTATCATTCACCAGCATGTTCACAGGGTATATAGTCACAACATCATCATGAGGAGGATGAGCAAAACACCAACACAAATAAAACAGCAATAGAACATCCAAACTGCCTAGTTTGCGAAAATAAAATTACCTATCATAAGTCCCATAACAAACCGTAGCCCCATGAATTGGACCAATTTAATTATGGGGCTAAACAAACCGATGTCATGCAAAGAAATGAGCACAAGTACAACTGCAATACTGAGTTTGTTCCATACGATATGGTTTATCCATCATTGCTCTATATGGTTTATCCTCCAACATACAAACATTCCTACTACTTTCTAACTCCTACCATGGCCGTTGACGACGGGCCGGAAGTCGTTTAACCACAACTAGTAAACTTAGACCGCAAACTACACGGCCAATCATGTCAACAAATGCGAGAGCTTACCTTTCGTAGTTTCAATTATCCAGGCAGTCACAAAAACCTGCACCGCAAATACTCCCAAATATGATCTCCCTACCATGCTGTTGGAGGACCAGAATGGTTCACATCTTTCGGTAGTTTATTTCGATCCATTCGCCACATCAATGAACTGTTATTCTGGTATATTTCACACGTGGGAGCTTGTTAACGAAGACTGTTCCTGCGCATTTTTTACACAAACATACCCACGTTCGAGATTGAAAATTACACGTGATTTGACTCGTACATGTTGTACGTTGTATTGTATAGTGCATGCATATATTGTGAAGGTTTAGCTTTGAATAATTTATGTACACACTGCGTACAAACACTACACACATAACGGTACGACTACGTGAATGAGATTTGCATACATGATGTCAGTACGGTGGCCTGGAAACGCCATAATGGGTTTATTGACCTACTTCTTGAGTTGCGTCATCTTCTTCTTCTTCTTCCTTTCAAGTGCTGCTTCAATAAATGAAGAGTACCACACTGCGGCTGGGCGCACGCGTGAAACCATGAGACCGTAAGCCCAATCAGGTGCAAAATATACATGGTTGTGTCCAAACGGGATCCAGTCAGTTAACGCATGTTCAAATTGTTTTAAATCTTTGTGTGAAAATGTAGAGATGAATGTTTAAAATTAATACGACTACAAGAAAAGGAAAATTTAATTTTGTTTTACAGTCCCAAGATCAACCGCCAGGATTCCCCTTTTCTTTCTTTAACTACACTGTGCTGGGGGAAAAAATTATAGAGAAGGGTGAGGACATTTATTATACTTTTCTAACATTCGATGGGGATGTTATATAGGTTTTCTCGGTCAATTTCAGAAAAAGAGCAGCCAATTTAACCACCAAGCTATTCTATTTCGCGCAAAATCGAATGCTACTCAAAAGGGTAATTCGATTTCGTTTTGGGATTAGTCAAATGTAATGTTGCGTCATTCGAATTAACAAAATAATCATTCAATTTAATAATTCATCAAAGCAGCATTCAAATTCGCAGACGCTTCTTGAGGCGTGTGTGTCACGAAAAAGAATGACGCTACGTTAAGTTAAACAGAGTGCTTAAGGAATTTGACTCGACCCAAAACGAAATTGAATGGCCGAATTCTGAATTTGAAACACAGTAACAACTGGAAAAGCAAAACAGCTTTAATTCGATCGAACGCATGAAAATTAAATTGACTGCTCATTTGCCGAATTTGACTGAGAAAACCTATAGTATAGATTGATGTGCTCAAAAATGACGAAAGGAAAAAAAAGTTGGAGTGGGAGCAAAAAGGAACAAATTACCTTTCTTTTCTTTTTTTAGAACAATATGCAATTATTGTAAACAACAGCTGGGTGCGCCCGATACCATAGATTAGTGACAAAATAAAAACAGATTTTCCAGGGCATCCTAATTGAATATCTCATTTCCAGTAGGCCTATAAAAAAAATTTGTTTACATCCCACCGACACTGAACTTGCATGGGCTGTTTGTTTAATAAGGGAATCAATGTGTGGTGAAGAGAGGCCTGCCGTCGATTTCACAAAGAATTAGGACTCGTCTTATCTCGAGTTAGGACGAGTTACTCGTCCTAACTTAGGATTAATCTTAAAGTCTTCATGCTACAGTGCAGGGTTAGGACTCGTCCTAAGTCATAAGATTAGTCTTAAGATAGGAAGAGTTTTGTGAAATCGACGGCTGGTTCTTGATAATTTTACCGAGACGAAGTCGAGGTAAATTATAAAGAACCAGGCCTCGGCGGGTTTAAACCACTAGTTGAAAACCGATTCAACATACTTTGATTCCCATTCATAAATAACTTTTCGGTCAAAAACATCATCACTTTTTATGAAAAAAGTAAAATAAATGCAAAAATTATAATTGTTAAGTGATTTCTTTCAACACAACACCCCTCCAGCTATGAAATGGTAAAGCCCTCCGCCGTCCTCGGGTAAACAACTCCTTATATAGACCTTATGCATTGACGTCATCCAGCGGCCATCTTAGTGGAAAAGCGGTGACGAAACAATCGAAACGCACAGATTTGTACGCACGGCACACAGGATTAGCCAATGTACCTCTAGGTAGGCGCCCTACTGAAATGACGTCATGTGCATAAGGTCTATATAAGGGAATGCTGTGCGCGTCGCGCGTTTCGCGTGATGTGGCACAACTGTTTCAGCCGTTGCATGCTCTCGACCAATAGGAATGAAGAAACTGTCTTAAGAATAGGTGCAAGGTCGCTTGTCACGAATTAACACCTTTTACCGGTCATAAACAAGGTTTATACACACCCACGTGACGCGCTCTCCACCAGGAGGAATAGCGAAACTGTCTGAGGTATTTATGAATGTTTATTTATTTGTTTTCATGCCGCTATCATAGAGCTATTTCTTTTATAATTATAGCTCTATGAGCTGCTATATCCATCGATCTACTTTGTTTAGATGTATGGACATGGCAGTGTGGCTGACGGGTCGAATAACTCTGGTTTTGGTCAGTGTAAATACTCCGCCAAACTTTCAACAAGTCAACGATTATGTCAGTGGCGTTGGTGACTTCCAACCATGGTTTCCCACCATTTTAAGGGGAGAATATTTCTTTTGATTTTGTTTTCTATTCCAGGGAGCCTGTTTGGTGAGTTTGTCGTGAAAGCGGTTTACCTAACGATTATTTTTGAGTTCTCAATTTCACTGAAATTACTGTTTTTAGAGTCAATGTATCCAGTCAGACGGTCACACACAGACTACAGTTTCCGAATGGCGGGTAAAAATAGCGCCCTCTTTTGGATTTGTCATACACCGCGCTGTATGAATGGTAAAAAATGGAGAAAGAATGAACTGACAGTGAGAGTCAGTGTCACATCGTGCTACCTCCATGGTCATAATGATTCAGTGGAGATCGTACTTCTTACATAGTCATAGAGCATGTAGGGTATCCATGCTGTTGTGTTGGTTTAGGTTTGATATATACACATTAGGCCCCCTACTTTCTGTTAATTAAACAGTGTTTTAACTTTTAGTTTTAGTTTTAACTTTTAATTAGGTCAGAATTCAGATAATGAGATAGATATTTTATGCCTTATTATTAATTATGCCATGGGCAGGTCGGGCAAGAAGTACAAGTACTACTACTAGTAGGAACCCCATGTCACAGTCATGGGGTGTACATTGGGCTGGCCACTCACATTCACAACTCATCAGCAAATAACACTAGCTCTAGTCTAGGTAGCTGACCCAGCAGCCTGGGCTGAGTGACTGGCACTGCATCATGGTGACAATGTGTAGTCATAGAGCATGTAGGGACAGTCTTTATACTCTATAAATGGTGTAGTGTACTGTAGGCCAGGAGGGTAGTAGGGTAGGTTTTATTTAATAATAATAGCGGAACGAACAACGGGAGACGATAGCAGAATGAACGTCATAGTTCTAGGAGTAGTTTTAGCACACTTCAAGTGCTTCATGTTTTTGTAGTTAGTTGGGCTGATGGTCTCTCTTTTTTTAACATTAGTCTAGCTAGGTTGGTTAGGGATAGCTACAGCCATACTTCAAAACAGTGACAACACTAGATTCTCGTAGGAGAACTCTGCGGTTTTTAACAGTAATTGTAATTGCTTGAGATTACGATTTTGAAAGTTCTCCACAAAAACATGAGTCAAATTTGAATAATTACGCATTTTGTATTCATCAATCAACAAACGCTGAGAATAGCTTGTAAAAAGTAGTAAGGAATTGATAAATAATTAAGAGATTTAAAAACATTTGTTCGTTGTGGCACATGGGGCCATAAATTGGCTGACATAATGTTAATAACGTCCTTATATTTGAATGTTGTATTCTTTAGATGCTTCTACGGATGAAACTTATGAGGGATGTTTCAGAGAAGACCCATCTCAACGAGAGTTTATTGTTGCCGGTGGTGACCATGACTTCAACAATGTCAACCCCAAACTTTGTAAAGCATTATGCAAGTCTATGGATTACCCTCACGCAGCCTTGCAACGAGGGTACATGTGTTTATGTGGAGAGACTGTTGGTACTCACAGTAACGGGTCCCAGTTTGGGTGTAACTTAAGATGTGCTGGAAGTCCAACTGATTTCTGTGGAGGAATGGACTTTAGTAGTGTGTACAGTACTTCAACATCAGTCAAAAGTGTCGTTCTTGTGGATCCAGGTAAAGACTTAATGATCAAAGGGTTACTTTGTTTTTATCTAATGCAAGGTACAGTCGTTTGACCAGTTCGGGATCACTTTTTGAATTCACATTGTTTTTTGTTGCAATCTCTTTGATATCTTAAACAAATTTTTTTAGCAGTTTACCTAAACATGTCATAAAACTCAGCAAGTATTCACTGACAAAAAAAGATTAGTTCTTTTGAAGAGGCTTTGAGAAAAATATCGTCACCTGTTTGACCAGTTCAGGATCAGTTGAATCTATTCTGAATCAGTAGAGTGCCCTTTATTGCAAACCCATACTCCCATTCATAGAACTGTCTCTCAAGGACACGAAACTTCAGAGGTGTGTTGGCATGGACTTGGACTTCCTTTCTTTAATGAATGTCATGCAAGTGTCCTCAATAGCAGCGCAAAAACCCAGCGACAAAACCTCAAAACAACAGCAAAGGCAAATGAAAAAGTGAAGCGAACCTAAAAAGCATTATTGACCCCTCCAAGTTTAATTTTCTCACAAAATAAAAAATCTACAAGAATTTGTTGAAGTAACGTTTCTCAAAATCAACTAAATAAACTTTCTACTGCAGTAGTATGATTTTACCATACTTAGTAAGTTAGTGCGGCACCATTTGACGCAATGAGATGTTGAGTGATTCCGAACTGGTCAAGGGTAAGTTGCCCCCCTAAAGAAGATTTTGGGATCTTCGTCACCTCAAAAAAACAAGATGACTGCACAGTATTTACAGGAATGTTTTTTTACACATTCTTATCATTTTACATAAATATTTTTTGCCCCGGCACTCCAATTCTAAAGGTAAGAAGTTTTAACAGTGTTTTTCAACCAACATTTTTAAACAAAAAAATGATAAATTTCGCAGACAACCTTCAGGAAAACAGCCATAATTTATTTGCTGATGATATTTGGCACCTTATTTTGGGTTTGTTGGTTTAATGGGTGTTAATCTTCACATTTATCAACAGAAATTGGTAATAATGAGAAGTGATATAATTATTTGGTTATTGCAAAGTTGAAGTGATCCCGAACTGGTCAATGATCCCGAACTGGTCAAATGACTGTAGTCTTTTCAGGTGATTTTGTAAGAATCTCTTAAAGCTGATTAGAATTAGTTAAATCTATATGTGTGGTTTTTTTTTTCCAACAATGTATTAGAGTCTCGAGGGTTCTAGTTTGTGTGTAAACTTTACATTTTATGTGTGCTTCAAGTAGTACATGTATAATCTTTAAATATAATGAGGTTCACTTCATGAAGATACACACATGGTGCTACCGCAAACCAAATATATATTGATACCTCACCATGCAATGCCTCAAATCATCATAGAGGTTCACTTTATTGAATGAAATTTGTCCTGATTGTTTTCAAATGTCATGGCAATCATTCAGGGCTTTAATCTACACAGAGACCACCCATGTAGTTCATTGCCTGTACAGCCCTGGTCTTGCAGACTTGCCTTGATAAACCCTGCCCTTAAGATTTTCCAACGGAAGTGCCATTTGCTAAAGGGAGATGACCGTGCCCTCAGTTATGAAATTCTAGGCCTGATTATTTGATTTGATTTCTTATCCACTTTTTGTATCTTAGCATTTGTCGTGACGCTTTGTCATTTGAAATTAAGTCAATATCAATTAAATAATCTGTTCCATAATTTACTTCAAGGTTACATTGTAGTCTTCAAGGAAGCAGTAATAGAGACGACACTAGAGGCTGGTTCAGACACTGCAGTCTATAGTTTTGACTTTGGTGATTCTACTGGTATCGCAGACTGGACACCAGGACCTCAACCTCATGTCTTCTCAGATGTTGGGGTGTATCTCGTCAAGGTCTGGGTCAAGAATGATGCATCTGGAGATCTAGAAGCAAGAAAAGAAGTCTACATAGAAGCTCCTATATCAGGTTTGTTATCATCGTGATTCTTAATAAGCTGGGTTGACCTCATACCATTATGACTTCAAGCTTTCATCCCACAAAAATTTCAACTTCCTTCAGGGACCAATTTCATAAAGGTGTTAAGCAGAAAATACTGCGTAGCAAATTTCTGTGCTAAGCAAAAATTAGTGGGCACCAGTCACAACAGTGTAAATTTTATGGACTTTTGGCTGGTAACCAGCTTTTCTTAGCAATATTTATATGTGCTGTTGCTTAGCAAGTTTTTGTGCTTACAGGCTTTATGAAATTTTGTACTTCAATTTTGTCATTTGTCTTCAGATATTTTTCAAATATTGATTGAGCTATTAAAAATATCCCTAACTAAGAGCGATTGTTCTTTTAGAACATTGTTGAAGTTTGTATCTGTTTAATGTAGACTCTGTATCTTTGAATTAACATGGGATTAATGTTTGTTTTTCTTTTCTTTGATTCTTATCAGATCTGAGGACGGTATGCAACTCTTTCATTGAGGTTGACTTTCCATTTGAATGCATAGGTCGTGTCGGACAGGGAAATAACATGGATGTAACATGGAACTTTAACGATGGTTCAACTGAAGTGAATATGAAAATTGCAGGTCAGTTTTTTAATATGTAAATGGCAGTTTCTTTTGTTTTACTAAATATTAATTTTGTAATAAAATTTTTTGATTGATGTATTGTACCCATGTAACTACACCGACTTCATGAAACTATTCAATTAAACTTGTGTGTGTAGTAAAGTATTTCAGGCTGTTTTGTATTATGCCATTACATTGTTTTTGTTAACCTGTCATAAGGATATCTACTTGACAAGCTTTATTTGTTTGAGATTCCTATGACCTCTTTGTGTCAAACTGATTGTCGTTTAGGTGAATTTTGCAATAGCACCATGTGAAAATCCCTTTTGAGTTGTTTTAGTTCTGAAAAGAACCAGTGGTTGAACACTACTCCAAAGAGATTTTTACATGGTGCTGCTGCAAACCTCATCTGAAAGTACTTCAACCATATAAAGTTTCAAATCCACCTGATAATTGTTTATTTGATACTGATTGATAAAATGGAAATATAATTGATTGATCGATTGACAGATGCCCAGCGTTTCTCAGTAGGATCACCAATCCCAAGACGTCTTGACAACATTGAACCTGCGTTAAACCTTCAAGGTGTGTATCTTATCCCAGCATTGGAATTCATGCAGGAGGCTAAGCTAGAAGCATGGGAGGTGTTTGCTGTCAAAGAAGGAAGAATTAAACTACAGGTGAGAGTCTAGTTGGTATGACACTACTCTAGAATTGGTAAGGTTGTGGGTTCAAATCCCGACCGAGTAATATGCCTGTGATTTGTTTTTACAGAACTCGGGAAAGTACTGAGTATACAGTGCTAACACACATCAGTGTAAAACCAAATTGAATACAGGTGAGAGTCTTAAACAGAATATGGGGCATCAAGCTGGCTCAGTGGTTTCTCACCTCTGTGAACCCCGGTTCGAATTCCATCTCAAACCAGAGCCTTATGATATGGTTTGGGTTTTCAGTACCCACCTGATGGGTGGGGTTTTCCCACCCAATTGGGGGTTTCCACCCGATTGGGGGTTTCCTCCCACATCAGAAACTGAACATTTCTTGTTTTCTATTCATCCTGTTTTTGGCGCTACTTATGTGCGGTTGGATTTGTAATAAAAAAAAATAATAAAAATCAATTGGGCCCGTATCTGTGTAAAGCATTGATTATAATTCTATGATCATGATTATAAATGGGGAACAGAAATTTGATAAAGCCTCCATGATTGTCAATGTTAAAGTAGATATTGGTTTACAAATCCAAGAAAGGTGAAGAATTCACTTGGTATATTTCAGTTCCTATCAGGAATCTTGTATGGTAGATTGTGATTGATATTAACCACACCTTGCCTTTTTATCTTTGTAGGTTTACAGACCGCTGTGCGATGAGAATGAGAAATATTGTCCACACAACAGAACCTGTATCACTAAGTACTTCCCATGTCCACCTGTCACTGAGACTCCATGTAAGGATAACTACACAGCGTTCTGCTTGGAGTCAGCGTCATGCCAACCTTTTCATACAACATACTACTTTGCAGAATCCAATTCAACATTCACCATTGCACCATGTGAGAATCAGACACAAAGCGTACAGAGTAATAATGGAACCACAAATGGAACTACAAATGGGACCATAAATGGAACAGTTAATGGAAACATTTCTTCCGATGGTCAAATCAAGATGTGCAACTATTCCGAACCATTTGTGAGAATGCCTCAACACTTCTTTTGGTCGTGTTCATCGGAAAGAAAGCAAAGATCAATGAGGATTCCTTATGGTGTCATTGGGCAGACCATAGTGTATCTTCAAGAAGGTTATAACATCTTCACTGTCAATGAAACTGATCGCTTCACAGTCCAGTCTCATGATTGGGTGGGGTTCGGACCCTACCAGCAGAAGTTCCCTGACTATTACCGGCAAGCAGCCTACCCACTAGTTGGAGAGGTTGCACATTTTCTAACTGATAATGAAACGGTGTTCTTCAAGGAGCAAGACCTGCTTTCCCAAGAGCGAGATGTAAGACGTGAAGATGCGGACCGGATGGATATTAGTTTCTACATCAGAGCACATGTCTCTAAACCATCAATGTCTTGGGTATCACATAGCTACAGTACCTCAGGGATGTTTGAGATTAACACCAAGTACAATAACTTACTTGGGAAGGAGGTTGAAGCATTACCTCAATGGATTGCATCCCAGTATAGAATACTCACCATACAAGGTCTTCAATTCACTCGTAATCTTGGTATCTACTATGCTTGCAATGATGAAGCCTACCCAATGTATGTTGAGATAACCCAAGGTACATACGTAAGATTCACTTGGACCTTTCCTGACAGCTCAACGAATACGAGTCTACCATTCTTAACGAATGATATCACGGATGGACCTGATGTGAAGACAACCGACACCCAGAGTTATCTCTTCTCAGTTATTGGTAACTATACAACTCATGTCAAAGCTTATAACAATGTGAGCTCTGTAGACATCATCCTATCAATTATCTCTAGGTATAGAATCACTGGACTCAATGGTACGATTGAGCTGTATCCTGGAGATAACACGACCAGTGAATGGAATACCATTCTGTCAGGTTGTTGGTTTAACTACAGTTCATTCATAATGAGCGGTAATGTCGTTCAGTACCAGTGGGATCATGGTGACGGATCAACATCGGGAGATTGGAGTTTTGACACGACTCATGATCATTTCTACCTTGATCCTGGCATCTACACTGTACTCATTAAATCAGACAATATAGCAAGTACTTTAGATCATACCTTTGATGTAACGGCAGTGAAACCTAACTACGTCCAATGCCAAGAATACACAACTAGTGAGATACAAACGCTGTTCTTCTGTGAGGTTACTTGGCATACTGGAGAAGGTTTAACCTTCAATTGGGATTTCGGTGATGGAGCTTCGGTCACTATTGAAAACACAGGTTTTATCTGGCATAATTATTCCACCTTCAATACCTATGATGTAGAGTGTACTATTAGTAACTACCCAGCTGTATCGGATATTCAATCTATTATTGTCCAAGACCCAGTGGAGGGAGTCATACTTCACAACAAGACTGACGTCCAAGCAACAGGAGATACTGTAGAGTTCATTGTAACATGGTCCAGAGGTAATGACGTCCATTTTGATTGGTATTTCGGTGATGATGGTGAAGACACAACCTCAGCACCCTCAGTAGAATATGTCTACACTAGGATTGGTTACTATAACGTTACCGTCAATGTCTCCAACATGGTCTCTTGGATGCTATCCGATCCTATCATAGTAGAGATTCAAGAGAGAGTAACAGACGTCGAGGCAGTAGCTCAAGATAATCTCATTTACACCCCAGTTTTAATCACCGCAATCATCGCTACCGGGAACAAAGTTTGGTATGACTACGTATTCGGAGATTCCTCAAACGTAACTCACCTCCTCAACTCAAGCTTCATTCACACCTACACCCTCCCAGAAACATACACGGTCACAATCCGAGCCTACAATAACGTGAGTGATGAATCAGCTACAACCTCGATCCAAATTGATGCTAGCATCAGTAGTACAGATCTGTTTCTCACCACTCCTCATATCAGAGCTAATGTATTAGAAGCAAGGTGTGTTGCTAATAATGGTAGTAACGTACTCATGACGTTTGACTGGGGTGATGGTACAGTATCCAGCAAGTATAATGCAGCCTTCTTCGACATTGGATCTGACTACACTGGTAAGTTAGCAATTTGTTGCAAATTTACATTTTGTTCAAACATCTTTATGCCACATATTATATCTCCTTGGAACCTTGCCTGGTGCATGTTTCCCTCCATCCTACAATCTAGAGTTTCAAGAGTAATATCAATTCCTACCTTAAAAAGCTCCCCTGCCCTATTTTCATCTTCTTCTTTTTTTCGTTTACCCCTTACCAAAAGTGGCCTTTTGCCTTGTTTGGACAAACTTGCATTACATTTTTGTTAAACCTTGAATGGTTGGATAGAAGTGATTGATTGCTTTTCTACTCTGAAAAGGCAAAGTGTTTTCAGGTGTTGAGCCTGCTGTTCCTGAATGAATCATTCACTAATGAAATAATTAAGAAAGTAAACGCCAATTATGGCTGTATTTACTACGGAATTCCGCACTTATGGCCCATAGAATTATAGAGAGTCTAATACTATGAGGCTCCAGACCAAGTTGAGATGTTAAAAGATAAGACAGGTCTGAATTGGCTGCAGCTGTGGCTGTTGCTAAGGGTGTTGCTAAGGACAACCTATAATACAGTGTATGCTTAGGTTTATATAATGCATGTTGACATGGTGATGTAGCCACTTCCGCTAATTCAGAAAGAAAAAACTTTCTTGTAATACGCTTACAGATATTTTTGATATTGAAAACTCAGCCATGAGATTATTATTGATTTGAATGCACAGATTCCCATACCTACCAATCTGAAGGAACCTTCAACGTTACCTGCTTTTCTGAGAACCCTTGGGCTAGTGGATTCACATTCCGTCAAGTCATTGTCCAGGAGGAAATTGTAGCTCTACTATTCCAACCGGAGGTCTGTGTTAAAGGTAAGTAATCTGATTGGTCTGATGCTTTGCCTCCATGCCCCCTGGCCACTGCCTTGGTGCCCCTCGAAATCTTCCAGTAGACATTTGCCTCATTGAGATAAACTGATTTATCTTCTCAAGATAAATTAAGCCTGGCCAAAGTCACCCATTTAATGGCACTGAACCCATAGGAATTATCTTCAAGATGATGGAGTGGAAAAAAAAACCCACTTGAATGCAATTAGGAAGGAACTGGAAACTCAATTCATATGCAAGGCTGGCTGGTTTTACAAAAAATGTCCAATATAATATAACATTATTTTACATTAACATTAATGTATATCTAACATTTTAATATTCAATAAATATAAACAACACATTGTACTGATTTTCCATCAGGTAAAATCTTTGACTTTGTGGTGCCTCCGTTTGTTGGTGATAGCCGAGATGTTTTATTATTCTGGGATTATGATGATGGTATGCAGTTTACTACAGACGCTTTTACTCATCAGTATGTTTACAGAGACGCAGGTAATAATACTTTTCCCAAAAATATATATTGACCTGGCGTTTTTACCTCAGCAGAGTTTTTCTCAAAGGCTAATAATGAAAACCTGTCTGTATTTGTTGTGTTGTCATAAAGCCTTCAAGAAAGACTCTACTAGGGTCAAAATATCAGGCCACTAAACCATATTTTGCATTTATATCACAGGTCATTTTGAATGGGAATCAGTTTGCAACAGCTAATTCTACTTTCTCAAAACATACATAGTAAACTATCCGCTTCAATTTGTTGAAATGGTAGAGAGTTACCCTAGAAAGCCATAAGTGCTGGGGTGGATTTCACAATGAGTTAGGACTAGTCTTATTTCGAGTTTGATATCTCTTAGGACTAGTTCTAAGTTAGGACTAGCCCTAACTCGTTGTAAAATCGACCCTAGATCTCCCAGCATGTATGACTGTAGCGTGTTAAATTTTGTTGTATTCTTCATTTTTACCATTTATGACAATGCTATTTTCAAATATTTGTTCATTACAAAAAGCTTTTTAGTTTTATGGGCATTCAGTCCAAGTGAGGTGAATAAACAGAATCTCACAATATCATACAAATATGTTAAATTTGAATATTTTTTTTTAATGGATTGAAATGATCACTGGATTCTTTATAATGCTACCAATGGAATTCATCTTCAAATCTTTTATTTGAAACTTGAATAAAGGGAACTGTTTTCATACTTTAAGTAAACATTGAATTTTTTAAATTTTAGGACATTATGAGGTGACTGTACGAGCCCAGAATCTTGTGAGTGAGTTCAGCATAATGCAGTTGTTTTATGTCCAAGAGCACGTCGTAGGTCTGATGCTGCTAGCTGACGTATACCCTGTCATCCCATCACAACCCATCCTCTTAGCTTGGGAGATAACGTACGGCACTGAAGTCGTCTTTACCATCGATCTAGGTAGGAAAACATTTTGTCAACATTTTATACCAGCAGGCCTGGAATTACACGGAGGCCATGGAGACCACAGCCTCTGTTGCCCCTGATCTTGGCCTTGGTGCCCCTTTTAGTTTCTCTAAGACTTTAAGGTTTTCCAATGTAAGTGCCCTTTGCAAAATGAAAATGGCCTTGCCCTCTTAAAGATAAAATTCCAGACCTGTACCAGTCGTGTCTTGGCTTTTTCCTGCTTTTTGGAGTTACACACCAAACTAAAACCAGAATCTTGTTTTGTTTTCTTCTATATAGGAGATGGCACAGAGCAGATATTTGAGCAGAAGGATGTTGGTAAAGTGTGGTCTGTAGAATACATCTACAGTGGTCCAGGGTCTTATGATATCACAGTTACAGCGTCTAATAAACTCAACTCATTAACAGTTTCAACAATTGCTTATGTTGAGTACGCTATAGAGGGACTCCGAGCGTATATCCGTGGTAATAAAACAACCCACACCGACCAATCAGCATTTATCCTTATCGAGATTCAGCAAGGTACTAATGTTGAGTATACATGTGATTACCACGATGGTTCCCATCCAATAGTCACCACTAAACTGTACTGCAAACATATGTTCATTGACATCGGGTATCATCTTGTGACTGTCATGGCAACTAACCATCTTAGTAGTGCTCTTGTTCTAGCCAACGATACCTACAACGTCCTCCTACCTCCTACTCCTCATCAGATTAAAGGACTCGCTGTCGGAGCTCCCCAAGCCGCTATTCAGGATCAGATGACCGTCTTCAGGCTAAACCGTTTCCGTGGTAACCGTTTTAACTGCACTTGGGATTTTGGAGATAATTCCACCATTTTGAAACTTGATCAGTATTTTGTTTACATTCCCATCAACCATACCTATAGTCAGATTGGTGAATATGTGATACAAGTGAATTGTACAAACTTCTTTCATCCTGAGGTCTTCGCAAGCAAAGTCATTATCGTTCAGGTACCTGCTAGTGGTCTTAATATAACAAGTAGGAAGATAGGCCAGTATGGTTTGGATCTTATTGTGAATATAAGTCTCATCACCGGCACTGATGTTGAGTCAGTATTAGAACTCAACAGTAGAAACTACACTTTTGTTATGAATGGATCATTTGGTCAAGCCATTATACCAGGAGGACACATTAATGAATCAGGCTGGCAGAATGTGAGCATTACAGCAAGGAATCTCGTACCTCCTGTACTAACTCTTCATGATCAGATCTATATAGAAGCTGAAATCTCAGGTATTGAAGTCTGGGCTGAGACACCATTTGTTGCTCTAGGAGAACCCGTCACATTATATGTGTCAATAGCCACTGGGACTAATGTTCTCTTAGAATGGCATTTTGGAACTAATTTTGTCATCACATCCACACTGAATGCAACAACAACAAAGAAGACGGACACCAAGCAGCATCTGTATCCAGCCTTGGGTCTGTACGCTGCTTTTGTCGTTGCTAGTAATGAAATCGGCATGATGACGCATACACCACTTCTCATTGCTGTTGAGGATAAAGTATGGGGGTTTAGTCTGACCACCGATACGCCGGTAAGATACCCCGATGGTAACATTACATTCAATCTCTACTGGGATACCCGTGTTCAAAAACTACCCACTAACGCCAGTATTACATTTGACTTTGGTGAATGGTTAAACCCTCTCCTTACAATAGATCTAGGAAGTCTTGACATCATCAATTGGATTGAGTACAATCTTACAAGAGGAACCAACTGTGATAGCCCAGAGGAGAGCATCAACAACCCTTTGTGTAGCGCCAATTTTACAGATGCTTTTGTAGATGGTCCGATTGTTAATTTCCTAACCCTCACCCATACCTATTCCCCTGGTATGTACCCGGCTGTTGTAACGGTTCACAACCTTGTTAGCCAGCAAGTGTTTACAGTTAAAGTCCAAACTGAAGTTCCAATCTTCAATTGTTCCATAACATCTCACAATGTTGACCGACCCGGAGTGAAATATGGCACACCTGGTGGAGGCCCAAATCAAAACTACTTCCCAGTTGAGTATCCTGTTCATCTAATGGCTCATGTCACGGAAGGTACTGCTGTGAAGTATATATGGCGATTCGGTGATGGTGTAGTCGAGTCAAGTTCAGATGCACACATTGCGCATCTATACACTGATTCAACCACTTTCAGCATACGTCTACTCACCATGAACATCTTTAACTTTGAGGATTCGTCAGCCACTCTGATCCTGCAGGAGAGTGTGATTGGGTTGTTTGCCGCTCACTCTGGCCCTGTAGCACAGTTTGAGTTAATCACATTGATTGTTTTTGCTGCTCAGCCTGGGACACAAGCTACTTACACAGTACAAGTTGGAAACTACAGCAATGTGTTAACGACACCAGTCATTAATGAAGATGCTGTTAAATCAGCTTTAGCCCTGATGAATCCAAACATCTTTCTTCCATTTGATCCGTACACTCATGCAGTCACTATGTATAATCTCACCTTTAATGCATCAGGAGACCATGAGGTTGTGATAACAGGTTCAAACTACGCCTCGTCCCTCAGCGTTACGACTCTCCTTCCTATTACTGACGATCCATGTAGACTACCTCATGTTGTAATCCATGGAGGGAGTAAGAATATCTCAAACCCTTGGCGAGTCAAACGCAACCAGCTCATCATCCTGGTTTCAGAGGTCACATTAGACTGCGCATCCACTATGAGGGCGCTGTTCCAGTGGGATGCATACGTTGTCTCATACTTCAATGATAAACCTCTTCCTGCTAACCAGCTCTTTGGATACGGGTTATCAGCTAGCGTCAAAGCAACCAATGCTGATTTGGTTATACCACGACGTACTCTAGATTACAACACTTACCTCTTACAGTTGACCGTCACTATGGACAACGATGCCAAAGTCCTGAATAAGAATCAGACCTTCATAGAGGTCATGCCCTCTGACCTTGTAATTAGCATAATCGGAGGTAGTGCAGTGACCATAAGCTGGAATGAAAGTATCTCATTAGACGCGTCCAAGTCCTTTGACCCTGATGAGATGACCTTGAAGGATAGGCTAGCGTCTGGAAACCAAACTACTCCACTATATAAGAATGATCCCATAATATTCTCCTGGTACTGTAGACTTCAAGATGAGATCTTCCAGTTTGAGGAAGGATTCATTGCTCCTAACCCAGACAGTAAGTGTACCTTTTAATTATTCACTCAAAATATTAGTAAATTAAAGTTTTTTATAAATCTGATGAATTGAAAAATTATCCCCAGGATTGTTTCTTCATTTTTCTGAAGGGGCCATCCAGTTTTTATTTTCCTTGTAAAGATGATTTCTTTATGAGTTCAGGGATTTTTCAAAAAGGGAATTAAATTGAGGTAATTGGAATGTGTTTTTCTTGACGCTGTAATTTACACGTTTTGGCTGCAATTCGCTAGCTTTTGCAAGGGGGAATTCTGAGTAATTTTTTGGTTAGTATGTTCCTTTTGTCTGCACGTATTTTACCGCTTAATGTGACAATAACTCTCTCAGTAGTAGTTTGTAAAATTTATCAAGGACATATTGCGATAGACAGGTCCCTCCTCAAAGAAAGAGATTCGGACCATAAAACAAAAAGAAACTGAAAAATGACCTTTGTATTAATAATGTCATTTGTGCAGCTTTTACAGGTTTGATCAAATCTTTGTTTCCATTTGTCTTAATTGATCAGATCCCGGTTGTCTTGGTGATGGTCCTGATGTAACCATAGCAACAGGGACTTCATCTTATAACATCCTATTGGAGAATCTTACAAGGAGTAGTCAGTATGTGTTTGGTGTCGTAGGTAGCAAGGAGGGACGAGATGCTCAATACTTCATTCAGACTGTTAGAGTCATCCACAGTGAGCCTCCAAAACTTCAAATCAGGTGAGATGAGATTATTGTAACAACTTTATTATTATTTGAATATACATTCAACAGCAAAATTAGCGTCAATTTGGATGAATAGGGAACAAGAAGAAATGTTCAGTTTAGATGTGGGAGGAAAACCAAAATGGGGAAAAACCCCACGCAATCAGGTATGGAGTGAAAACCCGATCCACAAGCAAGGCTCTGGTCTGAGGTGGGTTTCGAACCTGGACCCCACAGAGGTGAATGGCAGGATAAAAAATACTGGGCCAACCTGATCCTCTTTATTATCCCACTCTGGGGAAATTAGAACTGGTTCATACTTCTTTCTGGTACGGCTATGTTACTTTATTTTTTTTCCTTAGAGCAACTGGTTCATACTTCTTTCTGGTACGGCTATGTTACTTTATTTTTTTCCTTAGAGGAACTGAATGAAAAAACTTGATCTCACGCTGGTTCTTCTCATAACAATCATTTCGCAAGATGTTCAGAGTTTTATAGCCTGAAAACCAACTCATAATATTTTCTTGACTTTCGCCCTTTTAGATGTATCCGTAACTGTGGATATAAAATAAATCCTCAGAAACGATTAGCCTTAGAAGTGGAATGCGTTCAATGCTGGAATACTACTGAAGAGTTGGAGTATACATGGAATGTGACAAGTCTAGGATCTGAACAGAGTGGATTTCAGCAGGATGTAGAAACAGTCACTGGTAAATAATGCTTATTTGTTATCCCACTTTTAACCATCAATGTTAAACCCAGTAAGTCTTGTTTCTAACCATCTATTGCTTCTCTGCATCTCTTGTTATTTTCTGGTATGCTTTGACCACTTGCACCAATGTCACATAACTGTCGGCTCACTCGCCAAAGTCAAATTGCAAGTAAAAATTAAGATAAAAGTGTAAATGTTTGCCTAAAGTGCGCTGTATAACTTTTGGGGACATTGACTTTCAAAATAGCACAACCAAGATTATTGTAATACTATTCAGTGCTTTTCTGATTCCTATAGAAAGAAATTCACAGGTATACTACTCGGATGGTATATAATTGGTTTATTGTTGACAAAATTACATTGCAGACAAAACAGGCTGAATTACATGACATTGACGATATTATTTACATAAAAAGAAGCAATATTTAAGTTCAGAACAGCTGAGACTAAAAAATAACAGAAATGCACACTAACAAAAATCAGTTAGCATGAGTAGATTAATGAGAAATATCAATTTTGATTAAGTGTACTACTGGGTGAAAGTAAAACCCACAAAACAAATTATTAACTGGAGAAAATGATATTTACAAGGAATAATATTGTAATTTTTTTTTAGATGATCTATTTTTGTATTTTCAATTCACAGGAAGCAAAGGTCCGTACTTCATCTTGAGACCATCTTTATTTCTCCTTCATCAAGACTCAAGATTCTCAGTAGGAATTACCGTCTATAACCGTCAATTACAGTCATTTGGTTACTCAGAATACCAGTATGTGATTGGAGAAGTACCTGATAGAGGGAGCTGTAGCATTACACCAGCTGAAGGTGTAGCTCTTAGTACACAGTTTGTTATCACATGTACAGGTAGGTACAGTTTGAGGTCTCTGGGGGCCATCTGTGATCAGACCTGACTGCAAGCCACTGAGGCCACTGAATTAAGCGGCAGGCCACTAAACTCATGACTGGATAAATCCGACATTCTTGTGTTTCTTTCAATGGAATAAGAACATCACTTTGATGTTCAAATGTTGACTTTGAATAATCTGATAAATGTCTCTCCGTTCTGTTGAGTATTGAAGTACACTTACCCATAAGACATGTAAGACAATGGGAGACTTTGGAGCGCTAGGTGGTAGCAGACTTACAAGGTAAATTTCCATTGTTTACGTAGTTCTTAGCATGCGCACACTACCGAGAACAATGGATTTTTCCCGATAAGTCTACTGCCACTAAGCGTCCCAAAAGTCTCCCATGAAAAACAATTTGTCTATGATTGCCTGTTCAAGTAAAATGTTTTGATAGTAAAAACAGTCCATTGGTCCAGTAAAACTTTTGACCTACAAGCCGTGCGATCTTGTGGACTACTCTCCTAAATTCAAGCTCTGGACCTAAACACAATGTCATGGAGCTGCCTATGCAGAAAATACTTGGCTAACATTAAAGCTAAAATGCTTTTTGCTTATCAGTTTATTTGTGCTTAAGCAACTCTATGACGTTTGGCCAGGCTGGTTTGTTCACTAAGGTTGTTGCTCTTAAATGGGTCTGGTTACATTGATTAGCATATAACTGGTCAACCAATCCTGAACTGGATTAGATAATGGTTTGCTACTCTGATTAGCATATAACTGATGAACCAATCCTAAACTGGATTAGATAATGGTTTGCTTCTCTGATTAGCATATAACTGATGAACCAATCATAAATTGGATTAGTTGTTGGCTCACTACCCAATTAGCATGTAACTGTGCCCTTCTTGAAGATTGCCTGGAACTGGTTGCCTGTAAAGTGCCTTGTGTGACACGGTCCTCGGTACATTTTTTAAACAATCATTTCATTGAGTAAGCTTGAAATAAATGAGATTAGTAATATTCTGGTTTTAGTTCCCTTGACATTGATATTTGGTAAGCATTGTTTACTCGTTGCTTTCCCAAGCTCTTAATGATGCGTTTATGAAATCACTGTAAACCCAACATCAATACTGCAGGAAAAGACGACAGGTTTTTCATGACTTTGATACCATAGTCTTGTTTATTTCTCATCAGGTTTTCACTCCGCTGAGTTGCCTCTTCATCATGAGTTTCTATACAGTACTGGAAATGAAGATGTAACTAAAGTGACTGGAGCTGAGACTACACCTGATGAGATGTTTACATTACTGTACTACAGCCCAGAGGGAGTGACTCCGCCCATGACCTTACCGATGGGTGTGGCTAGTAAATCCTACATGGTAGAGATTCATATTGAAGTGACGGATTCATTGGGTATCGGTGTACATCAACGACTTCAAGTCAAAGTAAGTAATCATAAAGTAACCTAGAATTTAAATTGATTCAGGGGCCCATTCACAAAGAGCTATGATTGATGTTCAGATGAGTGGCAAATATCCCCATAGTGATCTATATTATGACATGACACTTTGCTTTTAGCATTAAATATATACACATCTTGAGATCAATCTTAGCTTTTTCCTGAAATTAGCCCCAGATGTATTTTGGCATTTACTTCTCATATCATAATAAAGTTGTTGCCATTCTGGATCGATGATACTCTGCAAAGTGAACGTTCTACATCAACATGTTTTTATGGACTAAGTTTCTATTGGTTTTATTCCTCAGGTACTACCTCCAGATGATAGTAAGCTAACTACAGAGCTAACTGCTCTGAGCGAAGGCTCTACATCGACACTCGGTCTATATCTTGAGAAGGGAGACACCCAGTCTGCTACTAAGCTCATTAATACTTTAGCTTCAGTTCTTAATGAGAACACTGGGGAACAGTCAGAAGGATCTGGACTAGATGATGAAGATGTAGACCAAGATGCAGATTGGTTACTGCAAAAGGAAAACGTAAGTTACCTTAATACCCCTGAGAAAAGCTTACAGATCTATCAGAAAAAAAGATCAAAGACATTACGCTGAAAAGTATATTTTTAGATTTTATGAAAAATGGGTTAGATATTTTTATTTAATTTGTGTTTCCACCTTAATTCAAAGGTGTAAAATAAACATTACTAACTGCAAAATAAAAAAATAAAACTTCAATTGAAGTGTGGGGCACACAGTAACAGAAAGCAGAGATATTAAACCACAAATGTATTGAACATTCAATTTCAGCCTTTTATTTTAAATTTTATATACATTTATTTTGTTTGTTTATTGTTTTATTATTATTATTTTTATTTTTTTCGGGGGGGGGGGGGGGCAATTTAAGTACCTCTCTCTTAAAGTAACAGAGAATGTATTATTATTATTTGATTCTTTCCTTAACAGGTGCGATTCAAACTAGTGGAGAAGCTGTCTGATATAAAGATACTTAACTTGGATATAACTAAACAAACTTCAGCTGCTATGACTCAAGCAATCTATAACCCAGATGAAATCTCATTAGATACTCAGGTAACTACATCTAGTATCTCTCTGATTATAACAACCAAGAACCATTTTCCATGTTGCACCTGTAACTGGTATCCTGGTAATTGTTGCTTAGCAGAAATATTGTAGGCAATATTTCTCCTTATGCATCTCCATGAATTTGGACCCTGGTGGTTAAATAACTCTGATCGCCTCCTTTCTTAAAATTGAGAGATGGCAACCCCCCCCCCCACCTGTTCAGAACCTTCCTGTCCTTCCTTTAAAGCCATTGGACCCTTTCGGTAAACAGTATTGTCCAAGGCCCACACATCGTGTATCACAACTTCTATATCAAAAAACAAACCTGTGAAAATTTGGGCTTAATCGATCATCGGAGTCGGGAGAAAATAACGGGAAAAACCCACCCTTGTATCCGCGCGTTTTGCCGTGTCATGACATGTGTTTAACATAAATCCGTAATTCTCGTTAACGAGAATTAATATTGTTTTACTGTTTTCTCAAAAAGTAAAGCATTTCATGGAATAATATTTCAAGAGAAGTATTTCACCACTACCTTCTGTAAACCCTGTAAGTTATTTGTAAATCTGTGAACTTTTTTTTTTTTTTCTGTACCGAAAGGGTCCAATGGCTTTAAACCTTTATTTATTATTGACTATTTCAGGTTTTAGCAGCGGATTCATACCTGAGTATGATTGATATCTTAAAGGATGAATCAAGAGAAGGAACTGGCATTGATGTTATTGAAGACACTTCAAGAAACTTCTACTCAGGTGAGAAGTCAAAACAAGTTTTTAGTTTCTACAATTAGTTTTGATCTCGTAAATCTGAAATCCGTTGAGTGAAACCGGTGTTAAACAGTGATTTGTTTGACCAATGACCGATTGAGCATAAACTTTCACAGGTTTGTTATTTCATGTGTATGTTGAGTAAAATAAGCACAGATACTTGTCTCTGACAATTTCCAATATTGCCAGAATGCTTTCAGTAACATCTGAAGCTTTGCATAGTTTGGGATATACAAGTAACTGCAGGTTTCAACTCTGTAAAAATAATCTCTTCTCTGAAGAAGTGATGTTTCTGAAAAAACTGGAGTCGAGTATGTTGGGACTCAACATTTCAAGCAGTATATTCTGTTTGACATCAGGAGAAAGGAAAGAGTATCCTGTACGAAAAGTCAAATCCCCGGTCTCTCACTAAGCTTTTTTTGTCTTATCCGATGACACAATTTTAGGAGCGTCAAGTTTGCTTCAAGCAGCAGCAAGGCAAGTACAAAGCTTCTATAAGGAACTAGAAGGTGATCCTAAAGAATGGGATAACTTCTGGAATTCTGAAGGAGCTTCTTTTAGTAATGTGACCTACCCAGAGACTGTAGCTCTGACACTCAGCAAAAGCTCAGGTAAGTTTAGGATTTGTGAATGTAAAATTGAGAGAAGATCGAAAATGGCCAATTGAAATTGAAGTTGAAACTGACTACAATAACAATAACTCTCATAGCCTGTAGGCTGAATTAATTTATTTGTAAACAATTAACAAACTTTAAAAGAAATTTTCAAAAATAAAATTGGCCTGACAGCCATAGTTCATGTGCAAAATTCTTGTTTAAAAGTGAAGTATTCTTTAAACTGCTCAGAGACATTTCTGAGACGGGTGTCTGATTTTTACCTAAAAATTTAACTACCACATTACAGCTGACTTCTTCAATCATACAGAACTGTCAATGGATTTTATTCTTTTAAATTGTAAAATCAGACGTATTAATTTGAAATATGGCTTGTTTTTCATGTTTGTCATTAGAAATGTAGAACATTCCTAAGTTGTAATAATTATTTTTCCTGTCTTGTTTCTCTCTGACAGATACAGACGTTGATTTGAGTGTACCAGACATTGATATTATAGAGCAGGAACCATGGGTGCCGTATCAACTCCAAACGGTAAACAAACAAACAAACAAACACCCCCACAAATATGACTGTTATTAAAAATACTTCAAAATAGTCTGTCAGAGGAACTCTTTTCCAGAGACAAGGGCCTAATTTAATAGGTTTGCCAAGCAAAATGAGCAGGAAACCAGTCACTAGATTTAGAATATCCATAAACAGTTATACTTGTCAAATCAAATACTTGCTTGAAATAGATTATTGTGTTCAGTTTTGTCCGGTAAAGTCTCTGCTCTCCTTAATAATGTTGTCTTATTTTGATTCTTTCTTCCAGAGCCGTAACGTAACCAAGAAAGTCTTTGCCATAATTGATGAAGTGTCTACTACAATCTTAAGCGCTAAGGTTCCTGGTGAGCTGGCTACGAAGATTCATACAGATGCTATACTCCTTATGCTTCAACGAGAAAACCTTAGAGACCTCAGCGTAAGATTCTACCATGTTGAGGACGGTGCTTGGTTTAAGATACCATCAGAAGCTATGGCTGAAATTGCTGGGTCTTATGGTCAAGATGACATCAGTACACAGGTAGGCATAGGGATTCAGGTCTTGAACTTCACTCTAGAAGGGGCATAGTAATTGTCTTCTGATAAGGGGCACTTCGATGGGGGAAGGTCAATTTGTATTTGAACTTTGCAAAGGGCACCACAGCAAAAGCACAGGGCACCACGGTTATTGCTGTGGTGCCCAGGGTTAATTGGATGCTTGGGTGTACGACCATTAAATTAAGATTACTTGTTCATTGTTGAGATGATGGATTTGTTTATTAATTGTAAACACACTGTACATTTGAGGGAAGTGTAAAAGGTAAACTGTTTTGTGTATCCATAAGGTGATATGGGTGATATCAAAGAAAGACTTTAATAGTGAACTTGTGGGTAGAAACGTGTATAAAACTCATTTAGAGAAGTGTTGATGGTGAGAAGAACTGGTGTGGTCTTGACGTCTTGAACAGTGTACTCTGCTCCTCTTTATTGAACTGGTGTGGTCTTTATGTCTTGAATAGTGTACTCTGCTCCTCTTTATTGAACTGGTGTGGTCTTGCCGTCTTGAACAGTGTACTCTGCTCCTCTTTAGGAGAATGCAGATGAGCACAGAGTACACTGTTTGCAATGTCCAAACTACCTCAATTCTTTTCAGAACATTTCTCCCAGAGAGTTGTACACATGGTTGTACCCACACATTGACTACTAAATTGTTTCTTAATATCCACATCATGCAAAGCTAAAACATCTCTTGCTTTTTTTTTTATAAACTACTTTTCAAGAAGAGAAGGGAGCATCAGTTTTTTAAAAAGAAGAAAATAATATTTATTTAGTGTAGAAGGTTTTAAACCATGTTGAGTTAGATTTCTTTTACTTGTTTGATTTAAGATCCATGCGCCTGGGTTTGTGGTTTTTTGTTGTCATAAAGTATTTGGAACAAGAAGTTTGACTCATGCATAGAAATTTGGGGTTTGATCTCGCTTTTATCCATTCCGTTTTATTTTTTATTTTGTAGGTTTTAAGTTTGTCCGAGAACCCTTACTCCTGGCATCTAAGTGCATCTGAAATCAAGACATCTGTGATTGGTCTTAGTCTTAAAGATGACAATGGTAAGATGACAGCAGTGCCTTGTAGGAAATAGTTTACAAAATGCAAATAACAATTTGGGAAACAACGACTACAGTCAAGGCAGTCAGATGCTCCAAGTCAACTTCCTAAACATTATTTTGGTCACAACATGAACTTTCAGAAATGTCATTGTAAGGACATGTGGTATGTTAAGAGTAACTATAAATATAAATATAAATAGTAAACTTGCTGGTACAACCATGAGTAAAATCTCTTTTGAAGGTGTGGTGGCTCTGAATGTCATTCTCCTGAAGACGAGCAGTAGGCCTGGGCGAATTATTTGAATATCCGGTTAATGGCGAATAGGTTTTCCTATCCGTAACCGCGAACGCCTTTTTTTTCTTAACCGGATATCCGCATAGGGTGCGAATACCTATTTATAAACCGGATAGTTCTGTAATTACAACCAAGTAACCGGATATTCTATTAATATCCGAATATCCGTGGACGTCGGGCGACAACTGATAGGAATGTTTTGTCTGAATCCTTGTGAAACTTCTATTAAGACGGCATAAAACAGCATAAATTAAGTATTTAACTATGCTCACGTCCGTGAAGAGTTAAAACAATGACATTTCTGACGTAATTTGTTCAAAGATTACGAAAGTTTTCCTTCACGTAGAGTCAATCACGATCAAAAGAAAAAGCAAATCGCCATCTTTAAATTAGATCCGGTTATTTTTATGAATGAACCGAGTGACACTGTCTAAAACTAATATCAATCCGCCCATACGATCTCATTCACAAACGAACAGCGCCCTCTAGCGGCAAAAAAAACTATTCGAATATCCGCTTAATTTCGGATAGTTGGCCAGCGGTATCCGAGTATCAAAATTTCACTATTCGCCCAGCACTAACAAGCAGAGTATACTGTTCAAAACGTCGAGACCAAACCGGCTCTTTTCAGAGCCACCACTCCTTCATAAGAGATTTTACTCATGCTTGTACCCGCAAATTTACTATTCATAGTTAGTCTTATTCTCCACACCATGCAAAGCTTCAAACACCATTTATGTGATATGTTGTAATTAATAGAAATGGGGTGTTTTTTTCCCCGTTTTTTTTCTTAGGTGAGGAGTTGATTGTGACTGACCTTTCCTCTAAGATTGAGATGTTAATTCCAAGAGGTGATGATAGCTCCATCCAGTTTGATTCAATGAAAGCCTCTAACATTAAACTTCTCTACATTCATTTCAATGTGACTGAGAGTCATAGTTCCATTCATATTGATATCTATCCCGATGAGACACTTCAAGATGTTCCTCTAGATGCGTTCATCCGCTATGGTTTCTACCCCACATTGGAGGAATATGATCTTAAGATCACACTACCCATCCCAAAGGAACATCTCTACTCATCAATCTTCAACCAAACCCAAAACCTAACAACCAACCCCTATACATGGTTCATTCCTGAGAACATGCTGTATGCTGTTGGGGCGTATTACTTGGGTGTGAGACCCCTAACTGGAGATGAAGAGGAACGCAGATCTCAAGGAGGTGGGAATAAGACTGATGTAGAGGTTGAGGAGATTGAAGTAGACATGAATGTCAAGATTTATACAGCAAGATGTTTGTACTGGTCAACTGTGTATGAGCAATGGTTTCCACATGGATGTGAGGTGAGAATGAAACCCTGTTTATACTTCCTGCGAATACGAAGCAAATTTTTACATCACAGGGCATCGCAGCGATGTTTCGCAGAAGTTCTGCACATGTCTACTACGCAAAAATATTTGTTGTGAATTGTTACGTCAAAATTTGTATCGCATTTGAATTTGCAGGAAGTATGAACTGGGCTTATGGCTGTTAGCAGCAGCAATGTTAAGGAATATGTCTTATCATTGATCTATTGCCATAGCTACTGCCAAAGCCATTCTTGCAGAGATGACTAAACAGGAGTTATTGTTTATGACTACACCTTTGCAATTATTAATCCTGTTTTGTTTACCATATTTCACTAATGATGTCTGTTATGACTTCCATTGCAATTCTCTTTGGGTCATTAATCATGTTTTTCTAATCATGGCATTTGTTATGACTGACATTGCAATTCTTTTGTTGACTGTTAATCATATTTTACTAAACATGGCATTTGTTATGACTGGCATTGCAATTGTTTGTGGACTGTTTATCATATTTTACTAAACATGGCAATTGTTATGACTGGCATTGCAATTATACCTGGGTTATTTATCATGTTTCACTAATGATGTTTGTTATGACTAGCTTTGCAATTATTATTCCTGTGTTATTTATCATTTGTTATTTTGTGTCAGGAAAAAGGGAGGGAGTTTCTCCGTTGAAGCAATTGAAGACTTAGGAACTGTTTGGAGAGACGGATAGTGGCAAGGCAGCAGGCATACCAGGGATCAATTTCATAAAGCCTGTAAGCACAAAAAACTGCTAAGCACAGACAAATCTAGCCTACAAGAAACAAGTTACCAGCCAGCATTCCACAAAGTTTGCATTGGTTTTTTTTGTTTCGACTGATGCTCAACAAAATATTTGCTTAGCAAATACAATTGTTCAGCAGTATTTTCCGCTAAATAGCTTTATGAAATTGGGCCCAGGTTCTCCTCCATTGTTTTGAGCAAGTGCACATTTGTGAGATTAATGGATTTACCTGGTAAGTCTACTGCCACCTAGTGATCCCAAGAGTCTAGGATTGAATTCTTAGATAGAGCGTGCAATTCCTTTCCATTGACCTTTCTCCTTGTATGTGACACCTGATGACCTTGTTCCCAAACGGGGGATATTCTACCTGCATTGTCTATTTCTTCATTATTTCTCTCTTCGCAGTTTTAATTATTGCCTTTGTTTTTTTAATTAAGTTTTTATTTTCATATTTGAGCTATGTTTTATGTTTAGTTTGCCTTTTTACTTGAGAAAGTTTGCATTTTTGATAAGTGGTTTATTCGAATTGTTGCCTTTGCTTTTTCAATTGAGAATTGTTTTCATATTTGATAAGTATTTTATGTGATTGTTGCCTTTCCCTTTTAATGGTTGCATTGTACTTGTATTTTTCTGTGTGTGTATTTTAGTTGTTCAGATTTTTTTCTGAACAGATTCAAACCCTTTCTTTACATTATTTACTTTCTTTGCTCTTTGGTGCTTTTTATTGTATTTGTGGCAAATGTATTTATTATTATTCACAATTGTTGACATGTATATTAATCATGTAATGTTTGTTATAGGCCTACTTTTGTATCTATGAACTGTTTTGCTATTTATCTAAAATATTTAATTTCGTGCGTGTGTTTTTGTGTTTAGAATGTATTTAAATCTATTTAGAATATTCTAATTTATTTCATTTTAAAGTGTTACCATTCTTGCTTGATGAATGAAATGCAGTCAGCTATTTAAATAATATTCTTGTATTTCTCAGGTTGGAAGCCTAACTACTGCATCCTTCACTCATTGTCTTTGCAATCATCTATCGTCATTTGGAGGATCTTTCTTTGTTCCTCCAAACCGCCAAGTATTCATCCCAGAAGAACAAGTGGAAGTAATTGACCACACTACAACATTCATGATCTTATATGTGATGGGCGTGGCATTGGGCGTGTTTCTTATGGTTCTAGGGTGTGGTCTAGTAGCTGATTGGAGGTTCTCTAAACAGGTAAAGTGAAGTAAATGTAGAAGAGATTTGAATAGTTTTCAGAATGTTCATAGGTGATTCTTTAATGAATAATGATAAGAACACCAAGCATGCTGTATTTAAATACACTGCTTGTGTGTAATGTTGTTTTGTTCTTTATCATAATGAATCTCAACAATTGTAAATGGCCATGACTGTTTTTTTTCCAGCTTCCAGTTTACCTCCCAGCTCTGCACAGTACTTCTTTTATCTTACCTTCTCTTCCCCTTACTTTTTTTAATTCAAATCTTAAACCTCAATATGAAGAAACCTGGAAATGAATTCATTTATTAAAGTCTGCTTCTAGACACAGTAATCAGAGACACTAGATTGAGATGTATACTTTATTGTCTTATTTCTAGCTTTATGGTGACATGGAATTAAAGAAATCTAGTTACATTGTGACGTTCTTTACTGGGATGGATCTAAACTCAGGAACTACAGCAAAAGTAAGTCTCTTGTCGATTCAAAACAAAGTAATATAATAATACACAGTTCTTAAAAGCGGTAATTATGTTTTTTACTACAGGTATGCAGAACTATATCTGGAATTATAAACCTGTTTTACTGTATGTTTATATGTGTAGCACCTTGTAATGATTTTCAAACTAAATACAGCCTACCATGCCAGAAATACTGGGGCAAACCTCTTGACGTTCCAGTTTCTGACGTACATCCCACAACACATGGGATCTACAGCTTTACTTCCCATCTTTACTTCCCATCTGTTCCCACAAATGTTTTTGTACTCATTTCTAATGTTTTTCTGTCACAAATATTTCTGTTACCCATGTGTTACCCGTGTGTTTATATTTTTGTATTGCAGTGTTTTGATAAACCATGAGTAATATTAATATTCTGAGAAGTGTCATGACCTGTACTTGAACCCACACTCTGCTGAGTTCAAGTACAGCACTCTGCTGAGTTCAAGTACAGCACGCTTGACTGCTTGTCTGTCACATTATGTTTCATTCACTAATTGTCTCATGACCTGTACTTGAACCCACACTCAGCTGAGTTCAAGTCCAGCACGCTTGACTGCTTGCCCGTCACATCATGTTTCATTCACTAATTGTCTCAATTTGATGTCTTTGATTATTTTACTTTTCTATTTTGTTGCAGGTTTCTCTTGTTAAGATTCAGTAATGGTAGAGTTCCATGTGTGTGTATTTTCAGATCTTGAAAGGGTCTGAGTGGAAGGGTCTTATTGCCACACATTGGTGTGTGGCAATAAATAAAATGAATACTACTTCATTATTACCAGTTGATATTCTGCTTGTTTTATCAGATGTATTTTTATGGTTGATTTTCAATGCAATTCTTATTAATCAAAACTGTATTTCTTCATGTTGTTGTCTTATTGCAATTTTCCTGAACCGATCCCAGTATTAACTTTTAACCTTTGACCTCTGTGTGTTTGAAATCCACTATTGCAAAGTCCTCTTGGTTCAGTTTCATCAGCCGTTTTGAGTAATGGCAGACATATTTTAATTGCACTGTTTGGTACGGGGTAAATCTGTCTGTGCATACACCCAAACCAAATTGTATACTCCTATAGTGTTTGCCATATCTCAGAAAGGCTAATTAAGCTGCATATGCACAAACTACTAGCTGAGCACAACACAGCTATGCTTGCCAGATTAAGGTTACCAGACAAAATACCATTTCACATTTACTACTGTGACTGGTAATCTGCTTATTCTTGCTTAGCGAGGAAATTGTTAAGTAGTATTATCTGCTGAATCAGCTCTATAAATCGGGTCCCGCTTAAAGGTTTTTTTCAAAAAGATAACATATTAAGTTTTTGTAGACAAGGTTATTGCCTTCAGACATTCATCATTAATACAAGATTGAAATATAATTTTAATATTTGATATTTTTACATATTTCTTGACCATATCATTCGGTTTAATTTGTCTATAAATTATTTACTGTGAACTTGTAGTAGTAGTAATGTCAATCCTAGTGTTGTACTTTTGCATTAATGTTGACTCATTACGTGATGTAATTAATGATGTTTGTATCAATCAATTATGAATAACATTTTTTTGCAATCCATTACAAATGACATTTTTTTCATCATTAATTGTTTTTTTTACGGCAATCCATTATGAATGGCATCCTTTGTTCTATTATAATAATCGTTAACTCATTGATCTCGTTATCTTCTTGCCAACAGGTGTATTTGAGTCTACATAGTTCTTCTATGACTACAGAACCCATACAGCTAAAGAATCCAGATCATATTGCCTTCAAAGGTAGCTGCGTGGATTCCTTCCTAGTGACTACAAGGACAGAGTTAGGCAAGGTGAATAGTGTGACTGTATGGCATGATGACCAGGGTTATAGTCCACAATGGTAAGTTGGTTTTGAAAATCTTAACTTTTCAACATTAGTCTTTGTATAAGGAGGTGTCAATACTATCGTGGTGTACTTAGTAAAAGAAAAATTAGTTTGGGAGAATAAAGACAAATTGGTCTTGAACTTTGATTGCTGGGAGAATAATAAGGTCAGGGTTTGCGGTAGCACCATGTGTAAATCTCTTTTGAGTAGTGGTGGTTCATGAAAAGAACAAGTTCTGAACCGGTTCATTACATCCAGTTCTTTTCCGAACCGACACTGCTAAAAAGAGATTTCCACATGGTGCTACTGCAAACAACACCTCAGAACAAACACATGTAATCAAAAGTCACTTGACATTTTTTATTGTTGCCAAAATTCCAAAACTTATGTTTGAAATATCGATTTCATCAAAATAATCAAGAATGTTTTTTTTATTTATTTGCAGGCACCTCAGTCGCATCTTGGTTCAAAATTACGTAACAGGAGAGAAAATCTACTTCCTCTGCAATCATGTCTTAGCATCCTCCAACACTCAAGTAACATTCAATGTTGCATCTCCTGCTCAACTAAACCAAAAACTTCACCTGTTTGAAACTGAACCAAGTTACAGACCTCTGGTGAAACATTTCCCACTTTGGAATATAATCTCAAGATCAATCTTCTCTCAATTCACACATTCTCAAAGAGTAGCTTCATTCTTTACTCCATTTTTCTTGTCTACGTTGACTGTCACTCTCCTGAAATGGTTTCAAGATTCGTCAAATGAAGAAAGTGTATCCCTAAACTTAGACATGAGTAATATTATGATTGGAATAGAAGCTGGGGCAGTGGCTCTTCTTGTCTACTACCTCCTAGTCTATGTCTTCAGTGTCTGCAGGCGTCGACCAACTGGTAACAAGACAGCTTCCAAGAGAAGTAAGGAATCATCTGCGACTACCTCTGACGCTGTCAATGTGAAGAAACCAAAAAGTAGACGGTTTCGGCTGGCAAAGAAAACAAGGTCACTGGAAGAAGTCAAAGTTGACATTCCTGGGATCAGAAACAAACAAGTTCAAGACCTTGGTGCGTTGTCGATGAAGAGTAGAAGTTCAGATAAGATGGTGACCGAAGCTGGCTCAGCTCTTGCTGCTGCAGTAGGCATTCCAAGAATAATGTCCTCATCTAGTTGGGAATCTGAAGATTGGTCTGATTATGATGATACTTTTGAAGATGCTCCTTCTCCCCGTAACATCAATCAGAATGCTAACTGGCCATCTTGGGAAGAGTACATGAAAGGCGCAAACCAAAACCAGAATGCTAATCCTGAAGGAGATTCAGATGCAGGAACTCTGCAGTTTGCCTGCAAGACAAACAGTGGTCATTCAAGATGGTCTCTATCTAGACATAGAAAAAGCACAAGCCCAAAGGATTCCCAAGATGGCGACCACAGTGAGCCTACCAAACTTCATAAACGGGGACATGGGGGAGGGAACGGGCAGCATTTGTTAGTGGGTAAAAACCCTAATATAAATCAAAATGCCCAAACTGGTACCCCAAGCCCAGGCAGCAGTCTAAAGAAACCCGCTCAAACTCTTGGAAGAGCTGATGAAAACAAAAGACAAAGTCGCTCTCAAAAACCTGGTTTCTCCAAGAGGGTGTTCAACCAGCCTGAGGATGAGTCTCAAGGAGAAAGGAAGTCGACTTGCTGCGGACAACATACAAACAGACAGTTCTTCCTCCCTTGGTGGTCCTCTATTATCATCTGGTTTATAATGTTACTATCAATTAGTGGATCAGTTGCTTTAACAGTCTATCTAACCATGGGCTACACCCTTGGGAAGGCCATCAACTGGCTTCTACCTGTCATGATTGCCTTTGCACAAAATCTGTTCCTGATTCAACCCATTCTTGCATTTCTTAGTGCCATATTTGAATCCTTGTTTGTTAAACGGGACTGTTTGACGAGAGCATCTATTGCATATGAAGCAACAACATCTAGCTTTAAAAGTAAAACTACTCCCAACATCAAAATGGAGGAGAATGACATTCAACAAAATACAAGTCGTATAATGAGAGGTCATCAGCTAGGCAAACACCAAGAGTCTTCAGGAGCTCGCAGCAACATCAAGACAGCTATCAAGAAACATGTTGCTGGTTTGCTGTTCTTAGCACTTGTAGTCTTCTTAGCACATGGGAAGAGAGATGTCAGTCACTTCTACATGACGTCTACAACTAAAGATATGTTCATCAATGGTGCCCAGAGAAGGACTATGTCTTTTATTAAGGTACAAATATCATTCTATAAACAAGTCACCTTTTTATTGAGTCAGTTCAGTGGGTCCATAATGTACCCCTTTTTATTGATATATTTCTGGGTGTGTGTTTTTTTCAGTTACAATTGGAGCTTGTCTCGAAACTGGAAAGACTGTTTTGTTTCATGACACAGAGCTGCGACACCATTGCTTAAACAGTAGCAGTCACAGATGTGACATGGTATTTTGCTGCTAATTTTTTTTTCTGGTGAAAATAATAACAGCTCCGACCCTCTTTAAGCAGCTTGATGACACTGGGCCATGTTTGTTTCTAATTCTTGCTTCTACTACAGTAAATTATAATGATAGTTTCTTCTGATTGATGTATGCTACAGGTACACACTGCTGATCAGTTCTGGCAATGGTCAAATGAAACCTTCCTGCCTGGACTAGCACCAATCATGACCGCTGAGAGGAATTATCAATATCTTCAGCTGATAGGGACTCCTAGACTAAGACAGCTTAGAGTTAATCAGACTGTGGCAGGTAAGACAGGTTTAGAAATCTCTAAAACTTGGACAACGTTGGTAATTGCTATAAACAAGTATCCCCTCTTTATGTTAACCAATAAATACATGAAATTACAAGCCGTTGAAAGTTTAGGCTCAATGTGTTCTCAAAGTCACAAGAAAATAGAGAAAAACAAGTTCAAATCTTTCATGGTTTCCAAATATTTGGCTTTGGACTCGCAAGATCAGAGTAATTGTTTTAGTCATATAAAAGACTAAAGCATTTCATGGCAAACTTTTTTCAAAGGATCTTTTCCACCATGACTTCACACAATATGTGTTATGTCTAAATCTGTGAGTCTTACTATTGTGTACACAATGAAGCAAAAAGTTATTTTATATTTTCGTTTTGTGACTACTGTAAAAGTAAACAGTAGACTACTGTAAAGTTTTAAAATTGTTTTGTCTGAGACGTGGCAGTATACATATGTTAAAATATTATCAAGGAACCTTTTAATGTGTCACTCACTTTACAACTAATGATCAAAATACAGGAAATATTAGTGTCACATTTGATAGCAGATGTTTTTCTTTACATTCTTTAGATACCTGTCGAGACACCATAATTGGAGACGTTCCCCTAAGCTCCTCGCCTCCATGCAGCTCTTCCTACACCCCTCTCAATGAAGACACATCACAATACCTCAACTCTTGGCAACCGACTAGTCCAGACATCTCCCCTGCTCTTCAGCCATCTGGTTACCGCTTCTACACATCCGAAGAGCTACTGGGTGCACCTTATGTTGGTAAGTATGCCACCTATCACGGTGGTGGTTACACCGCTGATCTGGTTGGAGATTACCTCAAGGTCGTTGAGATGTTTCAGTCTCTGGAAACCAGCCAGTGGATCGATGAATACACTCGAGCAGTGTTTGTGGAGTTTTTACTTCTAAATGTGCAGCTAAACCTGACGAGTGTTGTGAGACTTGTATCAGAGGTCTTACCCACTGGTTATCAAGAACCTGTTGTGTGTGTAGGGTTAGTCAATGTTGGTGAGTCCTCATATTGGTTAGGGATGATGTATCTTGGTTGTTTAGGCCTCCTTGGTGTCTCAGTGTATGCCATGATATTTACTGAAGCTCATTGTATGTTACGATGGGGTCGGACTTACTACACCTCTATGAGACATCTTGTTGGTTTCCTTAACTTCATCGTTGCGCTGCTCACTGTTGCATTGATGGGTTACCAATTAATGACTACCAGTCAAGGAATGGTATCCAGTCCATCATTTGGAGCTTTTATTACGGTTCAGTCGATGCAGTATTATGTAACAACCCTTAGTGGCGTCTTAGTCTTCACAACGATGATAAAAGTACTCTTTCAACTCGAGTGTCATCAACGGATCTCTCTGCTTCTCTACTCCTGTGAGACATCGTTCCAGCAAGTCTTGAAGTCTGTTGTGATGTTCGTCGCTATGTTGATGACGTTTGTCTTCACAGGTTGGACTTTATACAGTGGTCATTTGAGAGATTTCCATAGCTTGCCAAGGAGTGCTGTTACCTTGTTTAACATCTTCATCGGTGGGTTAACTGTGGAGACGAATCAACAGAGAACCTTCCCAGTCTTCATTATGGTCTTCTTGACATTCTTTGGATTTAGCGTCTTGCTCTTTATTACCGTTATCATCCTTCAGACGTATAAATCATCTCGCTTCTATAAGATAATGTCTCAGTTTGTTAGTACAGGATGCTTAACAAGATATGTCTGCATTCTTAAACATCGTCTTATAGTGAAGAAGACACATCGTAAAATGGAGGTAAGGAGATATATAACCCTGCGACAGTCTCGAGCTTTGAGAAATCGTCTGCCAGTTATTCCTCCAATGCTTGCCATTAAACAAATTGAAGATCGAGTGGAGAGGTTGTTAGAGAGCGCAAAGTCTGACAATGAGGTTTTGTTTAGTGATACTAAGATGCTGTCTAGAGTTATTGTAAGAGAGTACAATCTCCTTAAGGCACTGAAGAAAACAGGATCTCTCAAGTAAAACACGTTCATCTTCTCAAGTAAAACACCTTCTCCCCACAGGGAACAAACAATTAATATAATTGTGTTTAGACTTTGAACAACCTTGCTTGACCTACTATTCATCAATAATTGTTTTTTCAACTTGAACAACATAACATCAACAACAATATGAAAAGAAATAGATGAATACTTAATTAACACCTCTTCCGTATTAAAGCAATGAAGAAACTATTAATCCTGATGTGTCCAGTAGGTGATGTCTGACGTATTGTTAGTTATGTATGTGCAAAGCGGTATGTTCACAATGACCTTACAATAGTACAAGATAATGCCATGTGCAATCGGTCAACCAATTATATTTGTTTTACTAAACATTTTTTACACTTTTTGTATGTCAAAGTTTGAATTAGATTGCCATATTCCTGTGGGATTATTTGAGATTAGTTGTTAAATTTTGGAAAATGATTTAAAGTTGACACCGTCTGTACATAAATAGACTTTACAAAATTTATAAATAGATTCCGTCTTGATCCATCTTAAAATGTTGTTCATTTGGTTAGGAATCAGCTCTGCTGCCCTCTACAGGTTGTCCTATTCCAATCCAGGGAACAATTTCACGGATTTGCTTAAACAAATTTTGCTGAACAAGAAACCAGTCAAAGACGTTTAATATACTATTATCCAATTGATATTATCACTGGTAACTTTATACTGGTAAGAAAACTTGTTTTGTGCTAAGCTAGATTTTGTACTTGGGCTAATACAGCTTTAGGAAATCAGGTCCTTTGCTGTGAGAAATCAAAGGGGACCATAATGACATGGGTTTTTCTTTTTGTACTCTTTTTTTGTACCTTTAACTTGTTATTAACTTGTATTTTATAAATTTTGAGCAGAGGGAAACAGAGGATGGATTACTGCAGGAAAATTTGATGATTCAGTCAGGCAAAGAATTTGAATGAGTCTTTCTTGTTTTAAATAACAATGTTTTATTTGTGTTACTCTTACGATCCAAGACTAATTGAGTTAATTACTGGTTCAATATAAAATCACTCTTGATTGAATTGAATCACTGCTTGGTATTGGTTTAGGTTTGGTGTTGTGGGGAAAATATAAATCATCTTTATCATTGACTTTTTGCTGCTCATGTTTTTAATGTTGAAGATAAAAGTATTGAATGTTTTTGTAATAATTTCAATTATGAAATGTTCCTAAATTTGGTTTCTTGTACGTAATTTTGCAGTTGAGTTTTTTACGAATTTGTGAATTGAAAATTTTAACTATGAATTGCAGGCTAATTTTTTAAACTGAATTTTACTATGAATTGTTAAGAAACAATAATGTACTTGATATTGCAATAGTAATTGCTTTGATACCAAATTAATTCTTGAACTGATGTTCACATATTTACATTTGATAATAATAGGTTATGAAATATTGTTATTGTTGTTTTTGCATCGTTAGTTAGTAGCTTCAAAACTCAGGGTCCATTAAAATGGAATTTATTGAAGCTTATATTTTCCTTGGTTGATTTAGAAACTGCTTTGTGTTGGTGTTGTAGAGCTTATATGTTAATTTCTGTCTGATTAACAATGCACAAAAGCTGGACTTGCCATAAATGGCCCGGAAGTTTTGCGGTATTTTGGTTTTTCTTTTTTAGAATATTTTCTCTGAACGAAACTACATGCGCAATTGGCTGTACATGATGTAATGTTCAGATCCCTAAAGTAACCAGTTTTTAGTTTTTGATTAACTGCAATCATTGGTTTGTAATTTGTTCGAATCTAAGAAACATTGCCATTTAAAATTTAAATCTAAATATGCCTTTAAAATCTGCTCAAAATCGGACCCTATTCAAACCAAAACTAGGATTTTGGTCCACACTCAACCGTATAGGTCGGATACGAACCCCTTGCTTCCAGTTTGCATGTCAAGCCGTGTTACTTCCAAGTACCCCTGCAGTGTTATGACACCTGCGGAGGATACTCTCAGTTCATAGAGATTGTGAGTGACATAATTTTGTTTAGATATAAACAGAGACATATTGTGACTCGTACCACACAATGGCTTTACATTCACCCAAAGGATATGAATCAAACAATCGAATTGTTTTCTTCATCTGTCACTTGTAGTAGAAGGGAATGCTTGAAGTTTCATGATGCGACATCCCATGAGGAAGCTAAGAAAAGAAAATATGCAATCAATTTGTTGTAATTATTATCCAATGGCGAGCAGTATAACGGTATCTCCGTTGAGATCCTCCTAATGATTGGACAGTGACATATTTAAAGAAAGGGGTTTCCCAAGACGGTGACTTGTAAATAAATCTATAAAGATAAGACGCATAATAACCTCCCAGCTCCTGGTAAACCGGTTCTATCTTTCACCGTATGGTGCCGTGCCAGTACGTTGAACTTAGCCCAGGGGTATTTATCCCGCACTGCCCCCCTCCCCACCCTTGTTGTTGTATGTTCACAGGAAAACACACCCAGCTAATTGCCTCGAGCTTTAATCAAGCGACTTTGATATTATAAATTAACATGATGGTGAACATTAATTGTTTCCCAATGGAACTTTCCCAATGAAAACGTCCGTTTAACATGACAAGTATCTTAAGAAACGTCTTCACATTTTACACCTCTTAGCATATCATATCTCATGTGACATCTTAAAGTGTGGATCTTCCCCACCCACCCCAGTCATCTGACACCTAAGTTTATGAAACAGACATAGACATCTTTTGATGTTAAGCGCAGTGGATGTAACTTGAGTTTAGAGTGAAGCATTCTACACGCAAAGTGCCTGGGGTTCTTAGTTGATGTTGAACGTTCAAGCCAGTGCATTAGCAAGCTGCTATCGAATATCGTTGCTTCTGACGAAGTCTGTCTTGTTATCCTTTGTTGATGAGAGCTGCTACCTCTTGCTCTTTCACGTCGTCACTAATTTGCCCTCAAAATAGAATGGCGTCTTGTTCTCGTGTGGAGGGTTTATAATTTAACATCAACCTGTTTACGTGTACATGTATCTTGAGTTGTTAAATGGATTGCCATGTCGCGTTGGTTGGAAAGGGCACCTAATGCCAAAGCAGCCTCTAATAAGTTGACCTCACACTTTCAAAGTTGATCAATCTCTCTGGTTATATTGTTCAATTTACATATTTATTTTTTATTTTTACGAAGAACATGCACGCACGTTTGCTCTTTATTATTTCAAACTCGTACTCTTCAAATTTATGACATGGAACTCTCTTCCCGACAATGCCAAAGACTGGAACTCTCTTCCCGACAATGCCAAAGACTGGAACTCTCTTCCCGACAATGCCAAAGACTGGAACTCTCTTCCCGACAATGCCAAAGACTGGAACTCTCTTCCCGACAATGCCAAAGACTGGAACTCCCTTCCCGACAATGCCAAAGACTGGAACTCTCTTCCCGACAATGCCATAGACTGGAACTCTCTTCCCGACAATGCCAAAGACTGGAACTCTCTTCCCGACAATGCCAAAGACTGGAACTCCCTTCCCGACAATGCCAAAGACTGGAACTCTCTTCCCGACAATGCCAAAGACTGGAACTCTCTTCCCGACAATGCCAAAGACTGGAACTCTCTTCCCGACAATGCCAAAGACTGGAACTCTCTTTCCGACAATGCCAAAGACTGGAACTCTCTTCCCGACGATGCCAAAGACTGGAACTCTCTTCCCGACAATGCCAAAGACTGGAACTCTCTTCCCGACAATGCCAAAGACTGGAACTCTCTTTCCGACAATGCCAAAGACTGGAACTCTCTTCCCGACAATGCCAAAGACTGGAACTCTCTTCCCGACAATGCCAAAGACTGGGACTCTCTTCCCGACAATGCCAAAGACTGGAACTCTCTTTCCGACAATGCCAAAGACTGGAACTCTCTTCCCGACAATGCCAAAGACTGGAACTCTCTTCCCGACAATGCCAAAGACTATTGCTAGAACAATTTATATCTAAACTTAAAACCCACCTTTTTAATTACAGAAGCACATACAAACTTTATTGTATTATGCGCTATACAAGAACTGCTAATTGTTGTTTCCTTGGCTTTCGTGCTTAAAAATACATTCCAATATGATAAGTAGAATGTTCGGTCATACTCTGTATTTTTGTAGAAGCAGAGTGATAGGTTTTGTCACATACCTCGACACGTCTGCACTCATTTACGATTCACAAACTATTGCTTCCGTTATTTGATTTTCCGGAAAGCAATACCTATCTAACTAAGTTAACTCTACCCTTCGTCATACACCATTTCATTGTCAGCCTCGGAGTAACACATCTGCTATTAGTGTATTACCTATTCTAAAATTAAACTCGACAATATAATTGATTATTTATTAATAAATGTCATTTTTCCCTCCGGATAGTTGCTAAATTGTATATCATGACTCTCTTGGCATACATCCTTGATGCATTCTATGGCCAAGGCAAGACCTTTTCCTTTTCTCTCTGATTGACAGCTAGTTAATGTAATTGTGGGTTGGATGGCGTCTTGCTCAGAAGTCCAGGGGTGTTATGGTGATCGATGGCCGTTCATCTGTCCTGGGAACGATCTCCATGTATCGACTGCTTCTGTTTGACGCATACCTATGACGAGTCTTTATGACGTAGGTTGAACATTGGGCACGAGGTCGTGGCGCACTTTTGTTTTGTGCCTCGCATCTAGCGGTATCTTTATACACAGTACATGCACCTATTTTTAAACTGTTGGAATTCGATTGTCATAAATGCTTTATGAATGTGAAGTAATTGAATGGCTCACTTCGGCTAATGTTTTTGACCAAAATGTTATAGCGATGCTTTTTCTAGTTTGCTAGATGGCAAAGAACATTGCTACTGCACAGCGCTTCGATACGGAAGGAATACCCGAGTATTTTGCAAGCCATTTTGAGAAGATTTTACCTGTTCTTGTTTAATTTAAATACTAATAATTTGACGCTGTCTGCACTAATTAAGACTAAGCTATCCTTAATTTATAAATTATATGACGTGCACGATGTAGGTCGAAGGAAAACACTTGACATAAAAAGTTGTGAAACTAAATATTGAGAAATGTGAGTAGGATGATCGTCAGGTAGACCTAGTACAACCAACTTATAGTAAAAACACAACACTCGACGTATGTTCAGTCCTGGCCACACGTGACTGTTCTTGTACATGCTGTGCATTGCCACTTCACTCAGTAAGCCCACTTTGTAAACTCATAAACGCGTATATTACGTGGCTCTATACGAATTATTAGCTGCCAATTTAGTCTAGCCCAAATAGACTAAGCCATTCAAACATCAACTCCGCAAGTTTTGAATCAATGCCAAAGTGACCCACTTATTTGCAATAATTCCCAGAAGTACCGTTTAAAATAAACTTGCCGTTTAGATTTCGATTTAAATTCACATCGAAGTTGCACTTTAGGACCTATAGCACCTGCATGGACTAGCAGGTGCTGGGGAAATCTTAACGGCCTTTTTAGGAAGCCAGCATTAGGAGGTATCTATCCCGCCGGGCTTGCGGCATTGTTATCGGCCTATGGTTCTCAAGAAACTTGCCCCAAAGCAACCTCCTTTCTGTCGCAAGGGATGTTTCAGGATCACCTAGTAGCGGAAAATTGAACCGTTTGTGATTTTTTATTAGCTAGGGGAATAGACCGGTAAACCTCGATTTACTTTGAGTTGCATTTAATTGAGGGATTGTTGTCAATAAGAAATTTGAGAATCATGTTTAGGAAAGGTTCTGAATTATTACAAATTGTTGTCCATAGTCCATTTATTCTCATTCCAACGACCGGCGAAGGTGATTTGGATTGCACGCGAAATCCTCAGGACACCATGGGTGGTAACAGCTTGTCAACTACGTCATCAATAATGACGTAGACTTGAACAGTCTGTTTTGATTGGCCAAATGCGTGTTCGTATTCGATGACGTACTTACCATTGTCTGTGATTGGTCAAAGGACTTGTATACGTAATGACTTTGTGTATCGTTTGTTCCCTGATTGGCTGTAAAATTATATTCCGTGCGCGGCGTAGGTGAGCAAATGTTTTCTGTGATCAATGATTTTGTCAATGCAGTATTTTTACGACGTCGTACAAAAACGGAAACAATCGAGTTGGTTTTATATTCTCTTATAATTGTTTTAAATCGCAATAATTTGAGCTTAAATATTAGACATTATCTAATGTAAGCATGCTGAAAAGCTAGTCTGATTGAAATGTTCAAACAAAGAATGACTGACAAAATCGTGAGCAATTGTTGCCTTTGATTATATTTTTGTTTTGTATAGACCGCAATTCAGCCATTTCATTGTCTATTCAAGAAACCGTCTAATCCATTATCGTTAAAGGCACTGGACACGTTTGGTAATTGTCAAAGACCAGTACTCTCATTTGGTGTATCCCAACATTATTATGCGTAGAATACTAACAAACCTGTAAAAAGTTGGGCTCAATTGGTCACAGAATTTGCAGGAGAATAATGAGAGAAAAACACCCTTGTTGCATAAATTTGTGTGCTTTCAGATGCATTTAACAAAGTGCTTCAGCTGAAGTTTGTAACTATTTGAGTGAGCAAAACTTAAGGGGAGCCATTTCTCACAATGTTTTATGCTATCATATCAACAACTCTCTATTGCTCGTTATCAGGTTTTTATGCGCACAACTATTTCGAGTATTAATTACCAATAGTGTCCAGTGCCTTTAATGATAAAGAAAATGCACATTGTCCAGATTTATTTTTTACAGCAATCATTCACCCCCCCCCCCCCCCCCCCCCCACACACACACACACAAAAATCTTAACAAATTTGCTTAGTAACCATGTTTAATATCGCTACCGGGCCACGCAAACCGAAGCGAGAAGAAATGAAAGAAAAACTTGAATTTCTTTAATGGGAGAGATAAATCATTTTTTCCTAATCAAACTTGTCATGTATTCATAGAGAAGATGTCATTATGATTGGCATAGGTCCAATAATTCCTCGCACGAATGATTTTATCAACACGATCCTGTGTAATTAAACTATCGCCACTTAAGGTGAGGTTAGATACTAATGTCTATTTCATATCTACGCCTGCCTTGCGTAATACCTTGACCTTTAATCATGTGGTTCGAAGAAAAGACATAGTTCTCTGGCGAATGCGGACTTTTTTGGGGCTCAATTTCATAGAGCTGCTTACGGACGATGTTGTGCTCATTTCTGTGCGATTTTCATTTCATAGCGCTGCTAACCGTAAGCACACAACGAAAAGGCGTGCTTACCTTCCGGTGCTTTCTGCACGAGGCGGAATGACGTCACAATGCAAATCGAGGGTGAACGTGCAAGATGGCCGCCTTATTTTGTAATCTGTGAAATACGCTTACACCATAGAAAGTTTTCGTGCTACGGTTTGTACAAAAATGTGCTGACCGTTTGAAGCAGCGCTATGAAATTGGGTCCTCGAATGTAGGCCTATACATGTCATTTCTGTTGCATCTTTTATCACTAAGATCTCTGCCTTTTTGGAAATCGAGTTACGAAATACTTTGAGCTTTATTGCTTTGGATTATTGACTAAGCTGTGCAATAATCTAATAGAGTCGGCATTCAATCCAACATGGACGTGAACTTATCCCAAGTTCAGTCGTTATAAACTCAGAATCTTACGGTACGATAGACACTAACAAGAACTCATATAGGTCAATATCCAGAGTGTAAAGCTATTTATTTTATGTTATCTTGCTGAAGTAGACGACGTTCTTATAGTCTGATTCATTCATATTGAAAGTATGACTAAATAATTCGCGTCTCGTACCACTTTTGAAAGTATGCAAATAAATGCGAATTTGCATATTTATTCCTCTATAATTCGCAATATTTGCACTTTAATGGCAGCCACTTTTCTGGAACAAAGACATTGGTTTTTGAGAGCAGTAAACATAGTGAGATGTCATGATTTTGTTGTCACGATTTATCAAGCTTGATTAAGCGTTTTGAAATGTTGTTGTCACTATTAATCATTTTTTGGTAACGGCGTGGGAAGATTTTAAATCTTATCTCCTGAGTGAGGCTTATAATTTCATCTTTTGCTTCCGTAAAAAGTCGTGGGTTTACGGTAGACCTACTTGAAAGAAAACCCACAATAAGGACAAACGATTTGTTTTAAGCACTTGAAGATTCCTCCCTCGCTGGTTGCCTGGACACTGCTGAGTAGCCACTTCAAGAGCAATTGACATTTTCTTTCAAAATGACAATCTGTTGTAGATTATTGGAAGATTGATGTTGAGTTCTTGTTAATTTGTTTTAATTACTAACTGGATATTGCTGTATGGTAACGCTTTGATGTACCGGGTCCGACACGTCCGGTGTTTGATTGGTCACAATGTGGCGATTCGTGGCCGAGCAGTCTAGCTCACTGGACTCAGGCCATGGTGTTTCTGATCAGCAGAGTGTGGGTTCGAGTCCCGGTCTTGACACTTGTGCCCTTTATTAAGCAAGAGCTTTTGGTGAGACACGGCTTGGACGTAACACCATGCGTCCCGGATGCGGATGCTCATGGGTATTCATGTAGACTGCGCTGCATCACATTGTCAAATCTTAGAAGGTGTACATAAATGGGTACCAAAAAAACAAAACTTGGCATACCTGTACTAAACATAGTGATTGCTTTTAGATTCCCGGCCGTAGACGAGACGCAAGATTCCCAGTTTCACACATATGAACCGCACCTTCTCACTAAGGAGAGATTTTTCCAATCATATTGGTCATCCGTCAAGTAATTTCCTCCTTGAACGTAAAGCTTAAAATAATAATTTTCCTATGAACAATAATTTAAACATTTCCGGAATCTTGTCAATTCAGGACCCTTGGCTACAATTTCACCAGTTTGTGTTAAAGGCAGTGGACACTATTGGTAATTACTCAAAATAATTATTGGCATAAAACCTTTCTTGGTGACGAGTAATGGGGAGAGGTTGATGGTATAAAACATTGTGAGAAACGGCTCCCTTTGAAGTGCCATAGTTTTCGTGAAAGAAGTAATTTTCCACGAATTTGATATTGAGACCTCAGACTTAGAACTTGAGGTCTCGAAATCAACCATCTAAAAGCACACAACTTCGGGTGACAAGGGTTATTTTTCTTTCATTATTATCTCGCAACTTCGATGACCGATTGAGCTCAAATTTTCACAGGTTTGTTATTTTATGCATATGTTGAGATACACCAACTGTGAAGGCTAGTCTTTGACAATTGCCAATAGTGTCCACTACCTTTAACGAGACAAGCATTGTGTGACGTTCGTGTCCTTGGTTGAAATCAGCATGCGGGAAAACGGGCTATATATATACGATTTGTATGTAACTTTGAATTATTAATTCTTAATTTGTTTTCCTCTTCATAGAGCGGTTATGGCAATCTCGAGAGTGTTGTGTAGTTGGCTCGTACAGCTGGTTTTAGGGTTGTTGTTGTTTTTCTTCTCGAAAAGCCAGTCACTTTGGGTGTACCAATACATGTCACACGACAAGTGACTTTTCTTGTTAAACACAAGGTGCTACATCCATACATCACAACAGGTTGTAGAAACCGTGAACAAACTATGAAGACGCTTCTTAAGGTCGTTAGGGTGTCAAGTTATCTCTCCCATCTAACACCTCCATAGATGTAAAGAGTCAAAGATTAGTCTTTTTCTCAGGCTGAAAAAGACTATCTCATAGTCCTCACATCTTCGGAGAAATGCCGTCACCAAGCTAAATAAGACTAATCTCAGACACTTCACTTCGGAGGTGGTAGATGAGAGATAACTTGAACGCTCCACCGGCCTTAAGAAGCATCTTCAACTTTTCTTCACGCTGTCTCTACAACCTGTTGTGATTCCTTATGTAGCATCCTGACGTGTTAGACCAGAAAGACGTCTAGATAACTAGTTTCGCTTGAACACTTCGTACTCTGGTGTGTACTGTGAAATCATCGAGGTGTAACATTCAATTGCTTACGTTTCACTGAAACATGACGCAACTCTCTCGAACTAATGACCGGGTTGTCCTCTCAAGGGAGAAGACTCAAGGGAACACGAAGACTGTCTTCAAGGAAACAGTAAGACATTATGAAGACAATTACTTCTGAAGATAGTTGACTCACATTAATCAAATTGTCTTAATATTTACTAAACATTTCCACTTGATTAGCGTATACTACGCAAAGTAAAAGTAAAAAAAAAAAATATCCAGACATTTTAAAATTTACAACTTCTCAAAAGTAGGACATAATCCTTATAATGCCGTATTCAAATTTGCATTTTAATCATGCACTCCAAATCTAACAAGATAATTATACCTTTATTAATTAGAAAAGAGGCTTATTAAGATTCAAACAACTTAATGGTGAGAACAAAAAATTCACATTATAAGGACTTATAATTGAAGCTTTGTGTTGCGAAGGCATGCATGCAACTCGTTTTAAGCTGATTGGCTGATTCGCTCTTCTTGGGGTTTCTCAGATGTGCCATTGAATATTGAAAAGCACAGTATAAAGTATCACTATGACTGACACTTTCCTGTTTGTCTCGTTGACAAACTGCAGATGTAGGCCTATGCCTTGTTGATGTGATTGAGTTACTTGCTGAAATATGAACTATGTTTAGTGTTGGCTGATGTCATTTCGGACTCTGTAATTGTTTTAACACATTAAGAAACACTTCAATTGGCATTTGCTTCTTGAAATAGACACGATGACAGCAAAATGTTCAATCTTTGTTATGTCGTTGAAAAGCACTGCATTTTGAATGACTTAATTTGGTACAGCAGACACAATGGTGATGAAACACTGTTAACATTCTGTTTGTCAAGTTTCACTTCCTCATTACAAACAAAACATGTGACATCGTACGTTTGGGGCTGTTCTTCCCCCGACGCACAAATAAAAAGCAAATGCTTATTTCCAAACTCTACTTTTTCTAAAGACAAATAATCAATTTAAAATACAGCATGTTGTACTGAATGGATGTCAAACCTTAAATGGACCATTTGCAGTGATCCATTTAGAAGCAAACTCAAAGAATACGAGTTCTGTTTTTATCGCATGAAATGGGTTACGTGTGGTGTGTTTCTAATAAATCTACATTCAAAACAGGGTCCCGGGTCAAAATTTACTCAAGGATGCGTCTCTCTCCCAGATTCATTTCCTGGTCATTATTGCCCGTCTTGGGGTCAACCAATCGGTTAGGGTTGCTATAGAACCATTAGTTGATATCCACTTGCCAAGAACCCATTTCATTAATGGTCGGCCACTTGCTAAGAACCTATACTGATGTGTGATATCACCTTCACAGCGTCCTCCAGAAATAGTCTTCAATCTCAAAATACACCTGATATATTAACTTTCTCCATCCTCGCAACCAGTCAATAAAATCCTCGTCCCCTCATCCGTGAAACATTGCCTCTCTCCCCTTCAACTGGAGCCAGAAAGAAAACAAAGTGAGCTTGCCAGAGGCTGCAAGATTGAAATCTCTTCATATTATTGGTACCTAACGGATTGAGCTGTTTTCACATTCCAACCCATGGCGAATTCAAACCCTGTAGTGAGTCTTGAGTGTTGCCGTAACTGAACCTAAATATTGGTGTGTCTGAGATAACGGTGTCAGGTGTTTGTTCCCAACCCTCCTTTTAGTCAAAGCACCATGATACCATTATCAATCACCTCATCTTCGTCTGGTTCCCCTTGTTCTTTGTGAAATCACGGCTCATTCTTACACAAACCAAGAAAAGGACCGGGCTACATTCTCCTGACAGCCTTGGTTTATATTAGCGATGTATTTGAATGCTCCAAATGACATAATTTTTGTCAGATCTCCCTTTTAAACTTTTATGCCATTCTACCCCTGGGTCTTCTCTCTTCAAGCCTTGAGTCAAATTCCCCACGGAGGGCTTCCCTCAAGTTGTGTTCATTCATGACTCTCGACCGCAGTGTTATTTCGCAGCTCGCATTTTACTTTCATAAATCCGAACGCTATACTCCTGTCCTTTTACCATCAATATACCTCCGCATCTTAGATGCAATGGGCCTAAACGTTGAATTCATATTCAAACATTATTTTAAGCTAAGACAACAGCGATGTCATCTTTCTTCACTGCATTGGCCCTAAATCGCCCCAATTCCTCAACCCAATACCGGAGGCAGACTTTATCTCGGTATTCAACCCTGTGTAGATTCTGTCATCAAGAGTTAAAACACCCTAGCTAAGATTACCTATTTTAGATAAAGAAATTTACTTGTGGAAAAGATCTAAATCAAGAAGTTATAAATAATAATAATTAGTTAACAAGTGGATTATTACACGACTTAGTTTATAGACGACACCCGCAAGGGAAATTATTTAAGATGCTTAGCAATACATGAGAGAACCAATTAAAGCTAATCTAAGAATAAATCGGTTATCCTGGTTGTTCAATAGTTTTAATCCTGAAGATGAATTTAATCAGGACCTGATAGTTTTGTTGATTAGTTACTCTTAGGAGTAAATCTCACAGAAATTAGTCAATTAGAGTGAGATTGTTTTCTTTAATTACAAACTGACAAATGACTAAATAGTATTCCCTGATCATTTCAGTCTGATGATCTTTCAAAGACAGGTCTAAAAACAATCTTTAGGTTGCTGAATGATTTATAAGAACTTTATGTTCTTGATGTCGAAATACTTTGGGCAATGACACTGAAAAATTATGATATGTTTTCCAGAAAGTCTCTTTGTTATAAAGATCGTAATGTTAGTAAGCATTCTGAGAGATTATTTAGTCTGAAGTGCCCCCGTTGATCATAAATTAAACATACACGTATACACAGTCTGTATTCAGAAACTAATGCGGGCGGCTTTATTGTTTCTTAATTGATAATTTACCATAACATTCCCATTCAGAAAAAACTAATAATGGACCTTTTAAAATGATAACGATTATCTGGTCATGTTCATTCAAGGAGAAAACGCGTAATAAATAATAACAAGACACATTCATGCCCAGTAATGCTCCCATAATTCTTAGAAACTATTCTCTTTGTCCCGTTTTGTAAAATGTGTAGAATGAGGGGATTTTTTATTTATAAATGCATCTTCTATAACTCAAATTGGCATAATACCAGACTCATTACGACTAAAGAGGAAAACACCGATTCAGACATCATCTTCAGAATAGAATCTTACAAACTTACAGTCTTAAATGCTATCTTCTTTCAATCGCTTCTCCTACAGCTTTGTGCCTAAGGAGCAGTAAAGATAAAGAAATACTGGTTTATATTTCATTAATGTCGATGTCTGAATGCATTACTTCTGATATCTTAAATTTCTCTATAAACTCCAATAATGGCATAAACCTGTTAAGACTACACAAATATTATTGAATACAGCGAAACCATTGAAAGAGGATGGGACTTTGTGGTAAGTTTTTGAAAGTAAATGTTTTTTAATTTAATTTCTGTTAATCAGTTTAACAATACGAGCGTGCTCTTCAAATATAGTACGGATAGCGTTGTCCGCCATTTTGAATCCAAGTTGTGGACGCAAAAGGTTTTCAAATCCATCAACTGAATTTAAATTTATAGCTAAATCCAGTTAATCCTACCCACACTGCTGTCCGAGGTTATGTTGGGATTCGAACCCCAGACCAACTGCTTCTAAACCCGTCAGCTGAACATTAACCAATCGTCTGCTTTTCAATTATTATTTGGTTCCCTACACTTAAAAAAAGTGAATTACCTAGAGCCCACTCAGAGACATGTACCCACGAAAACGTAATCACCTTCTTCTTAAAATAAAATAAAGAGGATAAGAAAAAGTTGCATATTTTTTATTTTTTAACCAACAACTCAACTCCCAGATCAATGTAGACATTCCACAGGACATGACCTGAACCAAGTTAATTCGACTGGAAAAAATGGACACTTGAAAACCAAGTCAGCTTATACTCGTTACCGTAGTTGTATTTAAATATATTTTACGCTGATGGCTTGAAGAATTTATTATTATTAAAAAAAGGTGCAATCAATTCCGGTGGATAAAATTAGCCCCGTCAGTAGGTTTCCCTTTTAAGATTGCAATCTTATGAACCCACGACTCCCCCTCTCTCCCTCTCTCTTCCTCAACTTCTCACAGATCGGTGAATCTTGGAAGGGTTTGGGGGGGGGGGGTAGTAGAGCAAGAATTGTCTCAGCCGATCTTGGCCCGCCTCTTTGTTGCTGATTCTCACTGCCTGTGCATTGATCTTGAAGTAAACGTATTTCCAGCTCAGAATCTAGGGGTCTTGAATTGCTCCGTTGAGTTTTGCTTCTTTTCTTGATTGATATCAAAAAGGCGGGAAATCGACGGGAGTAAATTGGCCTGAAGCCCCAAACGTCTGAGGTTAAGACGAGTTGAATAACAATGACTTGAAGAAACGGCTATCAGAACAAGTGACATTTATAACAAAAGAGGGTGAGAAATGAGTTGTATTAACAACGGGTTAAAGGAATTTCGTCAGTTTTTGTTTATCTAAGAACGTTTTTTCTTTTTAAGATCAGGAATTGATGTTTTTGTAGCAGGCTGTGGGACGCGCTCACGCTGAATGCATGTTTCCAAATGGAAATCAGTTTCAACTGTTTGAGTAAATAAACATGTCTAACAAGTATATTATTAAATAAAATAAATAAACAAATGTTTCAATGACAGCTTCTGTAATTTGTTGTATTCGTATATTATTCTGTTTTTTTTATTGTTTTTTTTTTTAAATAATATTTATTAAGATGACACCTAATAAAGAAACGAACAGTGCTAAAAGTATTGTCCTTCAATGAATCGTTCATTATTTCACGGTTTGGTTACCAATGATACAGAATAAAGATGATACAGAATCTGTTCAAGATGATTTCCCGCGCGCGTCAAAGTCTCCAACTAACCAGCACCCACCTTCATCATCTATTCACACCAAAGCTGTCCTAATTACTTCATTCTAGCGTATGTAAACTAGACCTTTTACTTCTAAGGAATCCCTTATCCTAACCGACGTGCTAGGATATATGTAATACGATTATTAAAAATACAATCAAGGTCCGAAAGAAATTGTTATTAATTTTGGGGTTTTTATGACAGAGTTGGCTTGTCTCAATGTTATAAATGATACAAGTGACTACCGTACGTTTGCGTTGCTATACTGATGAAACTCGTGTGTTTAGAAACCTGTACTATTAGGATTACGTTTGCGGTAACACTATATATGTGAATATCTCATGTGTGATAAAGAGATTTTCACTTAGTGTTACCACAAGCATCTCTTAGTTATACACCCACCATGCAAAGTTTCAAATCCTATACTCATAAGAGTTTATATAGCCGTAGCTGTGTAGAGGCCAGAAACTTGGGCAGGTGGCGTTAACAACCAAACATCTTTCAGCTTTCGGGAACCATTGATTCCCTAATTGGTAGAAAAACAAATCATTGAACCCATATTGGATAGTATGTACGACAAGGTTTTACTTATGGAGTGCAGTTGTCATTAGAGTGGTTCTCGAGTGGGAAAAACTGTATATCCCATATGAATGTTTGGGTAACTGAGCAAACATAGTTTGAGATGACGTCATACCACTATCACCACCAGCCGATTATTCAAACATGTATATTAAAAAAAAGATGCATGGATGGGATCACTGAGGTCTGGAAAAAACATGGAAGAGCTAAGGATGCTCGCTGAGGACAAGAGGCAGTGGATAATAGGAAAGAAGGACTGATTGCAACTGTTGGGTGTTTCTACTACTATACTACTGCAGAACACAGTATAAATAAGAATATAATGTGAAAATAAAATGTACACTGCGTTGACGATTTACACTGTATGCCTCAAGATGTTACCTCTATTTGTGGTAATGAGGCATCGTGGTGATGCATTAACCACATGGTAATATATTCAAATCCCCATTTTTTCTTAGAAGCTAATCTGTAAAAAGAGTAAAAGCTTAGCACGTATGATGGAATCAGTGCCTGGTCAGAAATGTATAAGTGCAGCAACAATTGGGACCATGTTAGGAGCCACCCCTTAGGTCTACCCTCTTGTACCTCTTTAGGTTCGATCAGCCTCTGAAGATGCAAGAAACAATCTCATTATTGGAACTCACCATCCGTCTCATAATCTATTAAAATTTTGCCGCAGTCCCTCAAAAAAGACATGAATACAAGAGAATTATCCCGGGTCTCTGGCCTTGCTTGCAACACTAAACCGTCCCCACTGTAGGCACCGTCATTATATCATGTCCTATATATGTGTACTCCTTTATCTACATTGTGATATATTAAAGTGAATGATACCCAGAATATTTTCTTTGCCAGATGCTTTAGCCCCAGTATTGTATTTCTCAACCTTCTGGCCATAACAAGAGCACTAATCTATGCTTTATCCGCCTGCCTCCATCAAATTCAATTTTACATGGGAAATTATACCTCTATCAGATGACAAAAAAATCTCTGTTTTCTGATGAACAGATCTTACTGTCAGGTTGGAGGGAAAACGTTTTTTATCGACTTGTTGGAACCCGCCCCAAGTACTGGCTATTTCTCTATCATGACTAGACATGGAATGTGATACTTTGTTAATAGCCACCACTAAAGGGTCTACCTTCTGATACGTGACCGTTTACTGAGCCCATATACAGCGGCTCTTCTATAGTACATGTGTTATTTCCTAGGCATGTAATTCTATCGTCATTTTTAATGGGTTTTCTTTGTAATATGACGTATGCTGGATTGAAACTATGCGGTGTTAATCTGTAGGAATTGATTTGTGTAGTTTTATGTGAGTGAGTTATCAGCTATGTCTGCTACGGAGCGATGAGTTTCTGATTGACTCCATGTTTTATGATTCTTGATTTATTCAACTTCTGTAACGAAAATTTTGTTGTTGTTGCAATGATGTGATATCAAATATTGTTTTAACGTTGGTGTCCTTTTACAACATGAGTTAAATGCATATTTTGAGTGTTGGGTTGGAGGGGTGGATGGTGAAATACCTTCGTGTACTTGGTGATAAATTTGACCCCCAAAAAACAAACCGTTGTTAGGATCGTTTGATCACGTGTCAATATAAGCCAATCACAAATCCAGGATAGTTCAGAAATGTGTGGAGTGTTCGTTTTAAACAACCCAGTCCACCAGCGGTGAAGCTCAGTTCAATTCGTTTGCAGCATCCAGTGCCTTTAAGGCTTCAGCAGCGAGTTTGTAATCTTACGCCTATATAACGCCAAGAGCTTCAAGATGGACGGGGCCCATTGCGGGGCCAAAACCGAAGCAACAAGTGCTCTAAATCAGCTCTTGGGGACCGTTAAATCAGAGAGCTTTCTGGTAACACTCATGGACAAGTAAATTGCAATTATGATATAGAAATACCGAGGCAAAGGTCCGGTACAGGTTTAGAAAGGGCAAACGTGAACATTATTCGTTTAATCAAGCCTAGTAGGCAAAGGTAAAGCCCAGACAGTCCGAATATGGCTCAGTCAAGACTGCTTACAAGTCTAGCAAGCCCAAGTTCGGAACGAAAGCCCATTTAGGAAAATCTAAATCCATTCCGCAAATTTACCAGATAGCCAAAGTTCGGAACGTAAGCCGATTTAAGGAAACCCAAATCTAGGAGCCAATAAAGTCCAGCAAGGTAAAGTTCGCAACGTATCAAAGCATTTTCGGGGATAATCTACCCAAATTCAGGTGTCAAATAATGCTTACTCTTTTGTTGGCATAAAAAATACCGTTTTGTTCAAAAAGATAACCTACCGATAAGTTGCCTTAAAAGCGCCACAACCTTCAAAGTTGATTAAACATTGATGTTAGGAATACAACATTGAAGAGACGAACTCCCTAAACGAATACATGATGAGCTTATCTTGGCTCCAGTCTGCTAAGTGTATCCAAATGTATCATGTCAGGCATCTTAAGATTTGAAGATTTGAAGACATGAAATCCAGGTCCATGTTTGTGACCTTGACATTATCAACAAAATTATTCTTCTGATTCCGAAGTTACAGCACTTCTGAACACCCAGTCAGCTGTGACGTAAACCTGTTTCTTTGCAAGTAGAATCAAAATAATGTATCGATGTAAAGTTCGGCATTCATGTATCTACCAAATCACTCTGAAAGAGCGTTCAACTTGTTTAAGTGTCAGAGTAAATTAAGACCAACTCGTCTGCATTCTGTCTAGATTGGCAGTGCGAGCTTGTGCCTTGATGGTGCCCGGTTTTTGTTATTGACGAACGGCCGTCGGTCCGTGCTAATAAGCCAAACCTCGCCTCGTATTAATGAAATAATTGAAGCTTGCCGAATCGAATCCAGTTTGCATCGCATCTTAATATAGCTCGGACAAGTCGTCAAGAAATATGATTTTTACATCCTTTGCTTTGTAGCCTCAGGCCCTATTTGTCTTGACTATTTACTTAAGCTTGGTGCGACTATTTTATTCTTTTTTGACACGGCAGTGAAGTGTAAACCAAGGGGTTCTTTCCAACGCAGAAATTCCAACTCGAGTTTCTTTAACTTGATTTACCTTTAGTGTAAGGCTAACATTTGAATGCAAATCGCCTTGTCCATTTATATGCACCATGCATGGACGAACAAATTACATTCCATTCTATAGCACTTTTAAACTTTCACATTCATCAATTCCTGACACCGCTTTGTATGATTTCACATGAAACGTAAAACCGAGGTTGTAACCACGCAAATAGTACAACCACGTAAGTCACGAATGTTATATCTCAGTTTAGGTGCCAGCTAAGAGTAGCATGTATCATTGTTGCCAATATGTCTATACTTTACACCCAAGACTGTACGTGTCACAGCAAGCATTGTTAAGATAAATATAGAACCAAATACTAAATCTGAGTAATCATTAATTATTGCTGACTTCTTGTTCATCTCCGTGACGTCACGATAAGATTTCAAACTTGTTTGTCGCTAAAAAGCAGGATATTACCAATTGAAAAGAGAAAAGAAAAGCTTCCCTATAACTTTCCATTCGTCTTTCATGTAGGAGAGGGTTTTACATTAATACACGTTCTCTTATATCCTTTGGTCCAATTGGATTATCTAATGTGATTGTAACTGCTGTAATACTGATCGAGGTTTTGCTGATTATAGAGTAATGTGATAACGTAGAAACACGCGAGACTACTCAGCATTCTAACGCTATACCACATCGTCTATACGGTTTAATGGCGTGTGGTAAAAAAACAACAATACTTTCCACAACTGATTCGTCAGTGTTTTGATAATGTACATTTTGTCATCTAGATTTGCATATGTTGGTGATTTGTTATTGATGAATGACAATGGGCGCACGCAGCGCGGTAAATAGCTAGACATACAAAATTGGGTTTTACTTTCGCCTCGTTCACACACTCTCATCTATATGTAAAAGTAATTCTTTATAAAAGCATTTAAAAAACTTACAGGCCTGAATACAAACTTGCTTCCCGTTTCGTACTAGCAAGTTAAGTGGTATACCTCAGCGCATGCGTATTGGTTAAGACTGATAAAGCGCGTACTGGCCTGTTTGAAAGGATGCGATGGGAACCCTCGATAATTGGAATGTAATACATACACTGGCCCCCGCCCTATTGCTTGCATGAATCTGACTATAGACACAATTATACAAATATGAGTTACAATGGATCACACACTACCTCAGCTGCAAATACGAATTACAATTGATCACGCATTGCGTCAGCTGAATCAAACCCACTTACATTAGGCAAGGTTTCCTGAATCGAACTTTCTTATCAAGCAATTTCACATTGTGTTGGTTAGAAGGTCAAATAGCAGAGATTGTCAAATTTCCTCTTCTAATATATGATATTACTTAGTCTAAAATGGAATGCAAATAATAAGTGCCGTGCTTACACTTCAGGACAAAAATGAAATTATCAAGGTTTTACGTATTGAGACCATGAGGTAGAAGTACAAGGGCATAAATTGTTTAGGTTTGAAGAATCTACGAGATTTTAATAAAGAACTGAAGGGTTGTCGAGTATTAGTGAAGTAATGACATTGTCCATCACTTTGCTCTGAGGGATCGAGGCCACTCAAGGAAACAGGAAACAATTTCATAAGAAAGGCAATATGTCAATGTCAAAAATCGGCTAAATTGGATGACAACTACGCGCCAAATCAAACAACAACAAAGTATGACGCAGTTAAGAACATTCACGGTCACAGTTAGGCTTAAGTGGTGTTGTTTTCTTCCAAAAGTTAAACTATATTGGAAGGAAATGTGAACAATCTTGTGGTGGATGGAGTTCTTCTCTAACTAAGAGTCAGCCCAGTGTCATCTAGACCTCATTCTTAAAGAGAAGTTGCAATCCACTTTTATCATTTCCTTTATTAGTATCTAACCTAACGAAAACGGTGTAAAACAAAGCCATTGTGTTTGATACTATTCCAGTGCAAATTTTGCCTACATCAAAAAAATAAACAAATGACGTCAACGTTGCATTTCAAATGCATGGGTCATTTCATGTTTAGCTCATGCCTGAGTTTAACCGTATTGAAGGCATTGAATTTGAACTTTTGACTGATAAAAAAGTTCATCACAACAGACCCTTTTGTCAGTCTTAAATGACGATCCAAAGAGCCAGTTACTTTAAAAAGCCGGCACAGGAGTCTAGAAACACGGTGAGAAGTTTTTTGGTATTTTTTTTTTTTTTTTTTTGGGGGGGGGTATCCATGTCAGCTCTCCTTTCAGGATATTGCAGTCTCCCTATATCGGGATCCAGTACTCGATTTCACCAAAAGCTAATAATTGATCCAACTGGAAATCACTATTAATGCTCAGCAAAGTGTGATGTCACAATACATATCACTATGGTAACACTGACAACTCATCTTAAGATGTTGTGAAATCAGCCCCTGGAACGTTTGTGAAATAACATTATGTTTGTATATCGGTGTGTCGTGAACTAAAACACCTGTACTTCAATCTGAGTGAGGTTTGATGGATGTTTCATGCTTGAGAAAACCGAACGGTTATAGGACAAGGTGTTAGGTAATACAGACCAGTCTACCGTAAATAAACCTATTTGTCTTTCATTACAAAAAAAGGGGTGAAAATCGCCAGCTAAATGAGCGAAGGTCCACAACCAATTGTTAATTTTACAACTTTGATTTATAATAAAGAACCAAATTCTGTCTCCCTTCCTGGAAATAACCTAGCAATCTGTGTACTTTTTGTGTACTTTTCACGGTTGATTTAAAGTGTTTACGCCTGTTTTTAATAAAATCGGAATATAAAATGTTCCAAACAAAGAGGGGCGACAGAATATCAATCAAAGACTACGATCAATGTGCAGAATGAGAAAGGAAATAATGATTCCTCAAACATTGAATGATGTCAATTGTTTGTCCATAATTACCATGCACAGACATTATTAATCTTCGCTCTAAGATAAATTTGCTTTATAACTAAACTTGAAGTATGGTACATGCAGCTGTTCCACTCCTACACGAGTAAATGATTGATGTAAACCCAGCCTATAATGTAACCACATAGTGACTGTCAATGTTTGAATTGTTCTAGAGCCTATCTTCCACGCGGTTTGCGCAAAATGTAGACGTTAGTAATATTATGTTTCGAACAGGTTTATAAATAAAGATTTCTCCTTAAAAGTTTCACTACTAGATCAGAGAAACTCATGCGAATGTGAAGACGCTCTGCAAAATGAGAGGTCATAGAATTCCGTATACTGATTCATCTTATCGTAAACGGTCCTGCATAAGCTCCATCCCTAACCACGATGCTCGAACATAGTTCCCTTTAAACAACACGATGTTCCGATAGTTCACTTTGACATAATTTCAAAGGAAATTGAACCAGAAATATTCATTTATTTTTGTGGTCATAAATGTGCATCTGTCATGTAAAAAGCAAACTGAATAAAGAGCAACAATGTTATTAATGCTAATTTGATTCAAATCAAGAATGACTTTCAAGAGCAGAACTGTACCTTTATGATTTATTCATTTCCATCAAAGTCACTTATTTGACATATTTTAATAGGCATAATGTAGTTAATTTGCAACAAATATCCACGGTTAACTTAATGCAACTTCAAGATGCAAGGTCTGATTTTTTTGCGACTTGATTTAAATTTTAAATCGCCACTTTTATAGATTCGAGTAAGTTATAAGCTTTCATAGTATTGCTGGCTATGTCAAAACAAACTTTGCACCGTATTTTGTTAATCGTCCGTTGCATACGAACGTTTTAAACAGCATCACCCGTCAGAATACGTTCTATTGGAGAAATCTTTTGACGAAAATTGGCATGCAACTTTAAGGCTTAATGGATAATAAACCAATTTATAGAGAGCTTTGACAATCTACCGGTAAGATTGTTCATCAAACATTGTGAATAGCTTCCGGGACCATTAAAACAAACCATTTCCACCAACATACACTACATAAATAATGAACAGAGATGACCTGTAATTAGCTATAACAGAGTATCCTATCCTTAACACGGACGAATTGTAATGACTTCGATTCGTCCAATGGTAGATCACAGAAAAACATCGTGTTTCTTTATTCAATATAAATGTCTTATGCCGCACGCTGACAGTGTATAGTAGAGTCGGCGACCAGACTTCACTTCACTCAGATCTAACCCCCGCTACATTCAGGTAACTTTTCTTCATATAAGAAAGACACTGTAGCGCTCAAGCCGACTACAGCCGTTGGTGTCTCTTTTTGTATGGTGTGGTCACCTTAGTTCTATATGGTCAAGACACAAGACAATTTGCCTTCGTGACATCTGTTTTCTAGTAGTGGAGAGGAAGAAGGCAACTCCAATAGCGCGTGGAACTCTGATCACATCTGCTCTTTCACACAATAGAGTTTCACCATTGCAGCAAAGGATCCCAGTTAGCACGTATCGCCGCACTCGATATACCGGCACCGTTCGGCACCCTAGCGCCTCGTCCGGCCGCTACGGTCGATACTCTTACCACTTCGTAGATCAGAAAGAAACACCTTACTTAGTTTTTGAAGACACTCCTTCCCTGTCCGTAGTTTATCGAGAGGCTCTTTTGCTTGAACTGGACATTTTCTCTTCGTTGTTCCAGCTAGAATGGGGTCAAATGTGTGTGCGATAATCTGTTTAGTTGCAGCTTTGGTGTCTGTCGTGTGCTGTACAAGCGGTAAGTTTTTCTGACATCTTTTGCTATATCAACTTTTGTTTAGATACCAGTGAAGTTTTGATGACTTTTTATCAATGACTTTGACAAGAAGGAAAATGTTCACGTATTTACCCTTTTTAGCTTCTTGTTTGATAGGCCTTTCAGAAAAACCATCTAGAAATAGGCCTAAAATGGGAACATTAATTTGGGAAGTGCATGATAACCGTGTGGAACATGAGTGATTCTGACAAACTGTTGGCATTATTTAAAATATTTGCTTAATTTCAATGTTCTTGCACATGTTTGGAATTTAGCAAAGAAACAACTGTTAACATCATGATGTACATTTAAATTCAGGAAACCATAAGTTACAAAGCATTCTCTCCTCACTCAACACCATTTTTAGTTATGGATTTATACTAATTGCGTTAAAGCGAGTCAAGCTATGGTTTTACAATTTAAAAAATTGCCCACACTTGAAGTTTGACCTAAAGTGAAACATCGGGCTAACTACGCATTGATGTTATTACAAAGATCTACAGCACTCCGTACTCCAAACCGAACCATAAATAATCCTTACGCGTCATTACCACTGCCACGCACCGTCTACCATTTATAACCTTTGTAATCCTAATTGGGATGTTTGCGATGTTGACAACATTCACACTAGTATACAACCCTATGGAGGTAATAATCTGAACATTTCACTTGCATTCACACTATAGTATTCAACCCCAAGCATACTGTTAACCCTAACCCCAACCCCACACTCTGAACATTTCACGTGCATTCACACTATAGTATACAACCCCAAGCATACTGTTAACCCCAACCCCAACCCCACACTCTGAACATTTCACTTGCATTCACACTATAGTATACAACCCCAAGCATACTGTTAACCCCAACCCCAACCCCACACTCTGAACATTTCACTTGCATTCACACTATAGTATTCAACCCCAAGATTACTGTTAACCCCAACCCCGCACTCTGAACATTTCACTTGCATTCACACTATAGTATTCAACCCCAAGATTACTGTTAACCCCAACCCCACACTCTGAACATTTCACTTGCATTCACACTATAGTATTCAACCCCAAGATTACTGTTAACCCTAACCCCAACCCCACACTCTGAACATTTCACTTGCATTCACACTATAGTATTCAACCCCAAGATTACTGTTAACCCCAACCCCACACTCTGAACATTTCACTTGCATTCACACTATAGTATTCAACCCCAAGATTACTGTTAACCCCAACCCCACACTCTGAACATTTCACTTGCATTCACACTATAGTATTCAACCCCAAGATTACTGTTAACCCTAACCCCAACCCCACACTCTGAACATTTCACTTGCATTCACACTATAGTATTCAACCCCAAGATTACTGTTAACCCCAACCCCACACTCTGAACATTTCACTTGCATTCACACTATAGTATTCAACCCCAAGCATACTGTTAACCCTAACCCCAACCCCACACTCTGAACATTTCACTTGCATTCACACTATAGTATACAACCCCAAGATTACTGTTAACCCCAACCCCAACCCCACACTCTGAACATTTCACTTGCATTCACACTATAGTATTCAACCCCAAGATTACTGTTAACCCTAACCCCACACTCTATAGTATTCAACCCCAAGCATACTGTTAACCCCAACCCCAACCCCACACTCTGAACATTTCACTTGCATTCACACTATATCCATCCCAAGATTACTGTAGTATATATCCTGAACATTTCACTTCATAATTATGTCATTGCTGGCGGAGGGATATATTCATGTAGTTATTTAAAAGTTACGATTCATCATTGATTTGAAAAGAAAAGCTTACATTTCTGTTGTGTTCAATCAAAATACAATTATCAGCAAACGAGGTGTCACATTTTCGAGTTAGTTATTGATGTTTTTGATACGCTTTTGTGAAATGACAAATCGTAACACATGCCGGTATTTGGCGAAATTAATTCGTACGAAAGTAATTATCATTCCTTTTGATACAATTTGATGATAAATGAATCTTTCATATGCTGAAAAAAGTCAATTCGTTGCTGTTGAGGTAAAATGCCTGTAAAGTAACACTCTGAAACCATCGTGAAATAATTTCTCTCTTGGCCTAGCCATTCTACGTCAACCTTCTCGCCTAACACAGTGTACACTCCGTGGAAAGAATGGCTTGTTTTACTAAGCTGTCACATTGCCTTCGGTAAATCTTTTTCTGGCAAATTCTGGTATCTCCAAGTTGTTGTCTTATTTTTTAACACAAGTTAAGTGTTTATTTTCGCCGTTGAAGACCCCGATTGTCAAAATGATATGAGGGCATTACAAGTGGTGGGATCATGGCTGAACTACTGTGGTGATTAAATTTCAACAGCCACAAAACGGCTATTTTACACGCTGTAAGATAAAAACATAAACTGATCTTGGTTTTAGGGCCTTTAAGATCTCAACCTATTGGTTTCACTCTTATAGTCTCATATATCGACACAATGAAAATGGCCGATAGGACTTGCTCCGTGCGTGTACACATCTTCACTCATGTTCCCCGAAACGGGTAAAGATTCCGGTCTCAAGTTAAGGAACCATGTTAGATCCGAATGTAGTTTATCATGTAATTAAAACCAGTCTACATAAGATGATACACCTAAAGTCACGAGTGATAACAAACATAGGAGCATGGTTATTCGTTGCAATACGGTTATATGATCGCTGGTACTTGGGGGAATCATTGGTAAATCTTATTCCAATGCACTCCCGACTCGTCTCTATTTCTTCGGGTTTATTTGTAGTGGTTTCACACCTCAGGTACAAGTTGAACTAGATTTATAGAGTTGGTTTTGTAAAAAGGGCAAATAGACACTTCCGGGGCGAATTTACTCTAAAACCAACAAAGTATACCAACAAAAATTACCGTGAACCAGAAAGCGAAATTTTCGGCGTTTAAAAGCTGCCATCATTTCACAAAAAAACCTTGAAATAAAGATTTGACCAACGATACAGTGACTTATAATCCAGCATCTCTCTATAAAGAAAACTATCCGTATTACATGAATCCCAAGTTACGTCAACTTCATTCATTAAAGAGGCACTCGTCATAATATTCCTTAAAGGTAAAGTATACCTTTAGGTTTGGGGTCCGTTTGATTGTTCGATTGTTTGGTGGCTGCGTTTTTGAGTGAATATGTTTCCACGCAGGAAAATAAAAGTTATTTAATAGGAATATAAACGTTTTGTAGGCTTCTGGTGAAAGTTGCTATTGCCATTTATTTTTAAGAGCGATTAGCAAACGTACACGTTCCCTTTAAACTTGAGTGCATTATTTCCCCGTCAGTATCTCTATTTCTCACAATTGAGTCATTTCTTGACGCACAAATTAATTTACTGCGTTCCACATCTGGGGAAAATTTGCCTTCAACCATAGCGTAAGAACTGTGTGAAGAGAAATTAGATGAGTTTCTAATCAAATCGATTCTTTTTGTGCCATCCTTCCTTGTAATTAAAATGGCAAGGACACCGTATGTATATGTTTCTTTAACTGACTACAGTCATATATACTAATATTGCCCTATGTGGAGATATGTTGGCCTAAATATTAACAATGATGTGATATTTCTGACCCCAATTACTGTCATGGCTTCTGGATCAAAGATACCGACGTTTTAACACATAGTGCTGGCTTGGAGCGATGGGCGCGGTGACCACGGGATAACATACCGAACTCAGTGAAGGCCGATTTGTAATCAAATATGGGTTTATTTATTTTATGGGTTTACTGCGACTGTCTTCTTGAGCAGAACACTTAACCATACTTAGCTTACCTTCACCCAGGAGTATAAATGGGTATTTGGATCGCGCCCTTAAACCCCATAGTCCACTTGTTTCATACACTCTACAGTTAGATGTAATAAAAACGATATTATTTCGGAGGGATTTATATAGGTGTTGTGTTTTCGGACTCGAAATCGATTGATTCTTACAAAATATCATCCGGGTCTGCTGACTTGGTAATCGATAGATGATCATTGTCTTAAGACTTGATGTTCGATCATAGATCGAAGTATATTGATAATTGATTGATTTATTTTCTTTTTAAACACAGAACATCCACAGGCAATCTGCGGACCTCGCTGTCAAAGTCAGATGATAGTTATGACGTCAGATGGTATGTAAATCTCTTTGATTCTCAGGGCCTTGTCACGCGAAGGGCAACTTTTACAGGCAATTTGGAGGCAACTAACTGCAGTACATGCTACAGGGCCACATTGGTAGCACATGAGTAGTTTGAAAAAGACTTACAATTCCCAATTATTACGAGCACATTCAAGTGTGAATGAACTCTTGTTTGCCTGCAACTGGTTGCCTGTACACTGCCTCGTTTGACGTGACCGTAACATAAGAAATAATAAGGGTCGAAATAATGGTCAAATATTTTGGGACACATAGGGCGCACCATCTTTTAAGGGCACTTTCGGATAAATTGAGATGGTAGGTTTTTGTTTTTTGGTTGTTTTTTTTTCTAAACAAAAACCATTTCCGTGCTTTCGTTCTGTCATGAACTATTTGTTATTAGACATCTGCCGTGGAAGTAATAACAAATGCATTGTCTGTGTTTAAGTAGACAAATTTTGCGTTTTTTCGGGTAATTTTGTAAACAAATCCACATTTCAAGTGGGGGCGGGGGGGGTCGGACATCAATTGGGGATAGGGGGACTGGTCGTCATAGTAACCACACGGTTGATGTTACCATCATATCTAAATATAGTTATATTTCCATCATGTTAAGTTTCACAAGTGTCCTGAATCACAAACTTATTGAATGCAATATTCCAGTCAGCTTATGATTCTTCATTTTCTCTTTTACTCACAGAGCGTCCACGCAAAAAATGTGACTCGGTTTGTAAACTGAGGTCACTCGTTTCCCATGGTGAGTATTAAAATAACTATCTTACTGTCATCATCATTTAGCGGTCTCAATCAAGATTTAACTGAGACTGTTCACATTAAATGTTTAAACACCTGTCATTACCAGGAAACATTCTACGTTTTACTTTCTCAATCATTCGAGAGAGTGTCCTCAGCCACAGAAATAACGGGGAATTCTGAACCACTCCAGGGTCAGAATTGACCTGTATTCCGGAAGTGGGTCGAACTGACGCAGAATTCGAGTTAAAGCTCATAAAAACACACGGGTTCCCGGGCCCAGTCTGACCTAGAAATGGTTTAACCCTGGGGACACAAATCGGGGTCAATTCTGAATCTTTTGAACGAACGGGGTGGTTAAGTGATATCGTTGTAGTATAGCGTGTAATGATATGAATGGAACACTTAACGTTTGTGGGTGTTTTTTTTTTATCTTTAAATATCTGTGGCACACTATATGAAACAACAGTAAAATCATGTTTTGAACAATACTATTTTTATCAATATATTCAAACTACATAAAGGTAGTTGTATCTGTCGGCCTAACCTAAGGGCTTGTATAAGGTCAAACCTAAAGCCCTAAGGAAGTTACCTGACAGCAGTAGATTTATCAAATATCATATTTATTTTATATTACATTGACAATTAAAGAAAGCTAAGATTATTTGAAGAGTTTGGCATGAAGAATAACTGAATCTCAAGGTCTTGATAGACCCCTAAGAAAGGATTCTGAGATCCCAAGATACTTCATCAACAGTCACCGGATTGAAAGCTCAAATATTAAGATGCCAGAGGCGACGTTTCTAGTAGCGTATCATCCACACTCAGACCTGACTAGTTGTGTTATTCTAGCACTTACTGGGTCCCTTTATGGATTGCTCTGTTTAGCTGCGACTCCTTGGGGTAGGCCAAGACACCTAAAGCAAAGTGCCACCAGCCACAGTTACGTTGAATCCAAAACTTCAAACCAAGAATAATGCATTAAAGGGTCTTTGATTGACATCTGCTGCCAATAACGTTCAGTATCAATCGTCTCTATTAAATATACTTGTTTTTGAATCAGTCGAGTGGAATTGAGATTGGAAAACGAAATCTATCGAAATCTATGTAAGAGCAAACTCTGGTTCAGATTGTATTCTATATGCAATTGTTAAAGAATGGACGCTAAAGCTAGTATCCATCCAAATTCTTTCTTCTTGTTCACTGATCGTCTGACACCAACAGGCACAGGAAATGTTTAACACACACTACGAGTGTGTCGTAACTTTATTCGATTACAAGAAGCCACATTTTCTGAGAAAGACCTATTTGTTGAATCCATATGAATTCCCCATAGAATATCCGTAAGATACACCACTATCCCATGATAACATAAACTTTAAGTACGATGTGTTGACAGTGCAAATAATTACAACCTGAAATCATGAACGCCCCTAGCGTTTCCAAACACTCAACACTGTTTGGAAAAACACAATTCAGCCCATCTCCAAACTTATAAACTCTTGGTGTTTTATAAATATTAAGCTACATTTCTGTGATGATAGACCCGAGGAGAGTCAAACAAACACAATCTTTATGTTTGCGATGGCCGAAGTTCATGTAGACATTTGTAGATCGGAGACGCTTTAGATATCAAGGGAATGTAAACAGAACCCATGCAGCGCCGGTAAGATTGCTCGATGAAACCAATCTTGACAAACGTCTTCATTGATAAGAGACCTTTGAGTTACTTTAAAGACTGTCTTACTGTAATTCCCATCCCATCCTTGTCTTCATGTAGCTTTATTTCTCGATGAGGTTTTTTTCGTCTTCAAGGTGCACCGAGTAATTGTAGGGATGTAATTTTAACACGTAGATTAGGTTTAGCGTTAGTGATACTCTTTCTTTCGTCAGTTGAAGCTAGGGTCGTTTCCTATTAGGTATCTCGCACAACGTTTCTTCATTACACGCAGAGGGTTAAGTTCCCTATTGAGGTCCACGGGTTACACACTCTAAACTCCTGGGTCAGAATTGACCCAGTTTACGGATTAATCGGATTTGACCCGTTGCTGGGTCACAAATGGGTCAAATTGACCCAGAATATCAGCTACGAATCCCAACTAACCCAGATCAAGCTGACCAAGCATTGGGCCAGAGCTCAATTTCACATAGCACTAATATTCATTTCAAGAAGAGTTGTCAATATTACCACCATAGTGACATCACACTTTCATTGGCAATTAAAATGAAAACAAACAGTTAAATTCAGTTCAGTCTTCACTCTTTGTGAAATCGGCCACAGGTCCCCTTTGATCCGTCAGATTTTAGAGTGAAGGAAATGGTATGATTTTTTGTTTGGTTTCAATAAACAGTTTTGAATTACTTTAACATTTGTGAAGTTCCTATTACAAAAGCGTTTTGCGGTTTGTGGAATAACCATTGGTTATATACGCATTTCTGTTTGCAAGAAAAATACAAACAAACTTTCTTTCAATGCTATTATGATGGCCCATTTTAACACCTTTGGTGTAACACATAAATTATTTCCAACCAGGGTTGCTATAGTAGAAAAAAAAAACGAAGTATTTGAATTAGGACTTCTTGACATTATTTCCGGAGCGTGCTAGACGTGATCGCACGAGCGTGTCTTGTAAACAACGGTCTATAGACGAACATACATCTCCAAGATACCGAATCCATTTGACTCTGATGTCTTACTATTTGAGTATGACAACCATCCAGCCAAGTCGCGTGATGATCAAGGGATTGAGCGAATGGTTCAACTGAACTTTACTAGCAATTTCATTATATATTTTTTTTGTAACTTCCCATAAAACAGGTGCGAATGTTTTCCTATATGGAGGAGTTGTAAAATGTTAAAATGGTTGCAATCGTGCATAAATCTAAACCACATTTTTATTCGTTTTGTTGCTCTGGTGGACCTTAAAAGAAAGAAAAAAGCATAATGAAACGGTTTGCGGTTTAATAAATAACACGTATTTGTAACCAAATAAGTTTTGAATATAAATAATTTAAACCAGTTCTTAAAACGTATACACCTGTACAAAGGGGCTGAAATTAAAAGCAGAGGCTTCTGCTGTTTCTCAACATTGTTAGAGACATTAACATAATCATTATTAGCCAATTTTACACACAGTCATCTAACCATGAGTTATTGAATACGCGTCAAGCCGTTAAAGAAATGTCATATAGAGTTCCAAAGTTCGATCTTGAAAGTACTAAACAATAGAACCGTAGGATGGTTACAAATCGATGAACAACTTGTCTCTGAGTTTAGAGACAAGGTTATAATCTTTTCCTCTCAGGACTATTCAGCATTCAACTTGTCTGAAGGCGTTGGTGCCCCGCGATACTATCAGTCTGTGAGTGTATACTGTATGCCTGAGTTCCCTGGTGGCCGTATTGATACCCTCCCCAGTGATTTATCACAAGTTACCCTTGGAATTAAAACACAATCACGTCGTGTCATTAAGGCTCGGTCAAAGTCAGAGTTTGTCAGAGTTTCGTTTTGGGTGAATTTATGTACAACCGACGCGGGCGGTTGTCAAAGAGCATTACCTCACAATATTAAACATGACGTCATTCAAACTAGTGGTTTCGTCTCATGTTGTCATAGGGACCGTACAGACATCACTTTTGCCCCAAATGACTGATTAAATAAAATAAAAACATACCCTCGGCATGTTGTTTTTCCGGTAAATTTTGTATAAAAATAGTTGTTTACTAAAGCGTAAATCTCTTCAGCAATGTACGTTCTAAAAAAAACAGCCTTGGGCGAATCGTCAAGCATTTAACAAACAAAAGATCCGAATTTTTACCGGATTTTGCCTTCGTCCATTTATGTGTCAGTTTGACCTGGAATCGGTGTCAATAAGATTCAGAATCCGGGTCACTTTAACATGAACCCCCGGCCAGCTTGACCCATACCCGAATCAAGCCATCCGGTCTTAGAGTGTAATCAATCAATTTAAAATAAATTGCAGAATAGTCAATGGTTCATAATTAATGCAACAAGATGAATGCTACCATAGACTAGGCGAATAAAATAAATAACTTGTAAGGCTACAAATAAATTGTGGTTTGAACTTTTAGTAAACAACGTGTGGGACTCAATTAGAATATTGGCATGAATAATAGAATGAAACTTTAAAGTTAGAACTAGGAAATGGGATGTAAGCTTAAAGCGTCAAATGAAGTGGGTTTTAAATCGGAAATAGTAGTCTCTCATGATGTGGAAAACCTGGTTAAATTAAGAGATATGATCTGGCATTTGAAGCTGTACAGTCGTATAAGATCATTCAAGACGTAATCTTACAATCTAGACACTATGAGCTTTAAGATATTATCCAGGGCATGATCGGAGAGGGGAAGGAGCTGAGTTTGATTTCCATTGAGATTTAGTTTATAGTTCATCGGTGGGGTGGTGATGTATGGTGCCTCAAATCAATCATACTTCCTATCCTATAAGGACTTTTAATTATAATAATAATTGACCATTTTTACACTCTAAAAACTAAAAGTTAAAGAGTTAAATCCAACTGACTTGGAATAGCTCGGTGAGTGACCATACTTTGAAAGTGTTGGATCCAGCGCTTTGTTTGTTAAATCTAGCATTTTAAATTTTTGATCCAACAACGCAGAAAGGTTTTTTTCATCAATTTAAGTGTTAATTCATCGTTTCTAAAAAAAAAAATCATTAGAATTGTTGGATCAGCTTTGTAAACGTTAAACTGGCACTTAAATTGTTGACTGAATACTTTAAAATACTGTATATTTAACATATACAATGCTGGATTCAACACTTTGGAAGTGTTGTCACTCACCGAACTGTTGCAAGTGTTGGATTCTATACTCTTTAGTTTTTAGAGTGTATACATATACCGTATGTCACCTTGATGTCCCTTTGCGTGATTTGTATGTTCATTCAAGGTGTATTTGGACTTATACTTGTTAAAGTATGAGAAATATTCCTTTTTGGCACAATGTAGTTTGTTTACAAGATGCTGTGGCGTATATGCAGCAAATCAAACCACAAACAGGGGGCGAACCCCTTCTCTTGACGATAAGTGCACCGGGTTCTTTTACATGCATTCACAAGACACATGACCTACGGCTGTACGTCCCATACGAAGGAAGGAGCAATAGTGGTTATTGTGTCTTGTTTAAGGACACAAGTGTCACGACCAGGACGCGACCTCACAATCTGCTTATCAGAAACCCCATAGCTCGAAAACCTCTCGAATACGACACGCCACAATTGTTTAAATAATGATCATTTGACAAATATTTAAGTTGTTGGAATTTTGTCCATGTCTAAGCATTGGGTATATTTTACAAGTTTATTCAATACTTTCAACCTGCACTGCAACTCGGTTAGTTAAATTGACATCATGGATGTTTCACATATATTATCGAGCTCACACAATAAGGTCTTAAAATAACAGTAATTTCTGTTGCCAACACAAATTACATTTGTGGATTCACCCTATATATGATGTAAATTTTTATTCTCAATTGGTTATATTATGAAAACACACATGGTATAACACCTTAGTGTTTGCAGTGTAGGGAATAAAAGCCACATTGAAAATCAGAGTGGTCTTTTCTATCTGGTCGATTCAAGGTCTTTCCTAAACTATATTTTAATTGAAAAGAAACTGCACTGTCATCTACAAAGCGCAACATCAGAACAAACAAATAAAATAAAACAGACGTGAAATAAGACAGTCAGCTCGCGTCAGTATCCATTTCCGGATAATCGTTTATATAGCGTTTGAAAGTAATTCTTTACGAGATACCAGTTTTAGATTCAGCTCCCAAATACCGAATAACTCCATTCAACCTCGGGACAATAATCCCGAATTCTTTAATTAAAAAATCTGTGCCATGGGCAAGAAGCTTCGTGTACCCTGGGACAGTAAATACTTCGTTGCCACAGAAACAAAAACAGGGGTCAATAAGTTTGATGCCTATAGGGAGCCAATTGGCTATAGCATTTTGTAGAGAATATTTCGGCGGGAAATAATACGTTGCTTATTACAACAACCTTCTTCAAATTTGGGTCTGACCTGCCAGGAGTAGTGAAACATATGAGGGTATCGATGGAATATATAGAGCAAGAAGACATCTAGGCTGACTATGCAATAAACAGTTAAGATTGTAGTATGGCGTATGGGCTAAATAACAGAACAATAGGTCTACACGTAAACAACAAGTAGTAACGTTAACAGAGTATCTTAACCATGTAATAGCGATGTTTCAATTGATGTTGTAGTCTGTTTGTTTATACAGTTGTTTGTTGTTAATAATGAACAGTTTGTCTACAGCGAAAAATTACAACAAAGTCCCAAAGCGCTTTTGGAAAATGAAAGAGAGAAACCAGTATTAGAATAAGTTTATATAATAGTATACAGTAAAAAGTGACACCAACTTCAACAATAAATGCAATATCAACATGCAGCAGGAGTAACAGCAAGTGTAGTGGGGGTTTTGTTATTGAAAACAAAACACGAGTATTGTTAAGACGTTTAGGCTGTGTCAACTTTGTCATTCTGCCGTTTTTCAAACTTTCAAGAGCCGGTACAGCAGAAATAGGTTAAGTGTTTCTCTAAATAAAAATATACACCTGGAATATTCAATGGACTGTTTGCAAGTCTCTGAAGTACAAGTGTCATTCTTGTATTCCTTAAAATCTTGCGGTAAAAACTTGTTCAACCAAGCATTGCAGGTTGATGAATCTTTCATAGAAAACAAATTAAAATTTGATGTATTTGCCCACGTTGTTCTCCCTATAGCTTTCATGACAATGTCTTACTGGATAGTTTGTGCAAAATTCTAACCAAGTGTAATAGAGAGACATGTAAAACAGTCGCTTCCTTTTAAGCCAGCGAACTGTTGAATGAATATTCTAAAATTCTTGTCAATCGGTAAATCTTGTGTAGAAAGACTTGTATTAAAACACACGCAAACGATATTCCCAAAGGGTAAACTGTTTATCATCAGCCGACGCCAGAAAACAAGAGTTGGGATTCAAGTGGGAGATAGCTATTTCTTGAAGTGTTTCGGTAAAAAAAAAAATTGATACGAATTTTTTTATATATTATTATATGGGTTTCCACTGCTTCAGTGTGTGGTGGACTTTTCGAAACAAAATATCGCCCTTTAACGGACACAATGCTCGAAAACACGCGAGACTTGCAAGGTCTAACTCAGGATTGGTTGAGTCGGTGGATACTCGAGACTAGCAGATAGTTAGAGTTTGATATCCTGACGTCAGCATGCTAAAGTAACCGTGAAATAATGAGTCCCATCTGCTCCGTTCACAAATGAAAATTCCGGTAAACACATTAATTGCAAAGTGTCGGAACGTAATTTAATTAACTAACTATTCCTCACCTATACTCCATTAACTATGCAGAAAATAACAGGTATAGATTTATTTGCCTACAGAGCCATTAACACCAAAGAAATCGATTCTTTACACAGCAATGGTTCATGTAAAAGGAGGTCGGACCACAAGAAATAGTTCTATAAATGAGGAAGGCGGGCACAAATATTTGAAAAGAGAAGTAAACAAATTATTCGACTAGTTTGAAACCCGTATGCGTCCAATGCCGTTCCTAGCCGCATGTTGAGTCTCATTGGATTTATTGGGCTTGAATTAAATTACGATATCATCAGCCATTTTAGAGACACCACGGTCTGTGTTTCGGGCCTCGTCTTATTATGACAATTGCGCGTGCTTTGCGTATACCCTGCATTTGATCAAGTTGTTGTTTCCACGAAAGCTCATGCAGTTTGTTTGCATCTGTAGATTTTATTTTCTACATTTTAAAAAACAAATTATTTAGTTGCTACTACTACTGTGATTTATCTAAAAACTTTCATACTAACACGGCTATTTTGTAATGTTTCAATTTGTATAAGCTACTTTTTCGTGTTTTTGTTTTTTTCCAGAACAAACTGAGAAATGAACATTTCTAAATCTAGTTCCACTTGACGAAACTCAAGAGACTTAAATTCACTGACTAAGCTTCACCCATGCATATTGACTCCCAATATAAAAGCGATATCCACCAGTTTGGATTCTCCTAATATTAACTGGACTACGCAGCTATTGATGGTTACTTGGGTCCGATACCTACATTGGCTTTGATACCTACAAAGATACGTGTTTTCAATTAACCAGCGACACTGGCATCGGTTTCCGTTACATCTCTTAGTGTCAGAATAAAGCTAAACATGCACTCAATAAAAAAAGGCCTGACCTGAAGGAACCATCAATCAAATTAATCTGGAATCTAGCCATTTATTTCAATTTCCTGGTGATTTCATCCCACCCCACCCCCAATTTTGTACTCGCTAGTGTCCAAACCAAATTAGGCGTATAACCCACGTCTTTGTCTTTTGTATAATTTGATAAAGTAAACAATTCTGCCGAAAGTGACTGAATCAACAATAAGGAAAGTTCACCTTTACGTCAAAAGATCTTTAATGTACAAACAAAAATGTGTGATTTTCGCGTATTTTAATTATTAACTTTATTTAATAGATTGGTTCATTCCATAAGGTTTTCCTGATCAGTACCCTTTTTTCATTTTTGGGCTCTGCAATTTTTTTTTTTTAATAATCACTTCTTCGATAATTTCTTTGTTATAACATCGGCCCTAATATCGAAATACTCAAATCTAACAAAAAACTAAATAACTACCCGCGTTCGAAATATTGGTACTGATTGCGGCTAATGCATAACCGACTTGAAGCCATCCATAGCCGTAGCCAAAACCGGTCGATTTGAACGCAGCTTTATCCACAAGGCTTAGTCCCCACACCAGATGATTGACACACCCTTTCTTCCTGAAACCTAACACCACAGTCACATCTCAGCTGTATTTCTTCTGAAATAAAAAGCTAAATAACTGAAAGCGTAAAAAGAAAATGGCTCAGACGGTGGCTATGGCAGAATTGACTTAAAGCCACCAGCCATCAGCCGTCGCCAAAGCCGGTAGATTCAGACTAAGCCTAAGCCTCTTTTATTTTAGGCTTGTCCCTATAACACGTGATTGACAGACTCTTTCTTCCTGCAACCCAACACCCCAGTCATATATCAGCGGTATTTCTTCTCTCTTTGTCGGTTGGGGTTGAACTTGCACTTACTGTTAGTCTCTCTTATGACCTCAGAGGCCTAGTTATTTACTCAGTTTCTTCCTAATCATGCATATGCGTCCTTAAGCTTTCCCCCGCTAGCTCAGAAAATTACTCTCAAAAAAGGGTTTTGTTTCAGTCGATTATTGATCGTCGCTTACCAGAACGGAATCAACATGTCAGAACAAATGTAAGGGAAAGAATTACTGGCCTAGTAGGTCAACTTGTAAGCAGTTCCATTTACAGGTGCAGTTGTTAATTGAAGGCCAGGGACCGACCCCTAAGGATGCAATTTCAATAATCATAAATCAATAGAATGTTTGTCTTTATTTTGCTTTTGGCAGCCGGGAAAAGAAAGAAATCGTCCGACCTTAGCCAAGACGCCTACCTTTGGAATCAAGTGAGTATAAAGGAAGAATGTCAGGGTTATTATCATCATTTATAAGATTTGTTTTCACTATCCAACACGCCTACCAGTACAAGTTTAATGTCCATGTACGGACATTTTTATTTGGCCTCTTTCTTGAAGTAACACAACATTTAACGCCGGGAAACAGTTGTTAATTACATGAAATTGCCACGATCTGTTTTTTTTTATAGTTCTTCGGAATGTGATTCCCTTTCACATGCCTCCCCTTTCCACATCAGGTTTGACAACCTTTTTTGGAATTGAGATTTTATTTGGAGATTACTAACAATGACATTTCACTGGAATCCTGCAAAAATTATGAAACTAACCTTAATGACTTTAAGAACTTGTATTGAACTAATTGTAGTGTGTAAAGTCTTCCTCAAGTTCGTGTCATGAACTATGATATTCCATACAGTTTTAAGGTAAAATGTTATACCACTGGGAGAGTGCCCTTAATAAAGAATGACATATTGAAAAAAAACATGATTAAACAGAATTGCTTTAAAAAGGTCAGTCATGCACACGATGTCTCTATCTGGACAACTATTTCCCCTTTGTCTTTTAATTAAAACCTGAGAGACGCGACATCAGCTTCCTTTTGCTCATCTTCTGAAGTTATCGCTGCCTTCCTTTGTTTTCTCAAATAACAATCGTAAGGCGTGTTACGGTCTGCTTTTTAAAATGCATCTTAAATTGATTATATTGGTTTATTGTCTTTAAAGAGATACTTTAATGCCATCAAGGTGTTTCTTAAATCTAACAGTATTAATTACATAGTTATCACAACAACCAAGAAAAGAAAACATTGTTATCTTTTTACAACTAGTTCTCATTTATTTGTTTTGATGTTCTTTAATTAGCAGGGACCAAACCCAACGTTTACAGCAGACGTCAACACGGAAGGTCAAAGGGCAACGTGTAGACTAGAGGAAGCCATGAGAAATCTTTCACCGAAGTGGCAAGAGCGACTATTATCGGTAGGTCGTTAACAATAACATCCATGTAGACAATAACAAAAATACACCTCATGTTTGTGTAATCTCAAATGATGCAGAAGCTGAAACTGGTTTTCAAAGGGTAGACCTTAATTTCTTTCCAGACTGTTTGCGTTTCCCTTAGGCGTCTTTTACTCACGCATCGATACATAAAATCAAAACAAAATGTTTTCAAACCTCAAACTGAAATGTACCTATCCCGAGCAGATAAAAACTTGATTTTCAAACACATAAATCTGACGAATTAACTCAATTTATAGAGCCCAGTTTGAGCCCGTTCAGCAAATCAATTGGAGTAGCGACACTCCCTACTCGTTGACAGTTTTAACGGCTTGTGACGGTTGATGACCAATTTGTAAACTCTGTTTTTAAAAGTATGTCTGACTTAAGAGTATACGTCTTTCAAGCTTGTGAACTTGAAACTATGTTTGAATTACTGTAAGAATGATAAACATAGACTCCATAATTAATATAGACATGTCAGTACGACTTTAATCACAGTTTATTACCAAAGCTAGACCACTAACAGAGTTTGCCGATTTTATTAAAGATCGTTATTTCTAGAGGCAAATATCACTCAATAATTGATGTTGGTTTTAAACAAAAACCGGAACAGAACTGGGACAGTTTGGTAAGAAATTAACTACCTTTTAAAGGCTTGTTGTGACGCAGCTCTGCACAATATTTACCTCGAGTGCAGTCAATTCCCTCATGCTATTGTTACATTGTTTGAACGTCTCATTAGTCTACGACGCTGCTGTATAAGCGCGTGGTCGAGCTGTCATTTCACGGTAAATGCAATATTTTACTCCATCTTCCTTCATATAAAGTCAATAAGGGTGTCAGGAAATCAGATCATTCTTAATAATCATTCAATAATTAGTCTCGTGGTAGGACACGGAATAACTTTTAAACTGACCTACATTCAGGAAAGTTATGAGTTATGAAACTCATGTTGGGTTTAGAGTCTGATTAACGCCAGTTCTCAAACAACGCGTAATTCAGGATTACAGTTAGGGTGAGGCGGATCTAGGATTACAGTTAGGGTGAGGCACATACGGATCCAGTATTACAGTTAGGGTAAGGCACATACAGAACCAGGATTACAGTTAGGGTATGACACATACGGATCCAGGATTACAGTTAGGGTGAGGCACACACGGAACCAGGATTACAGTTAGGGTATGGCACATACGGAACCAGGATTACAGTTAGGGTAAGGCACAGACGGATCCGGGATTACAGTTAGGGTAAGTCGCAGACGGAACCAGGATTACAGTTAGGGTGGTGAGGCACAGACTGAACCAGGATTACAGTTAGGGTAAGGCACAGACGGAACCAGGATTACAGTTAGGGTAAGGCACAGACGGATCCAGGATTCGTGGATTACGGTTAGGGTGAGGCACAGACGGATCCAGGATTACAGCTAGGGTAAGGCACAGACGGAACCATGATTACAGTTAGGGTAAGGCACACACGGAACCAGGATTACAGCTAGGGTAAGGCACAGACGGAACCATGATTACAGTTAAGGTAAGGCACAGACGGATCCAGGATTCGTGGATTACGGTTAGGGTGAGGCACAGACGGATCTAGGATTACAGCTAGGGTAAGGCACAGACGGAACCAGGATTACAGTTAGGGTAAGGCACAGACGGAACCAGGATTACAGCTAGGGTAAGGCACAGACGGAACCAGGATTACAGTTAGGGTAAGGCACAGACGGAATCAGGATTACAGTTAGGGTAAGGCACAGACGGATCCAGGATTCGTGGATTACGGTTAGGGTGAGGCACAGACGGATCCAGGATTACAGCTAGGGTAAAGCACAGACGGAACCATGATTACAGTTAGGGTAAGGCACACACGGAACCAGGATTACAGCTAGGGTAAGGCACAGACGGAACAAGGATTACAGTTAGGGTAAGGCACAGACGGAATCAGGATTACAGTTAGGGTAAGGCACAGACGGATCCAGGATTCGTGGATTACGGTTAGGGTGAGGCACAGAAGGATCCAGGATTACAGCTAGGGTAAAGCACAGACGGAACCATGATTACAGTTAGGGTAAGGCACACACGGAACCAGGATTACAGCTAGGGTAAGGCACAGACGGAACCATGATTACAGTTAGGGTAAGGCACAGGCGGATCCAGGATTCGTGGATTACGGTTAGGGTGAGACACAGACGGATCTAGGATTACAGCTATGGTAAGGCACAGACGGAACCAGGATTACAGTTAGGGTAAGGCACAGACGGAACCAGGATTACAGTTAGGATAAGGCACAGACGGATCCAGGATTACAGCTAGGGTAAGGCACAGACGGAACCAGGATTACAGTTAGGGTAAGGCACTCACGGAACCAGGATTACAACTAGAGTAGGACATTAGATGTTGGATACAGTTAAAATAAAGTAAATGTATGGATTTCAGGTCAAGATTGAAACAAGACAAAACGGATTAACTGTTTTTTTACGTGTTGAGTTAAATCTATTCTAGAGACATTATTATCGTTCGTTCACGACTGCTTTAAAAAATACTCATACGGGAAAAATGGCGTTAATACTTTTTGTAACCCTGTTATGTTTCTGCAAAGAAAATATATTGTTTGACTTTTAAGTTAAACAATATATTTTCTTAAAAGCGCCTCGAAAAGTCAGACACTTTAATGAACATCACAAAATGTCACGTTTTAAAAAAGTAAAAAATAATACCAACTGGAACGTAAAGGAAATTGTTTTCGTGTATTGTGTTTTGCTTGACTTGAAAGAACTTTAATCTCCTGCTTTCACATTGAGATATTCTCAGAGGGGGAATCCAGGCGAGAATCTCTGCCTAATTGACAGACTTGTGAACCGATTGACTCTCTAGATCTACTTACGTAGTCCAAGAAAATGGAAAGTTAGACCAGTATTTTAACAGGTGGGACCAACATTGAACAAAAACAACCAAGTTGCTTTCCGAGAGGAGGAATGTTCTCGATAGAGGGTTTAAAACAACATTGACGACATCGAACCTATCTTTATAGTTTATCAGAAACCGAGTTAGTGCTTGTTAGAAGCGTGATATCCGTCTATGGCTCGGGGGTAAGAAATAACTTAAGTATGATGTGTCAGCCTTAACACATACAGAGTAGAGGTATCAGTTTACTTGTAAGAAGACCTTTTTCTTAAAGTTATCAAGAAAATGAACTTTAAAAAACGTAATAAACTCCTCAGAGTTTTAAAGTAACCAAACAAACCACACCAGAAAAAACAAACTGTACAATGAACCTCGGCTATCTTATTTGAATCGTTGAAGTGTCAACACTGTCCAATACTGCGATGGTTAAGTCACAGTTGTGATGGAGCTTGGGTTGATGTAGACTATTTGAAACACTGGACACTGTAGTATTTCGTGTTTGTTTGGTGTTGGTCATGTTTGCTTTCTGGCACAATTGACGTGTGTTTTGGGTTTGGTTGTGTTTTAGATTTGATTTGCTTGGACAACTGCCTCAATACGGAAGTGGAATCATGCTTCTTTAAGGTTTTGTGGTTTGGGGCTAGTTTTGCAGGCAATATTGTGGCAATTGTTTCAGTTTTACTCAATCTACCTGGTTGTTGATGTTATTTTTCTTCGATGACGTTATCGTTGACCAACCGGTAATTTACTTTGTATTGGTTTTTAAGACTTATTGGTCTGGACTGTTTGTTAGTACTTCGGGGTTTTGTTAAGCATTTGACTGAGCTTGGTCTGGCTTGCCTTCCTTGAGTTTTTTTATATAATTTGATTGACACAGAACTTAGGGCGAATTCTAAATTCTGTTTCTTAGTAAAAATTGGTCTAAACATACTATAGACACAACTTTTGTCTGATGATAGTTTGAGTGGTTTACAGTCTCAAAGAAAACTTATTACATCGTGTATCCACACTTAGTGTAGGCTTTTTGTTTCTATATTTTATAATAACTCGTTGTGAAATAGGATAAGATCAACCGGGGAGAGGCGCGGCGCGACCGGAACATTGTTTCACTAAAACTTCTTGCTTTGTGGTAGGCCTACCTTTTAAATCTCGTTTACCTTTCCATAAAGTGGCTAAGGGCTGTGGGTGATCCAACTTTGCTCGGTTGATTTGCTCTTGAATGAATCAGTGTCCGTTTATTGACAATGCCATGAAGTGACGAATTTGTTTTTAACTTCACACATGAAACAGTTACTCCTTCTTTGCTGCATGCGTCTGCATTAATCCCAGCATTACAGCGTTGTTTTCAGCGTAACACAATTATTCTAAGTCATAGTTTGTGTTACGTCTACAACGCCTAGGCGAGGCCTATATGCTCAAGTAATTATCACAGTATTTACGTGGGCTCTTGGTCACTCTGACAATTTTGTAAAATGGTGGAATATTGCTTCGATGTGTGGTTAAATTAAAGTGTGATTTACGTGGGTGTGTGTGTCTCTTTATGGTGGCGTTCGTGTGTATTTAACATGTTTGTGAGATTGTTAGAAGTTGGAATTTATCATTTAGATTAATTCAAACACTCTCATTTGTATAACTTAACCAAATCCAAAATTCGTCTGAAAGGGATCTTGGTTTATGCTTCAAACTAGTAGGGCCTAGGTTATTAAAAAGACTAACAACAGTGAATATCTGATTTACAATAATATTCTCGCAAACCGAACAAAGGTTTTTATGTGGCGATTTTTCCTACGACTAAACCCTTTGTTGTTATATAAACATCAATTAATTTCGGCTTAAAATTGTATAATATTTTTTGTTTATGAGGAAATTAAACTGTCAAATTGAGATGCCTTATGTAATTAAGTTCCTCAAGCAATCGGAAACGAGTGACATTCATACTCAAGAAGGCGTCGTGTCATCATCGTCAGAAATGCAGAATTGAAGTAGGAGTTAAACTTCTCTCATACAAATGTCTTTTTGGCACTCTTTGTTCCGAGTTCACAAAAGGTTTAAAGTTAAATTAAAAAAATAGGGTTTGCGGGTTTGAATCCTACCAAGCTAACCACTGATTTCACAATGACTAGAACAAGTATTGTCGGCTAGTTACTTAATCACAATTTCTTGATTTATGCAATCCATGTTCACAGACGTTTTAGCCAATGTTTGTATGAGAGAGATTGGCTGTTGCCAGCTTGGTGTTTATATCCTCTTGTGTGAGTTTGCCGAGTTCCCTAGACGGAGGGAGAATTGACCGATATAAAAAAAAAACAGAGTTTCAAACAAGCATTTTTTTTCAGTCACCAGTGGGCATCTAATGGGCACAACGTTTTATAACCAACAATGCATATACACATATTTCATAATATCGTTTGTTATATGATATTGAAGATAGGCCTAAAGCTTCTTGTAACAGAATACGACCTAACTCATCTCCCCAGCAGTACAGTTTCGCGAAACTTCAATTAAATACTTTCATAAAGGTGGCCATGAAGTGACAATATTGCACAGTTGACAAATTAAAAATATATTTTATTACCGACACGCCTGCATTTAACTTGAGAATACGCCCTCTACCGGCGAAAGCAGGTAACGACATGATTCAAGTGAAAATAAAAAAGCGCTACAATTAGACCCCACGTCACACACAATGTAAGCAGGCGAAAGGAAATCGGGCGTGGTTTGGACGATGGCAAACATTCCGGTTTGGAAATAACAAATATTAGCTTTTTCTGGGGCAAAAGAACCAGTGACGGAGGCATCTGCTGTGAATGGGTCCTATTTAGTGACGTCACGGCCATCAGCCGGATCGACTCGGATTATATCAAAAGTTCCGGGACTAATTGGTTCAGTATTGTAGCTCCTCGGAACTATCGATTGTGCCATCACGGAGTTTAATGCCCGTGACATGTTGTAAACAATAGTAGGAGCCACAATTACAGGTTCAAGAATGGTACCACAGTGAGTCGTTTAGTCGTTTACTGTGGTTTATTTTCTAGGTCTCATACCAGTAGTGACACTAAAGGGACAACAACAAGACACTTACCCTCATAAAACCACTCAATTTGTCATGTAGTTATCAATAAATGTGTCATTAAAACATCATTAACAGATTTATCATGATCGATACTGACATTTTCATTTTCTAAACTGACTTTACAACTTTTTCTTGTTGTGATAATTTGCAAAAAAATATTAGGAGAACTCCAGGATGAAAACATTTAAAGGATGTCAACGAGACATTTCCAGCCATAAATGCATCCATTTAGTCTTGAAGTTATCAGGAGAAGTATCGTCAAACTACCATTAACCACCATTAACATAAATGTGTCATTAAAACATCATTAACAGATTTATCATGATCGATACTGACATTTTCATTTTCTAAACTGACTTTACAACTTTTTCTTGTTGTCATAATTTGCAAAAAATATTAGGAGAACTCCAGGATGAAAACATTTAAAGGATGTCAACGAGACATTTCCAGCCATAAATGCATCCATTTAGTCCTGCAGTTATCAGGAGAAGTATCGTCGAACCACCATTAACAGTTTCGCTCTGACTGGTGCTCACGTTTTTATTTTCTAAAATGACTTTTAAACACTTTTGTTGTTGTCATAAATTCGCATAACAAGGAAAATTTAGACAGAAATAAATAGAACGACGGCAATCAATGTCTTTTTTTATTTACACACATCGAAAGATTGTTTGTTTGTTTGTTTGTTTTTTGCACTGAGGGTGAAGATTCAATCTTTAATCTGTCTAAGGGTAAATTATGTTTACATGCATAAAATAAACAATCTAGTATTACAGTTTAATCGAACCAATCCATCGTCGCGATCCATTTAAAAAAATTATGAACGGTGAGGTGAGAAAATAAGATCAACATGTGTGATTCCTGATTAAGTACATTAATCGAAATAATTATAACAATAATGTATAAAACATTCGTTGTGTGAAATGTTTTCAGAGATACAATTTAATTCTTTCGATTTAAAATAAAATTTATAAAAATAGAATGTATGTGTACGTGCAGTGCTCCGCGTGTTGTTGGCAGCAAAATCAGATCACATTATCTCTTTTCAAACTAAATCAAACTAATCTTTTTTGACGAAACAAATCCCAGGCGTCCCCCCCACCAAAAAAAGGTTGCATTATTGGACTTCAGGCATCTTGGCTTCATTAGCCTCTCTCATACCCCCCCCCTTTCAAGCCTCTCCTTATACCCCTTCAAGATTGTTGTGATCCGAAACTGTTCCCATCTTGGTCGGCGTTCGTTCGTGAAGAAGTGTCCAATTAATGATTTATTACTATTAGCTTTGGGGACCATTCTTTCCACACAATCGTGATTAATATTTGATGTATTAAGTTAGCTGCAGTGACAATGTGATTTGTTATGCATTGGTTTCTAGCTCACCAAACTATACAACGATCGCATGCGAGTTGAATTACTCCATTCAAAATAGGACACTTCATTCACAAATTATCAACCTAAATTGAACCACTTTAAACCAGTATTCTCGCTACTGTCTGCCATGGCAGGCTAGTCAATTAATCGCACACGTAAACACCGCGTCAACAAACGGGGGCACTGACTCCCCAAATGACGCAACCAACAATGTCGTCATGATGACGTAGGGTCATTAATTTTCAAATTGGTCCTAAGACACAAAATATGAATCCGCAAACATGTTTTATCCCTTAATCATCAATTATTTGATTATACAAACAGTTCTTAATTTTATTATGTGAAATTCTTATTAAAGGCAGTGGACACTATTGGTAATTACTCAAAATAATTATTCGCATAAAACCTTTCTTGGTGACAAGTAATGGGGAGAGGTTGGTGGTATAAAACACTGTGAGAAACCGCTCCCTCTGAAGTGCCATAGTTTTGGAGAAAGAAGTAATTTTCCACAAATTTGATTTCGAGACCTCAAGTTTAGAACTTTAGGTCTCGCAATCAACCATCTAAACGCACACAACTTCGTGTGACAAGGGTGTTTTCTTCTTTCATTATTATCTCGCAACTTTGATAACCGATTGAGCTCAAATTTACACAGGTTTGTTATTTTATGCATATGTTAAGATACACCAACTGTGAAGGCTAGTCTTTGACAATTACCAATAGTGTCCACTGCCTTTAACAATACATAATTTTCCGTTATTATAATTCAAAGGAAAGTTTCTCGAGTTTATGATTAATGATTAAAACCAGACAGACAATTCATAACATTAAAACTAAGATTAAGATGAATTATAAATGTTATGCATTAATCATAACAATCAAGAAGTGATAATCCAATTACAGCGCATGCTTAATGAGTCGCGTCACCTTCTTAATTAGTTGTACTTTTATGAATTTTTGATAACTTACTAACCGGAGGTGAAAACGACACCCAAGAGAATACAGCAAAAGTACCCTCAGATCTGTATGTGTTTTACAGTAAGAGTTTGGAAGAAATTGTTTCCCATAAAGTTAGCGGTTCAAAAAACAGGGAAAAGAGAACGGGCTCTAGTTTGCTTGATGTGTTTTTGTTTATAAACAAAAAGTTAACCAAAGTAACTATGTAGCAATTTTTGTTTTAAAAAACTTACACATGCGCAGTGATGTTTTTTAAATCCGATAACTTCTTACAAGTTTCGTCTTAATGTTTGTTTTTCCATCCAGGACGATGCATGAAAATGTCTTATCTAAAACAAAGGCAATAGTTTACAAAAACAAAACCTCTTTCATATTGAAAAGGATCCACATCTCAGGGTACCATGGTAGTGACCAGTGTACAGTTCATTCTTACCTCACATCTATTGGTAACCAGTCTTTGTGTTTGTTTTGGAGGCGGGGCAAGACCTCACACCTGCCCACCCGCACAAGTCCACCCACACTTTGACACTTTTCTACATTATTATATAATATTTCTCTGTTGGCCCGACCAAACTATATCTGACCGGTTACACTAGGTTCGGAATATCAATCAATATATAAACACTTCTGTTTTTTCTTCTCTCCAGCCAGTAATTCGAATCAGCCGTAGGGTAAAGTTTGTTCAGATAAGTAGCGAAAAGTTCGATGAAAAAAACGGTTTCGAATGCGTTCCTTGCGAGTCTTACATAAACACGGGGAAACTAGATTTCTTGATTTTACTCTTGAAGGCGTGTGAGTTTGGCAGTTCGGTATAACCAATGCCTAAAGGGCTGAATGAATAATTGATAGCTCACAAGAAAACCAGCTTGATTTCATTTCCTTTTCTTCGCTGGGGGGGGGGGGCCTTGATGATTACATTTTAGAACCAAAGCGTAAAAGTGCAGCAAGGTTTGGAAGTGTTTTTGCGTTTTCTAGCAATACGGCATCGTTTATAGCGACGGTAATTAAAAAGCAATTTTAAACTTGACATTAGGAATTCATCTGCAATCTTAACTAAAGAACAAATCTTCCTTGGCACTACTAAGCTAAATGATAAAGTAAAATTTTTGTGTTTGATATATCTGAGCCCCTAAACAGTATTCGACACGAGAACATAGTGCAGACAAACACACCAGTTATACAACATTCGGTTAAAGTCCTGGTTTAAAGATCTCGACTCGAACCCTATATGTCATGGAACTCAATTAGTTTATACCAAACTCCGTAGAGATTCGTTGCTGATACAAGTCATATTGGGAAATGTCCGAGACATCGACCAACTCCCTTGATATTCTACCCCGTGGCCTGATGCAACAAGCCCCACGGCTAGACCAGCCGGCACCTGCTAACCAGTCCCAGTTTCCGTAACGTACCTCTACTCTAATACGTACATCTCACTATTCTTATCACCTTTCTACGAAGCCCGATTTCTTTGGATTTGAAAACACATGGTTTTTGTGAACACTGTGTCATGTTCTTGAATTATTAACTCTAGTATGAATTGACTTGTTCTCTTCGAATCGAGTGAGAATAACTCTGACAAAGAGGGAATCAATTAAGTACATATTTACTGTGGCTATTTCATCCACCTCTACGACCTCTCTCTATTTGATTTGACGCGAAACCCTAATTGGCAACAAGTTTCATTTGATGTGTCACTATATGGCAATTTAATCCTGACTTTATCATCTCGTTGCGTTGAACCTGTTTAGTTTTGTCTAATCAACGATCTCAACAGTTTTGAAAAGTGCGTCACAAAAATGCAATGTTTCCTGTACCTAACTAAAAATGTATTCTGGTTTTGTTTACCTGATTTATTATATTCTGTTTGGTTCAGTACATTTGCAATAGATTTGTTTTAGCTACATTATAGTTGTTTGTTTTCTCATTTATTGAATGTGAATTCCCTTTTGTTCTTAAACGCATTGGTCGTAGACAATAACATCCCATTTGAAGCGTCAACGAAGTGTTACAAACAAAACCCACAAAGTGGATTATGCAAAGAGATGAAGAATATAGTGATCTGCGGAAATCCTGCACAAAGTGAACGTTATTTGCAGCCCATGTAGACCGAGCCCTAAAATGTTCCGCGACCTAAAGGGCCACTCTATGGTATAAGAGTCAAATACACGAGAAAGTTAAACACACCATCAGTGGCTTTTCAGCCAGGAGGGACGTCTTTCCAAAGTCAATATTTGAAGTATATAAGGATGGAGAGGTATCCCCGGTTTGGGTTTAAGAATGACGGTTGAATTGGGCAATTGACTTCATGCATTAAGAATCCAAGAGTTGTTTCGATACATTGTAGGACCTACACACTAACGAAATGATCAGTTCAAGATCGATTAAAGGATCGATTAAAGGACTGATTTATCAATTATTTTGTAACCTCAATTTTTTGAATTTTTGCGTGTTAGTTTATGGCGTGACATAAGTATCTTTATTAGTGGATGACATTATGGTACGCAATATTAAAATGAAATTACAGAATTGGTTTTGCCTAACAAAACAGTGGACGGAAGCACTTTATGTAATCCACCATACACATAAACTGACAAACCTGTAGAAGTTTGAGATCAATCGACAATCTCGGTCACGAGAAAAAAATTGAAAAACAGATTTTCACATTTTGCATGACATCGAACTATAAAAAAACGCTCACTGAGCGATAAACTCCAAACGGGAAATTAGTTTTATTTATTTCTCATCCAAGTGACATGTCATACAGAAATATTTGAATGGATGTTTTCTACAGTCATCATCATTAGGCAGTGTAAGTTTGATGTAAATATGTGATCTTCCTGATTTGTTTTCTTACCATTTCTGTAACGTTCCATTAAACACTGTCAGGGAACATTGGGCAACCATGGACGTCAGACAATGAGGCCTTTGAGATGCTATTTTTGACCGAAAGAGAGTTCAATAAGAGAGTTCAATATATTGCGTTAACACATGTTCATTTCGGGACTAAATCTGCATGAAATTGCTTTTAACAATTCCCGTTAATTGCTTGGTGCCATTTCAATCTCCATTCATATCAGGATAATTACCGTAGTTTACCGGCTGGGGTAACAATTAAACACACTCAACCCAAAGGTAATTTACGAGAACGAAGTAAAAAAAAACGCGAGAAAGGGAGAGATGATTAGTTTTTTTTTGCCATGGTTTCAATTCGAGGTTATTTTCATCCTAGTCGGGTTCATGATGCTTTAAAGTGCGCATAACGTGTTGTTGACCTGCCGTTCACAAATCGTGAAATCACCATCCCCATGCCTCGAGTAGAATCTACATACTTTGTTTTATCCACCAACAATCGGCGTACTCGTTACTCTGACTAAAATGACACGAGTCATTCTTACCGTTCAGCTGCTACAATGGTATTTAATATATTTCACATAACATTTTCTTTGAGGAACTGGACGGAAACTTCATTGAGACACTTTAAAATAAATCGCCAGTAGTTTAGAGTACATTGTATATCAATACAATGTGGGTTCAATAACTCTTCGCAAAATGCAGTGTTTTCTCCATTTGTACTATACTCTGAAACTACCTTTTGGGTATCATTAATTATTGAAGTTTTACGATCAAACGGAAAGAAAACATATTCAAAAAGTGTATAGAAGGAAGAGACCTTCAAAAGTGTGCTCTTTTTTATGATACTTTTTTGGAAATGAATTTTCATATATTTTGTCTTTTACCGGAAAAGCTTTAAACCTCATTGCACGCGTATCACTCATGACATCTGTAGTTTTCTTTCCTCTAAAGTATCGTTTTAATTAGTTTTCCTCCCTAACCAAGACTACATTTGTCATGCTAGTTGTGTTGAATTGAAACAGCTGCCAGCAAGCTGTTAACATTTCCAGAACGGAAGTCTCGCGACCGTCCTCCTCAATCCCTTTCAGACGAGATTTAGGCGGCAAACTGAATCTAACTTTACTACATGCTGCTTCCGTTGGCAACGTGTAGAAATACGCCGTTACAAACACCCACCGTCATCGATTAAGTTATTGCTGAATTGTGTGTAGTCCGCCCATACACCATAAAACAATGTATACGCTGGGTTGCTATGTACACTGGAGAAGAAACTAAACTCAAACAAGCAAACATTGTTACTCCATATAAACGCATGTTAATTTTGTGCAATGATTATTTTAGCTGGTGCCCACACAATACAAAACATATATTTGATCAGCTGAAATGTAACACCGTATTCGACAAACAATAATACGGATTCCAAATTTGGTTTATTCTTTCAAGTTTTCCGATTAAAAAGAAATACAAATAAACGAAAATGGAAATACAACGCAGATGCTTATAAACTATTGATTCGACATTCCCATTAGTGTGTGCAGATCATATTCAGGAGAAAGCTTAAGGAAACGATACTAAAACCAAGTTTAATTATGTGATCGTTTTGATTTGGATTTACAGGTATTTTAATGGTTAAAATAATATGTTCTTTTTGTAATTGATATTATTATTATTTGTTTCTTTTTAGTGCGAATCAGGAGTTTAATCAATTGCTAAGAATCCCCGGGATTAAAACAATAACAAAAAATATTTATAAAAAAAATAATGTAACAATTTTTTTCTTTTTTTCTATCCAGGTGTTGAATGGCGCTTTCAGGGAGCTCAACGGAGAACAAGTTGATGACACTTCATTTGACCTCTGAAGGTGTCAGAGGTCAACCTTTTGATGACGTCAACCTTTCTTTTAGATGACGAAATGGACCCTAAAGAGGTTCCATCACCAGATAACGACAGACTATATTTTGATTACGTAATATTAAAGCTGTCCGCCATGGTACTATAATGTTACATAGTAATCTCGGTAGACAGTTTGGGGTAAACTTACTTTAAGTCTTTGATTGATTATATCAACTTTATTATTTTCTTTAATATTTGACAAAGCAAGACAAAGATAAAGACAATATGTCAACTGACATTTAGGCTTTAACCCAAGTATCAAGCCATTTAAAATATTATTTATAAATATAATGAATACGATTGCTGTAGTAATGACGTCACTGTTAAAAAAGGAAACAGAAATATTGCTCTTTGGAAACACTGGCCTTGGGGAAGTTAAAAAAATACATGTACCTGCACTTTAAGAGAAGGATGAAAGATTTATTCTTAAAGATTCTTTTATTTTTAAATGTTGATCAAAACATAGCAGGGAGGATAAGAAACAAGAAAATAATAGTTGTCCACTTTTACTTGTGATCATAGGCCCCATCTTAAAACGCGCGCTGTAAATCTTTTTAAAATTCACAACGTTTTTAATTTAGATAAATAAGTGCGAAGCCAGTTCCACTGGACATCACTATTTATTATACAGTTATTTTCAACCTGGAGTTTATGACATCTTATCCTCACTGTTTCTGTACTAGCTGCAGTAGCCTAGAAAATTAATAGAAGACACATTGTAAGGAGAGACGCAAAATTAAGACTGTATTTCTCGTTATGATCTCTCTTATACTTTGGGCAGGTGTGTCAACTGGTGGCTATACTGCACTTAATGTTACCTATCCAGCCAAATAGTAGATAATAGCGACGACTATAGGTAGATATACCCTCCCCCCCACTTAGATAAAATACTTCAAGGGGTACCTTCCTAGACAACGTCACACATTAAGAATTGAACTTCTCGTAGCAATTTACTAACTCCCACTGCTAGCAGAGTTAGGTGTTATTAGAAATTTCACTTAAACTGAATTTAGACGAGAAATCCGTATCATTAATTGATCCCTAGCCATGCAACTGCCGTCGGTCCGTATGGTTTTTAACTGGTATGGCGCACGCCAATCAAAGATACCAACCCTTTACCTATAACGCAATGGGGGAGTTCGGAACGTTAGGTGGCAGCAGACTACATTTCCATTGTTTATGTAGTTCTGACCATGCGCACATTATCGAAAACAATGGATTTTACTTTACCCGGAAAGTCTGCTACCACCTTGCGCCCCAAATTAGTCTCCCATTGGTAGAGCACCTGCGTGTAGATCCAGAGGTTTCCAGTTCAGACCCGTATTTTGTAAATTGTGTTTGCTCACCAAATGTTTGTAACAACAATTGTTCAGAACTCAGTTTCGTGTTAGGTCTCTCTCTGTTAACCTTTACCAGTGTACTCTGAATCTGGACTTTTGTTAGAAAATTATGGAATATTGAACGTCTTAGAACAAACGTAGATTACTGGTGAAAAGGACCTATTTTCGCGAAAATAATAATAACAAAATTGTTTCTTTCAGGGTGGTCCGTCCAAAATCTCTGAACTTTGCTCTCTTTGTTAAGTTCTTCAAGATTTGCGGGAATAAAACGGGCTGTCTTATAATAAATGTGTAAATAAATAGTTTTATGTAAATATGTATTGTTTAAATCGTCTAAACACGACAACTACGCCTTATGATTCTTAATATAGATTGCTGACGGCTGTTTGTAATTAATTTGGCTTGTTATTGTCAGATATGGTCAACAAAATCATGAGTATTTAAATCATCGTATGACGTCACTTTTTTCCAGGTTGTGCTGGAAAGGTTGCTTAAAAGTTACCTTACGTTTCTGTTCATTGAGACTTTGAACATGAAAGCAATCGCTGGAATATACACCATAATATCTTCACCAATCACTCATACTAGAGTCACACTTTATAATAACAATAACATTGCAATTGTACTTAATTTTAGTCGTAATCATTATTGTAGTAATATTCGTAGTCTGTAAACAACAAATTGGCTTTTCATATTCCTGTAGTAACTAACGGTACCTGTTATCGTATTCAACTTTCGAATCTAAATAAGACCACGTGTACTTGAATAGATCAGCTCATATAAGGTTTCCCGCCCTTTCCCAAGGGTCAAATATCATGCCTGTCACTGGTAATGCAACGGGTTCATTAAACGTGACAACTTATGTACCGAAGATGTATAATTCACTAATATTTTTGGTTTACATCTAGACCTACTGGTTTTAAACCCGTGTTTGGTGTTAAAGTGTGAGAATCATCGGGTGTATGTGTCACTAGACAAAATCACGCGGGCATTGGTGTTGATTCGACGGCTGTTTTATGTTCAGTTGTGTCACATAATCACTGAACAACCACTTGTTGTTATGCAACTGAAATAGTGGACAGATGTTGTCAATAACGTTCTTTTCATAAATTGTTAAAAGCTTTATTATAAAATCTGAATATTTTTAATCACACTGAAGTCACCCGTATAATCAGAGCGAGGGGGATGAAAAAGGTCAATGCCCTTGCTTTCAATAGAACAAATCAAAATGACAGTGCAGTAGCCAGTAGCCATAGCCGAAGTCACTTAAATCTGACACGGCTAACGGCTTATGGCTTGCTCTCTTGTAGCCAATCGTCTGCACATACTAATCCTATCTGGTTTATTGAGATTTTTATTTATGATGTTTGCTTTTTCATTTATGTTGCGAACTAAAAAATAAAGGACGAAATTATGAAAAACTGAAGCTGATAGTGTATGTCTGATTTCTAAAATGCATTAGTTAAACTTTGATCACTACTATTGAGTACGTATCCCAATTGTATGCACTTATTGTACTTATCCACCTGATATTGTTTCTATTTACTCTTTAATGCCATTACTCCCACGTAAACTGACTCTTAAGTGCGTTGTGTCTTTAAGAATTGAGAAAACAAAAACGAAAGACGTTCAGAAACTTGGCACCCCAGGGCTGACATTGTCATACAATCTGAATGGTAAATGGCCGGTCTGGGAGCTAGATTCCCAAAGGGACTGATTTCCTCCCGTTATACACTTTGCTTATTATAAAATAACTTGAGAACATCTTTCACCAATTTAAAATTGATTTGTTCGTTAGAATCAATTACCTGTTGATGTGACAGGAATACTCGAGGGTCGTACATGTGACATTCAATAATCACAATCATCCATGTCAAAGGAATGCGAGAGAGGGCGCTCGCAGTTAACCTGGATCCCAATTAGACCTTTTCGCAAACTGTCGAATGAGGTGCATGCTGGTCTAGCTGGTGATAACATAGCTAGCTAGACCAGCATGCACCTCATGTAACCAATGGGTGCGTTCGTTTAGCTTCCCCGGGTCGACCCCGGTGTGTGGCGTGTTTTTTTCCCAGGACAAACGTGTGCAGATAATTACCCACGTTTGTCCTGGAAAAAAAACGCCACACACCGGGGTCGACCTATAGGAAAGCTAAACGAACGCACCCATAAATTGTTTCTGACGTCATAACCAAAACGGTAACCGATCTCACTACTCGGTTATCGTTCAGTCTGAACAGCAGAACCAACGACCAACAACCGAAACAGTTTTTGGTTGGGGTCGCCAAAACGCACTCAAGGTATATTGCTGGCACAGCAGAGTATTGTCGTTTATTCTATACATACTTTTTCTTTATCGACAGTGACTCAGTTTGCTAGAGGTAGGCCACTTCGGTTCGAGTCTCATTATAGCCTGAATGTTGATCCGGTTTTTTGTATCTAATGTACCATGACTTTGCGCCACCGATCTGTCACTGCGTATCGTTCACCACTCAGTTTCAGATAATAGTTTAGGGAATACAGACTTTGTTGTAAGGAAAAGAAAATGACGGTCGATATTAGATGAAAATATAATTTCGCTGGCTATGAAATCCGGCTTATATTGATGTTTGTAAACTGAAATGGTATTTTTTTCAAATAACTGGATTGGTTGGATTATATTGCACTGATATGTCAGCTCATAAACATGTACGAGAGACACCTTGGAAGACTAGTTATGTAAATGCGTCGGTACTTGAAAAAAAACCCAAAAAACATGACGTTCATGATTATTATGGTGAACAAAAAGACGAACTTAAAAGGCGTTTTAGTCAATCTCATATTATTGCCATTGTGTGTGAGAGATGGGCCTGGGGGCTTGGAAGTGGGTGTTTAAACAGTTGATTACAAGGTCTATCCCACATGAATGATTTCGGTGTGGTATGCAAAGCAATTGTGACATCAAAATTATATAGCGAAATTTTGTTTAATATAACTATGAGTAGCAAGGTGTTCAACGTGCTGCAAATTGACGTCATTTTCGCATCCCATTTGCGTTAAGCAAACGAATTGTTGACGTCACACGGCTGTTTCGTGCTGACTTTTTTGCATGAGTGTTGAGCACAAGTCAACTGAAGTATGAAGCATATCGCATTGGCAGAAAGTGTGAACTGGGCTTTACATAAACCAATGATATTACGTAGAGGGGTTTGTGGAGTCTTTTTTACAGGAACAGGGGGTAGCGATGTTTAGGCTTAAAGAAAGAAACATTTAAACAGTCAATCGTCTTAGATTCAAATTAAAGAACATTTAATAAACTATTATAGATCACTAATGAAACAATTCTTTGAAGAAAAGCAACTTTTCATCTCAAATGAAATAGTTCTTTTAAATATTATAGCAACTTTTCATGTCAAATGAAAATTCGATATTATTTTAACCGTCTATTATGTGAAGTGAATACACTAAGGAGTAAGTCACTAAGAACTAAAATAAGATAACACTGATATTGAAAAGTCTGTAGATGTAAACTTGACTTTTAAACAAGATTTTATTTTGGTTTCTTCAAGAGTCTTGGGTATATTGCACATTAAATTTATAGTTAATAAAATTGTTGCACATATCTTAAGAATGTTAAAGGAACATTACAGAATTGGTTTTTGCTAAAAAAACAATTGCTGGCAGTGTAAGTACTTTATGTAATCCACCATATACATACACTGACAAACCTGTAGAAGTTTGAGATCGATCAGCCATTTGGGTCACGAGAGAATAGTGAAAAACCGATTACAAATTTTGCATTGCATCGATGCCAAAATAAAAATGCATAAAACGCTCACTAAGCGATAAACTCCAAACGCGAAGTTAGATTATTTATTTCTCATGTAAGTTTTATGTAAATCTGTGAACTTCACGATTTTTCTTTTTACCAATGAAAATATTCATTGCAGTCTCTCTAGGGGTGCCTTTCAGAATTTACCTTCATTTTTGAGACAACAAAAAGAAGAAGTGCAAACTGGTCAACAATGTCTTGTCTCAGCTGTGTGTAACTGTCTTTATGTACTTTAAGGGCAGGAACGCTAGGTGGCAGCAGACTTACAAGGTAAATCCATTGTTCTCGGTAATGTGCGCATGCTCAGAACTACGTAAGCATGACAATTTACCTGGTAATATGCTGCCACCTTGCGCTTCAGAGTCTCCTATTATAAAACATTGTGCAACATTTATTAAACTACTTGTTTCAAATTTATAAAGATGCTATATCATATAGATGAAACAACAAATAATATTAACAATGAACGAAGCTATATTTAAAAGATGTTAAACAAAAGTTGATAACATTGGTTAAAAACTCTGTTGACAATAATTGTGTCAACATGAGAAATTTGTTTTAAGGCAAGTTTAGGATTATAATGGGTTTTATATTTTAAATTGTATGTAAAGATGCAGAGTTATTAATGATATTTGAACTCCAGTTTAGTTAACTGTGGTATTAAGGCCATGATGTAAAATTCGCGCCAAAAATTTATCTTGACGTTAGGTCGACGACTGTTCCATGTGCTAGTAACATGTCCAATTTTAGAGGGAAGAAACGAAATGATTGTGCAGGGGCATCCAAAAGAAGTCATTTTCAGTAATCCGGATTCGTCAGCAGCAAGTTTAAAATCTGACAATCGAAAAAGACAAAATAGGGATTGAAACAAACCATAACATGAAGGATTTGCAATGGTCAATAGTGTTATCCTCATTCATTAAGTAAGATTTCAACCTTTGCTGCATGGTGGAAGTATAACTAACAAAGGTTTACGGTTAACCCATGTGAACATCTCCCTACTTATAGTTTTACTTCATCTACTATTCGGCATTTAACGGACCATTGTTGTTGAACACGTCAACACTTCCAATTGGGGTTTTTTGTGTTAAAGTATAATTCAATATTCTGTCTAAAGCCATTTAAATTGCATTATTAAAACAGTAAAAGTGCTTAATTGCATGACCTTGTTGAAATACATGAATATAGAGTGAGAAAGCCGAGGGGTAAAAAATTAATAGTGCGACAAAGGGGAGTTGGGGAAGAGACAGTAAAAGCAATTAATTGTTGAATGAGGTAGACTCAAAAAGATGATATCATATGGGGAAAATAAAAGGGCAAATGCTAATACCTTTTTGTCTCCATCTGCCCCCTTTGTCTCCTTTGTAATGGTTCACCCCTTGTTTTTACTGTATGTACTTTCTGCTTCAACCCCTCCGCCCCTCTCCCTATTCATGTTTTTCCACTTGGCTGCTTATTATACACTCATTATAAGTTGGCAATTAGCCTTTTATTCATTACATACATTGGTGGTTAACAACAAAAGTTAATATTCTTTATCCCGGATGCAAATTTTGTACCTAGTAAATGCATTTGTATCATAGGTCCTTTCGAAGATAGCCAGTTTGCAACAACAGTTTAATCTACTTTCTCATTATTAAAACAATACAATTGTCAAAGACCAGTCTTCTTACTTGGTCTATCCCAACATAAGCATAAAATAATAAGCCTGTGAAAATTTGAGCTAAATTGGTCTTCGAAGTTGCGAGAAAATTATGAGATAGAAAACACCCATGTAATACAATTTGTGTGCTTTCAGATAAGAATAAAAGACTTCTGGCTGGAAGTCTTTTACTATTTTTAGTGAGAAATTACCTCTTTCTCGAAATCTATGCTACTTCAGAGGGAGCTGTTTCTCACAATGTTTTATACTATCAACAGCTCTCCAATGCTCATTACCAAGTCAGTTTTTAAGTTAATATTTGTCTTGGGTAATTACCAAACGTGTACATTCCCTTTAAGTCACATTCTTGCCTGGATGTTCATGATATTTCAATAAAGCAGGCATTTCAAAACACATTGATTGTTTTTGTCCAAATTGATACAAATTCAATGTTGTTTAGTGATCAATATAAAGCTTTGTATCTAGCCTCTTTTCAAGCCGTTTATTACGAACACTTACCTGAATTAATTCTGATCGGCAATCGTTTGACAGTAAATTGAAGATATCCCTTAGTTTGCATGTTGGTTCAACGGCTGGTTTCAATAGGTGCTGTCAAATAAAATAAAAAGCGAAACTCAGAAATATATCACAACCTTACGCAGCACTTTAACGGGTTTCACATTTAGCGGCCACTGAAAGAAACAAACGGGGCAAACGCATTCTCTTTTTGAAGTGCAATGGGTTCTTTTAAATGCTTTAATACACAACACACGGGACATAAGACTCACGTCCCATCCGAAGGACGATTAATTATTGCGTCAGCGTCTTGCTTGTGAAGATAACAAACAAACACAAATTATAAAAATTGTCAAGACCGGGACTTGAACATACACTCTGCTGATCAGAAACACCACAGCTTGAGTCAAGTCACGACGACACACCAAAATAAAAATAATACATGAACAACAATTGTAGTGATTCGTTTTGGGTTTTAATTAGGTATTTTGTGCACAAAATATACTAATAATTAAGACTGTCTAAAAATAAATAAATTGAGTTGTCAGTAAATAAATTTGTATATTTATCAGTGTAATTACTGAGGCGTATGTCTTGCACTTTATGTGAATGGTTTCTCTTTGTAAAAGCCAACCCATCCCCCGTAAAAAAAAACACAAAAAAACAACAACAACAGGCAAACAAACCTTCCACCGCTTGCCACAAAAAAAGACAAAATAACTATATAAATAAAAGGTTTTAAGAAACTTTATAAAATAAATGGATCAAGGGAGTTGCTCACAGAACCAACGGAGTTTCTGAATCGAGATTATAATAAGGGACATTTCGGATATACGGCAAAGTGTAAACAGTTTCAGAAGTCCACTTTGGGTGGCATTGTTGGTGCAACAGGTGCAGTCGATTTGCAGGTGTCATCGGTCTAAACGTCGGCTAACTCGTAATGCAGAAATACAAACATTGGATGAATAGTTACTCACTATGATTGGGACATAAAAGCATCTGTCATAAATGAGAGACCAACAGAATAATAATACACTTTTTCGTTCGGGTTCATTTATTGTGCCATGGTCGAGTGATAAATGACAACATTTCAAGGGTGTCTCTCTTTTGTTGCACCAAGTCGTATAATGACCGCAATTATTATTGTTGGGGTTAATTTGATAATTTTGTATAGCCGCTTATTCACGATAGAGTGTTTAGTCCATTCTGGTTTTATTTGATTTGCGTTTGTTCGCGAGACTATCCTGACATCATGTGAGTTTTGTCGTTTCTAGGGTTTTATTTCACCCTTGTGTTAGTATCGCATAATATTAAACAGATATTCATAAATACCTCTGACAGTTTCGCTATTCCTATTGGTGGAGAGCGCGTCACGTGGGTGTGTATCAACCTTTGTTAATGACCAGTAAAAAGTGTTGAAACATGGGCGTGACACGCGAGCTTGCACATGTTCTTATAAGACAGTTTCTTCATTCATAGTGGTCACGAGCAATGGCTGAAACAGTTGTGCCACCTCACGCGATACGCGCAACGCGCACAGCATTCCGTTAAGGGGTGTTGTGTTAAAGAAATCATTGTATCATTAAAATTTTGTCATTTATTTTACTTTTTGACCAAAAAGTGTTGATGTTTTTTGACCGAAAAGGTATTTATGAATGGGAATCAAGTGTGTTGAATCGGTTTTCAACAAGTGGTTTAAACCCGCCGAGGCCTGGTTCTTTATAATTTACCTCGACTTCGTCTCGGTAAAATGATCAAGAACCAGGCCTCGTTATGTTTAAACCACTCGTTGAAAACCTCTTCACCACACATTGATTCCCTTATAAACACACTACAATGTAATTTACATAGGACATGGGATGTTGAATAATAAAGCACCAATTTTCCATCAAGATTGAAACCAGAGAATTAAGAAGACTTCGGTTTAGACCAAGGTGGTACTATGTCGTTAACCTTTAAACATCTCAATTTAGAAGTCAAGCTTTCCAGACCCACTTTCCCTCGTGTTTCGTTATATTATTCAACCCAGTAGAGCCTAATTTCTTCAAATTGCAGCAGGTTTGGTGTCATTTCAATGTCAATTAACAGAGTGAAATTAACCAGTCAAATGCTACCGCTCTGTTTCATTTCTGCAATTCATTAAGTGGTGTTTCATTAACCTAAAAGTGCTCTGTAAAGAATTGCACGTACATTTTAAAATGACAGTGTGACGTCCGGACTACATGCTAATAGACTAGCGTGTCATAAACACAATGGGTGTGTCATCACTCACTATTGCCGATACCATGGCAACGGTTACCATGGTGATTAAAACCCACTGATACGAGACGAGAAAAGGGGGAGAAAAAAAAACAGAATCTGTCCAATCGGTTACAATCTGTCCCCAGTGGCGGGAAAAGGTAGGGGCAGTATCGATTACACTTTTACCGCCCTCCAATAAAATGAACAAAGAATCGACGCCTTGGGCGACAGCATGCACAGGAGCGGTAGGTTGGGTATCGATTACTTGTTTCTACCGAAGACAACACAAAGAATCGACCCTGAGGGTTGGACAATTCGTCTGTGTTCAGATTTTTTTTCTTTCTCGAAATTAATAAGAAAATGACAGATTTTGCCGTTGAACCAGAACAAATAATGCTTATTTTTCTAGTATAAATAAAACAAACTCAAACGGTGACATAATTGTATTTTCAGAATTGTAAGAAAATAGCTTAGGACTTCAACAACTTGGCACGTCGCCTCAAAATATAAACTTGATCGAACTCGACTGTGGTTGCTTGAAGCTGCTGTACTCTGACTTTGATACACAATATTTGTTATGTCGTTATTCAATAACTTTCAAGATTTCATAATGTCCACGATATTTTTTCCCAACGAGGTCTAGTAAAATTAGATTTGGCTTTTATTAGATCAATCTCACATAATATAGTTTGTTAGTTTTTATAGGGAATGTTTATGTTTATCACTCTTTAAATTAATGGCAATAACAACAATTGGTTAGAAGCCTACGGTAGCTTTCGAAATAATAAAGCATTTTGAGAAGAAACATTTCACTTCGAAGTAGTGTGATAATTTTACCGATTATTGTAAATATAATCAGTTTTTACCCCAAAAGATTGAATCTGAGAAACATTACTGCATCCACGCTTCTCAGAATGTATGTCTATTAGGGATTATTTTATCCTGCATGCGTGGACATATTCGTTCCAGATATTTTTTTTTAATAATCGATCGGTTCCAAAAGAAAAAGCTATACTTTTGCTGTAACTAAGAACTAAAATTGTCTTGTTTTCCCCCTTTCATAGGGGTAATGATTCATTTCCAAATTGTGTATAAGTATGTGTATTTAAGTTATGTTATTTATGTTTATATTTCTGTTGTAATTGTAATTTGTTGTAATGTAAAGCGCATATGTTAAAGTCACCTGGAAATAGAATTGTTCTTTCTTTCAAACATAAGAGTATATGCTTACGAACAATAAAACAATTTTTGTAGTAATTGTTTGTCACGATTTATATGTTTAAAAAATATATAAAGTTGTTTGGGGGGCTGACTCCGCATACCCCTTTTGTGACGTCAATCGAGGCAGACTTTGCCTGCAATGCGTATAGTAAACACACGTGCAAAGTACATGTACGTCCAAGTCGTGAGTTGGTACATTTCAAAAAGTGTTTTTTTTTGTTTTTTTTGAAACGTACAAACTTACGACTTGGTCCGTACATGTACTTTGCAATTGTGTTTACTCTACGCATTACAGGCAAAGTCTGCCTCGATTTACGTCACAAACAGCGCCCTCTCGGGTCGGGGTCTACTCTTAAATTTGTAAATAACATAAGAACTGATTTTTTAAAACCTTAGTTAACTGTTTATTCACATTCCATTCATCAAAACACATATATTAGTGACAAAAGCTTTATTTTAAAAAATACCACTTCCAGGTGACTTTAATTCATATTATTCGCTATATAAATGTAATTTATTATTATTATTATTATAACTGTAGTATAATAGGGTAAATAAGGAAAATATTTGGGGGAATTGTGTCTTTGATGATAGATGCATGGACTTGAGCAGACAGTCAGACTATGTCATGAAACAGATATTTGATAACGGACCATTGTAATTTCACAGCAAGAGTGAGTTACATTGGCACCCGTGCTTGATGGTTGATAACTTCAAGACTCACCCACTGAAACGAAATGCTTTTAGGCTTAATCCAGTGTGGAATATTTATGTGGGCTTTAATTTTTGAAATGATCTGCGTCGTAGAAGGGGGTTAAGTTACGATGAAATATTTACATTTCAGAATAAAATATTTGAACTTTAGGTTGAACTTTTTCCGCACAGAACTCGGGAAAGTAGTGTGTATATATATAGTGCTTAAAACACAGTGTTTTAGTTTACACAGGTGAGCGGAGATAATAAACTTAATGACTTTGGCAAATTTAGCACTAATTTAAACTTTTGTGGTATACCTGCCATGCTGCTAAAATTTAGGATTTGAACTGTCATTAGGTACCAGGTAAACCTTGTACTAGGTACTGAGTGCAACAGTCCAAATTTAGCAAATTTAACATCAGTTTAAACTATTGTCCGGCTGCTAAAATTTAGGGTTAAAACTGCCTCTGGTATCTCGAGTTAGGACAAGTTAAACTCGTCCTAACTTAGGATTAATCTTAAGGTCTGCGTGTTACATCGCAGGGTTGAGACTCGTCCAAAGTCCTAAGATTATCCTTAAGTTAGGAAGAGTTTTGTGAAATCGACGACAGGTAAACCTTGTTTCAGTGCACAAGTCCATCGTCAGTTGTAGGATACATGTAAATCTGCGTCGTTAGACTGTCTATATAGCATCCTTCAAATGTCGTGTTTTTTAAGGGTAATCAAACTTAAGTTGTAAATTAATCTGAAGGTCCGAAACAAAGAAGTGCTTGTCTTTTTTCTTTGAAGATTTAAGGAATGTAAAGCAGTGACGAACAGACATGTGAACATCCCTTTGATAAGTCAATAGGTTTCTAATGGAGTGTGGTGTAGGGACAGGTGATTTCCAATGTATGTACAGCCTAGGCAATGTATACATGATCGATTTGTTCGAGTTGCAGCTCACTGTTTTTATTGTGTCACAGCAAACACCAAATTGCTTCAGAATCGAACAATGATAACCCAGGATCTCTTGACAAAGAGGGCAGAAAAACATGAAAGAACAATGTTGATAGAAACTGACTTCCCGAAGTTTAAAATTGTATGAACAAAAAATATCCCGGTTTGGGGAAAGAGGTCAGAAAAACATGAAAGAACAATGTTGATAGAAACTGACTTCCCGAAGTTTAAAATTTGTATGAACAAAAAATCTCCTGCTTTGGGGAATAGGCTACATGACGTTAATTTGCCAGATATCAAATATATAAAATGAATTCGTCATGAAACACTGCTTAGGGATTTGAGGAATCTACGCGACTATTTCAGGTTTGAAGGAATATTGCCATCTGCAGTCTCCCATTTACAATAACTAATTTTTAAAATGCAATTGCAGTGACTTTCATTTTGATATAATTAATTCTAAAACTTACTCGATTCGTCCTACAATGCGCTGTTCAGAGTATAAAATTAAAATGTCGTCTTTTGGAGTAGGCGGTTTTTCTAAAAAGCATTTACTTTCAAGAATAATGTCATTGAATAATCGTTGCATATTCCACTAAAGTAAGGCACTTTCTTGCATACCATAAAACCATATCATGTTCCGTTTTATACATTTCTGTAAATTTACAGAAAGTGCTTAACTGTTCAAGAGACTACTTTTTGCGTACTCAGCATTTAAATTCGGGGTATTTTTTCTTGAAGAATGACAATTAAATAAAAGTGCGTAAAATTTGTGAACAAGTTTTTTTTTAATCTGTCAGTACAAAAACATCCATTCATAAAAAATAATAATAACAGTAGGCCTTATATAAACTAAATAAAGTGATCGTGGCGAGAGAAATTGTTATTTTTTCGCACAAAGGCATAGACGGACTGGAAATGGTTTACAAAATGTAAACCAATCAATTTCTCTGTAATCTTGATGAGCTGCACCTTTAACAGATCGACATTTAAATTTCATCAAATCAATCTTCAGGTATAGTTTGCTGTAACAATGTGAATAAATTGTAAAGAAAACAAAACTCATGGTTTTGAGTATCCGCCAGATGCATATAATAATGTTAAATGCACATTGTTTTAAGAGAATTGATAACAATTTAAACGTATTTAAGGATTACTTGAATTTGTTTAGAACACAAATGGATAATGTGGAGGGTTAAGGTGAAAATAACGAATGAGTTTACCTCGAACCAGGCAGGATCCGTCATCGGATCTATTGGTTCTTCATTTTGCAGTGAATTCTTCTTTGCTGCAGTAAACAAACAAAGCAATAAATCAAGTTTAATATGTATATTCATAAACCAAAAAACAAAAACAAACAAAATATCAGCAACAACAATAACAATAGCAACAGCAGAAAAACAACAACATCAGCAGCAGCAGCACTAACAACAATAACAACAACAACAACAACAACAACAACAACAACAACAACAACAACAACAACAACAACAACAACAACAACAACAACAACAACAACAACAACAACAACAACAACAACAACAACAACAACAACAACAACAACAACAACAACAACAACAACAACAACAACAACAACAACAACAACAACAACAACAACAACAACAACAACAACAACAACAACAACAACAACAACAACAACAACAACAACAACAACAACAACAACAACAACAACAACAACAACAACAACAACAACAACAACAACAACAACAACAACAACAACAACAACAACAACAACAACAACAACAACAACAACAACGAAGTACCAGCAAAATTAAAAGTCAATTTGTTTGCAGTGACTTAATAATATAAATATATAATAAGAAAGAGAAATTTATAAAGCGTTAAAACAAAAGTAGAAAGAAAACAAACAATAAAAGTCTGGACCAGACAGGACAACAGGAGACATTTTGAATAATTAATGACATAATGTGCATTATCTTGATTCAAAGACAGTAAATAATGTGAGAAGCTACAGTTTCTCTTCTACCAACCACGACAGAGAGTGTGCATTTAGCACCAGACTATTAAACGACAAACGTTGGTCTGATTGTTATTACAATGCATGATGGAGAAAGGATAAAATTAACCCCTTCACTGTTACACTCTTTCATCAAAGATGGGACCCAAATATGTGTAAAGGTTGCCAACTTCACTAATGATGCACATTTTGTGCACATGTCATGACTTGTTTCTGTCTAATTAGGAAGGTCTGGTCTTCTCAATAAGTGTGATTCCATTTTGAATTGATTTATAATTCAAACATTGTCATGCAGAAGTCAGCGAGTCTCAACTAACCGAAAACCCATCACGCTACTGACTGCCTCTTTCGGGACTTCATCATGCTTACACTGTGGTGTATTACGGCTGTTAAAACCTTCAGCAAACACTAATTTCGTCCGGAAGAAAACATACGTAATTGCGGGAACAAATTTGCTTTGAGTTTCTGGCAAACGTCGATTAGCTGAAGAAATACTGCCTTAAAAAAACAATTTGTCTGTCATTTTGTTGACCAAAAAATTCCCAGTGTTTTCTTGATGGGGTTGTTAAGTGCATATCCTATGGGTATTTATGACTTGTATGGCAGGTTTCCACAGTGTCAGGTGAAGAAACCAAATAACTTGAAGGAGTTATTCCATCTGTAGTGTTTCACTGAGTTGGCGATTTTAAGAGGCTATCTGAGCCGATCAATTGCCATTGTAGCACTCGCTCGATCGGGTTTAAGATTTGTTTTGTATAATCGCTGAATCTGTTTTAGTTCAATAAATGTAGACATAGTCCAGACTCAATCTGGGAATTGGATAATGAGCAACATTCATGAAGTTAATTTGTGCATTGCGCTTTTCACTTTTGGAATGTTAAGTTGTCAATCATTTCAGCCATTGTTAGAAAGGAAATTTCAAAACCCAAAGGCTACCCTGTCAGACCAAATACAACTCTAAATGCTCAGTTTATGTCAGCTAATAATGAAACGTCAGAAATGTTTAATGTTTCAGATGGCATTGCACAGAGTCTCCTTTCATTGTATGCGCATCCAAACACATTCTTACCCTGTTTGCGCATGCGCATAATGAATCAATTATAACCATTATCTATGGGAATTTTGTGGAGATTTCCCTTCGAAGTAAAGTAGTTCAAAAGACTGTTCCAAAAGTGATGGCAAAATGATTCAACGAGACAGGAATACGTCTTATACGAATATTGAATACATTAATTTGTTTACATAATATATTCTAGGGTTTGCCCAAACATTCGGTTCCCAACGTGGTTCTGCATAAATTATCAATACCAGTTTAGTTATATGCATTTTAAGCGCGCTGATGATTATTTTGTGTGAATTTGAGTCGTTTCTTTGTGTCAGAAATGCATCCAGCTAAAAATAAAAGAAACATGCGGCACTCAGCGCGTCATGAAGCAGGTAGTTATCTCAATGTTATGTTCAATTGTGTTTTAATTGGTTTGTTAATTCATTTATTTATTTACTTTTCATTTACTTACTTATTTATTAATTTGTATATAATCCACCGAGCATCTTTCGGAGTTTTTTATTAAGGTGTCCGCTCACCTCCAAAATTGCAGAATTTTTTGTATGTCTGTTTTTTCTTCGTATAGATTATTATTTTATAGAACCAAAATTATGACCATACTTATCATCAAAAACCTAGCTCATAAAGCACCGCATTTGCCTTTTCAAGTCACGTGGGAGACGATGGGAGCCTATGGTGGGATTCGAACCCGCGACCTTTCACAGTCTACAGATTCATATATAAAAGTTCGTCTAATCAAATTCACCTTTTTTTCTGTGACCTCAAAAGACCCCAACCTCAACACGCGGCTTTTATGGTTGTAGCAATATTGCTTCTACTCTTACTTCATTTTCAATTTAATGGTTAGACGTTATTAATAATTGCTCATTAGTTTTACATAATGTGCAATCATGAATAGATACATTATGTCAAACGATACACGAGATTACAAAACAAGGCACATGTAAAAAATTAGAAAAATAAAAAATGAATAAAAAGTAAAATTTTTGCTTTTCAATCACTACAAAATTTGACAATTAAATAAAATGTACTTACAACGTGAAACAATGTTACCTAGGCATTTTTGTGTGTAGGGATTTTCCTGGCATGGTGGATCTGGAAGGTAAATAATAAAACAATAGACAATGTGGCTAAAATCCCTTGCAAAGGTTCGAGGCCTTTGTTCACTGACTCTATAAATCAACTCTTTGTAGAGGTGTAAGATTGAGTCAAGGATTTATTTCTGTGATATCGTTGTTTTGAGTCACATTAAACAGCCCTAAACACATTATTTAAAATGTAAGATGATAAAAAAATCCGACCTTGAACGAATTCAAGTGTTGCAAATAATTTCGGCTAACATCCAAAGTGGCTCTGGACCCCCCCCCCCCACCTTTCGGAAATCGGACTGCACTGAATTATACGTCGGCGCTGTTTAATACTTATTGTTCTGTGACGCAATATTCGCCTAAGTTAAAAATTTCAGAAAATACTAAATAATAATAACAATAATAATAATAAATTAACACCTATTAAATTGTTGTGGTACCCGCATCGGGCTAGCTCGGTGGTATAATGGAAAGACATGTTCTAGCAATCCAACGGTCGCGGGTTCAAATTCTGGCCGACAAGATGGTAACTACCGAAATAAGAAAGAAATAAACAAATCCCATATCTGTTGATCTGCCCGTGGATTTTTGATTTGTTACAGAACTCGGGAAAGTATGTCCTTAAGTGTCTAAAAAACATCAATGTCAGGGGGAAAACAGCAAAGGTCGTAGGTTCGAATCCCACCCGAGTAACATGCCTGTGATATTCACACGACGCGGGAAAGTACTGAGTATACAGTGTTAACACACATCGGTGTATGGGTAAAAACCAAAATTAATATTCTTTACCCCCGATGCAAATTTAACATCTATTATAAATATTAATTATGTGTTGTTGTCTACAAAAAAGTAGTAACCCCAAAACCAAAATTTCAGATCGTTTGTGTAGTTTTAACAGCGAATTCAACATAAATAAATGAGCTGTCTACTGGCTTGGTGACATTTCTGCTACTAAATTGACCTTGAGTGGAACTAACAAGACGTAATTGAACATTATTACGAGTTATTAAGATAGGTGTAGAGAAACTTATGAATAACGATGTGATATTGCTGTTTAACACACACACGTTGACGTTTCGAATAAACATCCAAAAGTTGATCAACAATGAAAGCCTCAATAAAACAGGACAGTTGTAGTTTAAATATTCTTCGTACAATGTTAATTCTAAATTTGTTATAAGCAGGCTTCCTTGATGTTTAATTTACTGTGCAGAATATCTTGACGAATAGTGCATTGAATTGTGCATTCCATATAGGCGGGAAAGATCTTACCTGCAACAACTCTTTCATCCAGAACGACAAACGCCAAAAGCACCAACAAAAACCACTTGAGTGACATGGTCGACGATTTGAATCACCAATAGTCCTTCAAAAATCACCCTAAAAACGAGACGAAAATCCCCCAAAACCTCAGAGAAAATCAAAAGGAAACTGCTTGTGCGAAGCGAACAATCTGGCTTAAGTTTGCAAGTGTGATGATGTGGCGAGGCGGCACTGAGGTTTGAAAAGTGATTGTATTGCACGCCGTGGATGTTTTATAGAGAATAAAGCAAGTTGCAGCTATACCTATGTGTAGGTGGACACGACGTCAGTTTGGTTATGGGAGGGGCAGTGTGTAATAATGAAGTAAGGGGATGTATACACGATTGGAACAAACGGTTGGCTCCAAACTAGAGTTAGATTTGATAATTACCGTTTTGCGCAATGTGGTTACTATGTAAATATTGGAAATACTTGATAAATATTGGCCGTCGTTGGAACTGAGTACATAATTTGTCACCATGGATTAATGGAAAGTCAAAGGTGCTCTTTTTCAGTTTTCGGGAAAGTAGTACAGAAGTAAGACTACACACAATTAAAGGAAATGAATTGTGTCATTAGTGTGAAGATCTAGTTTATTGTAAAATGAATTGGGACGATTTGACGCGGTGTTTGGTTTCAAATTGCTGCGGTTTCCAATTATCTTTGGATTGGGTAGGAGTGTGCGTACTTCCGTATGAGTGTACCCAGCACAATGAAACTCATCAAATAAATAAACAAATGTCTCTAAAAAAATTGCGTTTGAAAAAATAACTGTACTTATTCCTATATACCAGGGAGTACTATTAAGAAGTATCCAATTGGCTTCTATTTATAGATTGCATACCTTTGAGTTGTTCGTTCATTTATACTTTTTGTTTTGTCCCTGAAGCTCAAGTGAAAGTTGAACTTCATTTCGTTCATAATAATTCTATTTAGTGTACCTTGTAGATTGCTCCCTCTTTTGTGGAGTACATAATGTCTTCTTTTTAGTATCGCAACTTTGTAATCATTCCATTGTGAGATTTTTTTTTGTTCAGACTTTAGAAAAAGTCCTTTGAGGAAGACTCTGCTAGGGTCGAAACGTCAGGCCATTAACTATTTTTTGCATTTAGAAAAAGAAACCAGCTTTTTGAAAATGAATGTAAATTAAAATGTTTGCCGACTTTGATCATTTTTTAGAAATATTATCTTTAACCGCCAGATAAAGTAAGTGCGGACATTGCCACGAAGACATTTTGTCTGAACCATCTTAGAATGTATTACTAGTCAAATCTGACGGCATCAAATCAGACTAAATGATGGCTTAGTCCATCCAGAATGAAACCTATGCCGCTTTCTTCAAACCATCTTTCCATCTCAGCATCTTATCCTCTCACCAAGCAATTCTAATCAGAATCTAAAAATAAGAAACATGTCATTTATCGGCTTCCTTTATTCTTCTTACAATTATCTTCATTTGAAATCTTCAAGTATCTGAAAGGAAGATTGCTCGTTTCAAGCACTCACTCAATTAACTCATTGGTTTGAAATACTGTAGCGGGCGTGTACATTGTTACTGTATATTAGTGGCGTGTTAAAGGGCATCACAACACTGGTTTCCCATTGGCCACAATACTGATATTTTGTAGTGGAAAAAGTACATTTCCGGGTCAGAACTGACTCTGTTTGGGGGATATAGTGGAGCGTAACCACACACATAAAGAATATATATCTGGGTCAGTTTGACCAGGAATCTGTGTCAATAACACCCAGATATGGGTCAAACTAAAGCAATATTCGAGTTAAATCGCTGTGACTGTGACCGAGGCCTGTACAACCCAACTTCAATAAAACACTTATGATATAGAAATTGATCATTGTGCAGCCATTTTCATTATTCCCCATTGATAACAATGTAACCAAACCGAGGCCGAAAGAACAAAATAGTCTGGTTCCTATTTGCATCATGATTATTAGCATTCATTATTGTTATTCGATACAAGGGACGTGACCAAGATGGAGGCAGCACGATAAAGGTTTATTGTAATAAGTGTGGCATTTTACCATAAAGAAGCTCTCGATCACACAGGTTTATGACCAAGACCAAGGCTAGCTGTTAAAGGTCTGTCAAATTTCGTTGGTTATTTTTTAAAAAACTATGTCCGCTGCTGCAAGTACTCCTGTCGTACAATGCCCTTTCAAAATTTCCCCTGTTGTTCTTAAACGAAACGGAAAGCGTTCTTAAACATCTCAAATCACCAAAATAAGATTGCTACTACAGTGTACGTCGTCTTTAATCAACTCATACAATCCAATAATGACAAGGTCTGAAGACAGTTCATCTTTAAAAGGTTTGTAAATGCATCCATTTAGCGTAATGACATATGTGACGTCACAAGAAGAAAGTGAAAGTCGATGTTGTTTATATCTGGAAATGTCGGTAGAGTGCATGGGAATTTTATTATTGTTTTATAATATCTCGAATGCCGAGTTAAATATTGACGCAGTTCCAGATATGGTGGCAATCAAAATAAGGAGTGTTTATTGCAGTCGAAGATCATAAAACAAATCGATAAATCCTCCATGAAATTTTACAGATATCAGTTATTATCGGGAAATTTGTAAGAAGATGCTATTTGCTCTTTTTATGGTTTACTGCCAAGACTTCTGCTCTTGTAATCTAAAGTTCGTGGGTTCAGATTCACCTGAGTAATTTTGCCTGTGGACTTCGTTTCACAGAACTCGGGAAAGTATTGATTGAAAGTGCTTAGTACACATTGAGGTAATGGTAGCAACCAAATGATACAAGTATATTCGGCTTGAAAATACTCGGTGTTTGAACAGCAAAATAAAAACCATTATGCAACGTTTTTAACAAATATTCCTTTCTCAAATACCTGAACACCCTTTGACAACTTTCTCGTTTGTTTCTCTTTACATTTTCTTGCAGTTTTGTATCCCTTGTATACAAGCTTGCACAGTAGTAGAACTGTCGATTAGAACTCTATTAAACCCATTATAACGATGATAGGGTGTTCTTAAATTACAACCTCACCCCCAGATGAACACGATACCCAATCTAAACACCGCACCATATAATTTTGCTATTAATTTCATGTTTGCATTTGCTATTAACGTAACTGTATTATAGTAGTCTTGGATACAAGGCACAACAGGTGATATGAAGTGTGAAGGCGCCGCTAGCAATCCGTGATGATTAGGCCTAGACTTGACAGGTTCAACAGACCATGAAATAAACCTGCTGAAAAAACACACTGTTGATGAAGATGCCAACGTTGTTTGCCAATCTATTAAAACAGAAACTAATATGTTGGATTGGGGCGTTCTATTTTTAATTTAGAGTGGTTTGTTTTAATGTTTTCTTTGTTGATTTAGGCTCAGGACAAGAACCATTTGAAATTAAGACCTGGGTCTGACTTGAAGTATATCTCAAGACGATGACCTTCTTCATAGTGTAGCCTACCATCAACGCGTTGTACTCACTTAAAGTCACCTGGAAGTGGTATTTTTTCAAAATAAAGCTTTTGTCACTAATATATGTGTTTTGATGAGTGGAATGTGAATAAACAGTTAACTAAGGTTTTAAAAAATCAGTTCTTATGTTATTTACAAATTTAAGAGTAGACCCCGACCCGAAAGGGCGCTGTTCGTGACGTCAATCGAGGCAGACTTTGCCTGTAATGCGTAGAGTAAACACAATCGCAAAGTTCATGTACGGACCAAGTCGTGAGTTTGTACGTTTAAAAAAAAAAATGTCTTTTTTTCCGGCAATGCCGACCAGGTGTATTGCTGCTGAATGCAGAAAAACACTTTTTGAAATGTACCAACTCACGACTTGGACGTACATGTACTTTGCACGTGTGTTTACTATACGCACTGCAGGCAAAGTCTGCCTCGATTGACGTCACAAAAGGGGTAGGCAGAGTCAGCCCCCAAACAACTTTATATATTTTTTAAACATATAAATCGTGACAAACAATTACTAAAAAAATTGTTTTATTGTTCGTAAGCAAATACTCTATGTTTGAAAGAAAAACAATTCTATTTCCAGGTGACTTTAACCTTCATTCATAATATGAAAAAGGTCACATTTGTTTCTTGTATAGGATTTGAGTCAAGCATCCGTCCATGTTTCAAGTCCAGTATGTTGTGTAATTGTAACTTCACATTGACGTTTTGTAGAGAAGATGGCATTCCCGTGGAAATGTCAGTAGTATTATTATTACTATTGTTATTATCTATAGTATGGGATTGGGGTTTAGCAACCCTCCCCTCTGTGCCGTAGTTCGAATCCACAAACGTTTGCATTACCAGTATATAGTTACTTTTTATTTTTGGCGTTGGCAACCTGACCCACCCCACCCACCTTCGGCACATGGTTCGAATCCAATACTTGCTTCCAGCCTAAAATAGAGGTAAAGACAGATATGTGAAACTATACGTAGGCCAATTATTAATACATTGCGTTTCTCTTTCGCAGTGCTATATTGTTTCTCTTTCACATTGGTAGTGTTTCTGTGTCAATGTGATAATGTTTCTTTTTCATGTGGTAGGTTATCTTTTTTGCGCAGTGTTTCTCTTTAAGCTTATTGCCGCCACTTAATTAACTGGCGGCCTAATGTTGCACTAATGTTGCATCGGTATGATACAATAATTGTCGGCACCGAGTCACTATTGGTACATCCAACCTCATTCTTAAACGATCTCTAGTTCCAACCACGAGTCCCTTGGCAGTTGAATTTAAATAGACACGTGTTCCATTATATCGTATTAAATAGTTCCACATCAGTCTGACGTATTCAATTTCATTTTCTAGCAACTAAACAAAAAAGTGAGTCACATCTTTCCCATAACTGAATCCAAATGTGTGAAACCTATCAATAAATAACTGAAGTACAGCTACGCATAGCTAAGGTGTTAAAAGCATACACCGTAATCGATGTAAGCCATCAACCACAACTTGTAAATGAAAGTTATCTCTTGCCGACAAGCATATATTGATACTTAAAATTAGCCTTCAGCGCACCAACACCTTCTCAAAGATTTGTTATAAACCCATATGCGATAGGTGAATCACGGTCATGGAAGCCGCAATTAGAATATTGTCCAAGTAACTTGTATAGTGGGTTTGATGTGACGTGAGATTGGCCCTAGGGGTACCCATCAGTTACTCTTACCCAGTCACCAATGGACCTCAACGCCTCAGAGAACCAAAGGTAGTGACGCCATATTGATATTCATTCTATGACTACTACCCGTGATTTGGATCTGGATGATAATTATTAGTGTATAGGGACAAAAACAACCAAACTGTATACATTTTCAGCCCAATTTGTTGTTTCTATTTTAATGAATGCCGGTGTGGCGGTTTTAACTTTCCGCCGTGTTCAGTTTTCCGAATGACCAAATACGGTTACATTGCGTCATGCGATGCCTGCGCACAGCAAGCGAAAGTAGTCAATTTTTAGTGCCGTGTTGAGTCTTCCGTATCTCTCCGGTAGCTGTCATGGCGGCGTCCACGAGTACAACGAGCGGCGAACGCGTGGATCGTATAGAAAATTTGGTGTGAAGACCAAGCAAATTATCCTGTATTAAACCAGTGGTACATATACCGAACGAGCGTCAGAGAATCACAAGATTTTTTTTATTATTCTGGTTTAGTTTATTAAATTTATTTATTACCGTTTTTTATTTTATTTTTTTATTTTTTTATTTTTTTATTTCACTGAACTACAGTACTCGCCAGGGTACTCGCGGCGGTATTTTTGTCTGGCTACGTCACCCGGAATACTGAACACGGCGGAAGACTGAAAACCGTTCGAACAACGTGCTGAAATGTCCGGCTACGTCACCCGGAAAACTGAACACGGCGGAAGACTGAAACCGCCACACCGGGTTGCATTTTGCATATAAAGTTCTACACTATTAGGCTGTATCTTTATTAGGGGCTATGGCCACGGCTAGATGTATCGCGTGGAAGTATAGGACGTCCTTAGCAGTCGGAGCCGTACAATGTAGCTGTAGTCAGTCACCGATTCGGATACGGCCTTAATCAATGATTCAAAAACTCGACTGAAAACGCGGGAGATTTGATAGCATGACATGCAATTAAAAAAGAATGAAGCCTAACATAACCCAATCCTCGAAAGTTTTTATGTACGATTAATTTATCCCAATCTATGGAAAGTGTAGCGATTTAAAAAATGGGAAGTTTTGGAAGTTTCAAGCTTTAGTTTAAAATGGATTCATGTGAATTTAGACTTGTGTGTTTTACATGTTGATGTTATGTGAGAAAGTAATACGATATGGTACAAAAATACCAAAAAATACATTTATGTTAATATTAAACGTATCCTTGCCCTGTGTGCTGAACTTACAAGCATTGCCAGGGGTTTCTGTCCTCACGCACGGTCGGTGAAAAAGCGCGGGAAATGAAAACAGACGTGAGGGAAACTTCCACATGTGATTGCTGCCACTTCTCCATTTTGGCGGGAAATGTCAGATGACTTGCCCGTAATGAGAGCATCTTAGACGGGGCTGAATAACTGTGTGGGTGTTCTTATTAAAGTGCATCGGTATCACACACTAAGTGCCCAAATTAGAGTCAGCCATCAGTTTGTCTCTTTTTTCCTTCCGTGTTCTCGATCATCCTTCAGGTATATTGTAATGTGAAGTGAATCATCACAGCCTACCTGTTGTTGTAATAATGTCGAATATTTCTAGTGCGCCATGTCTGGCAATGATGACACTCCTGGCGCAAACAAAAACAAGAACTCTGCTTTACACAAGACAACAAAAAAGTTCGAAGGCTATGCTTTCCGGATTTGTTGCTTTAACTTAATACCAAGACTTGATTACCAGTTCACTCAGAACTTTGCCATTTTTCGGCATGTTTTTTTTTTGACGAAGCTTTTATAGTTTAAAGATTCTTGTAAACTTTTAATTTTTCGAGGTCATCTTACAGTGTTTAAAATCATTGACTCGAGTTTTCAGAATCAAATAAAGCCCTACGGTTCTCTTTTCTATGAAGACAATCTAGACGCACAAGAGGTTTGTTTCACAAAGAGTCGAATGAGCGAAATATTCTTAGTTGCTAAGCAAAGTGTGATGTTACCACAAATCACTATGGTGATACAGACAACTCACTAAGCTTCGATGAATCGAACACAGGCTTCCTGATATTATGCAAATAAATGATTCAATGTGTGTCCAACTTCTGTCATACATCTTCACCCACGAATGTTTTATTAATGTGTATTTTCAATCATTCTCTCAATTTACTGTTTAGTAGACGTTACCACAAGCAACAGTGTCCCAGATGGGAATTACGTGTATATTTTATGCTACACCCGAAAGAATTTGAAACAGCTATATTAAATGTTTTATGTATTATATTGAACGTAAAATGGACAGTCAATCAGGTAATTATTACATGACGTCAGCTCTGGTTGCTATCAAGTCTGAATGTAGTTGGCTAAGAATTCTTTAAATGATAGTAATATGTTCAATAGTTATAATAACAACATGATATCAGTCTTTGTATAAGACAATTTTGTTATCAGACAAGAAAGTTGCTATTCTCAACATGATTTTATAATAAATACGCTCAATAGTCATAATAATAACATTATTTGATAGCGCCTTGCCAAACTTGTCAGACTTTGTGTAGGCCAATCTTTTCATCAGACAAGAAAGTTGCTACTCAACATGATTGAACCTTAAGGAAATCCTCTCATATTCTTGAAAATAGCACCTGGCACGTGATAATGAATGGACCAGTAAGAACTCGCCTCTCGCTCATGAATAAGTATGAATATTTATCCGCCTTTCCATCTTGATCATGACGCAAACAGTGGTGATGAAATAAGATCCATACCCACTGGGAAGTTCCACAGTATCTCGAAAAACTGCCAAACGTTTCAGTCTTTTTATCAGACAAGAAAGGTCCTACTCAACATGATTGAACCGTAAGGAAATCCTCTCATCTTGAAGATGTAGTTGCACATCAAGAAGCTTGACTTATCATCGTCATCGTCGTCAAAAGTGCATTGTAACCTTTAGGCTTGTAAAGAGAAGGTACTGAGGAAACTCAGTTTCAGATGTTTGAATTCCAGTTGGAATTCAAGCTTCAAGCCCGAGGAGGGATTCAAACCTGGTGCCCACACAGTGAATTGTAGGAAAGACACCACTGAGTCAACCAAAATGTCCAGTGGAAAAAAAAACATCGAGCTGTGTTATAGAGTTCCAGCCCAATGGCATATTGATTGACATGTGGTGCTGGTTTATAGTTAAAACTATTTTGGGTCAGTAATGTCATAATATTTAGTATCACTTTGCCATTATCAAAAATTTGGGCTTTAAGTTCCCATTCTATCATCATCAAGACAAGCGCCATGTAGAAGCTCGAGCCTGTCCAGTGATTTTTTTTCTTAGTAATGATATTTCTCTCTCAACCCGCTTCTTTTTCTGTTTTTAGCTGTTCCGACCAGTACCGCCGGAACAGGAATTTTTTTCGTCGAGATTTTTATTATTTTTATTATGTTTATTGTTATTCTTTGTTTCCGCCTAAAACCCCATAGCATATGTACACGGTTTAGAACATAAGCTTTCCTCTAAATGTTAAAATTCTTAATTAATAACCACGTGGTCTGCATTTGAATATAACTGGATGCACTCACTTCCATGTTGTTCTTAACACATATGGTAAATACAATACAGTATGTACCTATTTATTTTTTTCTGTGCTCGAAGCACAAACAAATCGCTGAACTTCCATAGTTTGGCTGGAATGTCGAGAACCATGGTGTAGAATATGAGCGGCTTTAAATAACCAAATTGTCCTATTCGTAACAGTCGTAACAGTCATCCATCGTCATTCCCCCATTGGAAATTTTAAGGAACTTTTAGCAGAGGTTTTGTTGTGTGAAATTCCAAAATATTCTTCTTTAAGGCAGTGGACACTATTGGTAATTTTCAAAGACTAGCCTTCACAGTTGGTGTATCTCAACATATGCATAAAATAACTAACCTGTGTACATTTGAGCTCAATCAGTCATCAGAGTTGCGAGATAATAATAAAAAAAGAAAACACCCTTGTCACACGAAGTTGTGTGTGTTTAGATGGTTGATTTCGAGACCTCAAGTTCTAAATCTGAGGTCTCGAAATCAAATTCGTGGAAAATGACTTCTTTCTCAAAAACTATGACACTTCAGAGGGAGCCGTTTCTTACAATGTTTTATACCATCAACCTCTCCCCATTACTCACCACCAAGAATGGTTTTATGCTAATAATTATTTTGAGTAATTACCAATATTGTCCACTGCCTTTAAGTGGTACTTGCGATTTCAGAATAAATTGCAAAGCGGTACCGTATTTTAAACCTCAGTTGAACTCTCTAAAAGTGCATGAAAGTAAAATGAAGAGTTGAATGTTTAGAGACGATCCCTGATTCACATATGATCTAATTAAGAACGTCAGAGGTTTTAGCTGTTACCATATTTCCAAAAGTAATTGGTTACCAAGCCAACCAGCAGAAGGTAAGATATTTGCGCCCTAAGTATTCAAATTAGTTTCTTATCATGGGCTGGGTTTCAAGAGTCACTTGAACTCATCTTAAAGGTACTTGACACGTTTGGTAATTGCCAAAGACCATTGTTCTCACTTGGTATATCCGAACGTAAAATAACAAACCTGTGAAAATGTTGGCCTCAGGTTTGTGTTATTCATTTAATTGCTACCAATTCAATTCAACAACATTTATTTCCATTTCACAAACAATATTTACAAGTATCATACAAAATAAAGATTAACATTAAAATTAATTGGCGGTGTCAGACAGTATTAAGGTAGGTTTTAAACATTTTTTCAAAATGAAGACTATCAATTATTGCCCAAGGCCCCTTTCGAATCCACGGCTTCGGCTTTGGATTCGGCTTCAGGCTCCGTCCTCTCGTCTGAAGCCCTGAGCGCGTACGCAAAGCACGCGCAATATCGTCAAAACAACCGCGGGACCAAACTAGCCTAAGCAGAAAGCCGTGCTTTCGTAAAGGGCCTTAGTTTAAAACACGGCTGAAATAACGGAGAAACAACAATTAGAATAATTACTCAGCACACTGACCTGACTTCCATTTTGGTTTTGTCAATAAACCTTACAGTGAACAAAATAATCAACTATGCTTTCATCAACATCGCGTAAATAATGAGTTCATCTTCAACTCACTGGAGAATAAAAACGTATCTCGTGTGTTCGTCATAATGGATTATTCATTAATTATTTAACACCGCAGAAGGCAATCAACTAATTTGTCATCCCTAAAGAGAAAAAAAAAGTTATGTTAATTTTACATAAATTAGTTAATAATTAATAAATGCATGTAAAATGATCCGATGTACGAGGAGAAAACCGTTTGTAAGTAAGTCATTTCTGCGGAAGCAAGTGAGTGTCATTTTTTTTTTTTTTTACAAAGCTGTTTTTGTTTTGTTTTTTTAAGGTCAACTTAGAAAATATAAATAGCCACTCTAGAAAATACACGTAGTTGCTCATAGCTATTCTCGCAAAAGTTATTAAGATAGACTACGAGTCCATTTAGCTTTAGGAAATGCAGCTATTTCAAACACTCACCCAAACCAGGATAAGAGCTCCTTTGTAGTTCACTGGTACTCGACCACCTGAGCTACTCAAGAAAAAACTGCTCTTTTAAATAATTTTTCTTTGTTTAAACATAAAAATATCAAGAGGTGTTCGTGCACATGTTTGCAAGAACATCTAGTTATTTAGGGTTGAACAAAGACAACGTGACTAGAGCGGGATTTGAACCGATATACTATTTAGTGAGTTGGACCTTGGTGGTTACTGAACGCATTGTGCACTGTTAGGTTTTTTACCCCTTCCCTCAAAAGTTGTTGTCTATTTTGACCTATATAGATGTCTATTTATGTTCATTTCGTTAGCAATCGAAAGGAAAAATTGTGAAATGCTTTCGATTAACCGACATTGAAAACTGACTAAAAGCTAAAAAGCCACGGGGTACCTATATCAAAAGGTTCGTTCGGGCGCACATGATGTTGTATTGTAATCAATGCTTTAAAGTGAAGCCAGATGAAGAAACTACAGTAAAGGTGAAGACGTTAATTAATTGGGTCTTCTAAATTTCAGCATTTGACGGTTAAGATCTTGAAGTACGGAAATTTATGTCATCTGATAATCATGTTTGATTGTGTTCTCAATCGCCATTCCCACATCTTCATTGGCAAAGTAAATTTAATGTGAACATGTCGCCAGATGAAAGACAGTGTAATGGCACACACAGAGCCTTAAACAGGAAAAAAGTCGAGGTTTGGAAAACGCCAATAGCTGCTTTGCGATGTGATCATTCGCATTTATTTGTAGCGATCTGATTGGTTGGTACGTATTTTTGTTTTATAGTGATTGGCTTGACATTGCTCCAGGGCGCCAGGAATCTTTTCCTTTTATTTTGTCTTGATTTGAATGTTGTTTTAGCCGAGCTGTAGGAGATACTTTCTGTTGGAAAGGAAATGTGACAGAAAAGATGATTGGCTGTTTTGCCTCTGGGACGACGACGGAATAATAATTGGTCTTCGTCCAAAGACGCAGAAGGAACGTTTTCTGCTTTTGATTTGTTTTGGGTGTTTTCAGACGGAAATGTGTACGCAATGCTCTTCCGCTAAGATAAGATATAAGCCTTTGGCAAGGAAGAGGCTGGCAAAACTAATGTCATTGAAAATGTTTACTCTTTTTCAATCAAGATAAGATATACAGCAACACTAATGTTATAAGACCACAACTGAAATTGAATACAACGATTATACATGACTTGTATTTAACATGGGTTTCGAAAACATCTTGCTTGGGAAATATCACGAAAGTAGAAACAATAGGAGAGGAATCTAGTCTTTGTGTTTTTCTGAAAGTGGTTTCTTACATGAGAAATAACTCGCCCGTTACTACCCTTTGTGTTGGAAAAGTCTATTCATATGAATATTTTGTATGGAACGGGATCCGCACATTGTGTCAAAGAGTAGATATCGTCAACGGTCGAAACCCAATGTTTAGTCTTTGCTCGAGGCGTACACTGCACCCTATGACGACAACGGTACGAAACAAGACCAACTGAGTTCGTGGCTTTTGAACGTGACGCGAGGTATCTTTTTATGTGTGGATTTTACAATAGAACCATTTTCACGGTGAATTAGCGTCGAACCATAAAGTGCCATTGTTCACTATAATTGTTTATTATTGCAAGCAATCAAACATCATTTCTCTTGTAACATGTGACAATTAAAAATACACTCCTCATACATTTACGAGGCAGGTTATTGTGTTACGGCTGTAATCTTTGATGCATAACTTCTCCATAAATATCTTAATTTTAATGTGTAGGCCATTTATACGCATTAATCTCAACATAATATACGTCAATGGCCCTACGCTAATCAAGTATAGACCTCGTGCATATGACGTCATTTGAATCGGGCGCCCTCACCTACAAGTCAAAAGGAGGTTGTTCATTGGCCAATCTTGTGCACCGCTCGTATAAAACTGTGCGTTTGCTGTTTATTTTTTTTATCAGTTATAAATCAAGGGCATTTCTATGTTCTTTCATCGGCTTTCTCTAAGATGGCGGCTTAATTACCAAGTGGTAGGAAGTACAGCAGATTTGCATAGTATAATGCATTTTGAGAAACACTTCACTTCGAATTACGTACGGTTATGAAAAAAATGTATTACTTTTTATGACCACAAACTTTCACAAGTTAATTCTATTGTATATACAACCATGTTTTTATACAACCATGTTTTTATAGGATAAAAACAATCGAACTGTTCAAAAAACGATGGCTAGAAATTAAGAAGTATTCTAATCGGTTGAAACCAAACAGCTCTTTTCAGAACCAACCCAACTCTTTTAGAGATAATCGTAACATGGTATTACCGCAATATCGTATTTCCACCATGCAAAGTTTCAAATCCTCGTTACTGCAGAAGGTCAATGTTAGATCTTAAAACCCAATTCATTACCTAAATGGACACATTACACCATGAAGGTCTCATTAATTATCTGCTGGCGCGGCTCGTAATGAGATTTATAGTGAAACTGCAGAACTTGTCTCTAAAAGTGAAACCTAAGACCAAGGAAAGTAGACATAAAATTATGGGATAGGCATCCATCAAAGTTCACGACATAAGGTGGCATTGAACCCATACAACCTTTGTATAAGATACATCTACATCATTGAGACAGTAAAACCCCATCAATGGAGCTTCCATCACACACCACTCTAGCCGCAGGAAAACCACTCCAGATGTGTGAGAGGTACCCATGAGAAATCCATGTCAGTCTCCTCTACGATAGTCAGGTCCAACCAGTAAGAAGCTTCGATTGCTTCTTGTCAGCAAAACCTGTCTCCTTGTTTACATTGCCTCTTGACTGGAATAAATGTTGGATCCTGTGAAACCACGACGGTGGCCTCTTCAAAACACTACCTTTACAGGTGGGAAATCAGCATTGATTGTGCCATCAGACTAGGTCAGTTCGCCCCAGGGGAACACACACAAGGTGTATTGAGGTTCGATCGACTCTACGCCCCTCGTCGTAATGGCTAGGAGTACCGATTGGAGATACCATCTCGTTGTGGTTGGTTGTATCACACACTCTAACCAATCTACACGAATAAACGAAAGTTTCCCAGAAGCAAAAAGTCAAGAGTTTTAATGGTTATCTTACAATGAGTCATGGACTTATACAGGTTTACTTGAAGAACAATCTCCTTTATGGCTTTTCTGAGATGAAGTCTTTAGGGGGCATGATACCCTCATTATCCAAGGTTTCTCCAATTGACAACATTTTGATATGAAATGTAGAAGCACTTTCTTAAAATGCAACGAGAGATTGCTTTAGTTGAAAACAAAATCGCATTTTGACCCCCGGCAAGGCTAATAACTGGCAACACAATTACACACTAAAAAAACACACCTCCAGGGGTCTGAACCATTTCTGGGTCAGTATGTGATCGTGAGAATATGTGCAGAAATTACCGATAAATGGGTCAAAATAAGTCAAAATATATTTGTTAATCACTATCCGGGTCCCTTCCGGGTACGCCTTACTTAGAGGTAGGGTAAGTACACTTCTAAAAAAAATACTTCCCGGCTAATAATGCACCATTGTACATTTTCTTTCATTTCTCACACCGATTCAGTCGCCCCCACCACAAAACAAAAGAATAAACAGATAAAGAAACACATAGTTCCTGTTTGGGGCGCCGAGCGTGGCGCACTATTGAGAAGCGCCTCCGCTAATATGAGGAGGCTTATATTATACCCCAAAACAACCTTGCATTAATCTGACAGAGGAGAGACAGTCTACCTGTAGATTAAGTAACTTGTATGAAGATTATTAGTGAAAGATAAAGTAAAATAGTGTGGACTGTTCAAACGTCTAAATAATTCATATACTCTTCAACAATTCTAGAAGCTATTTAAAATGTACATTAGACTCTGAACAATTAGAAAAACAAAACAAAATTATACTGCGAAGCTTTGAAAAACTAACCATGGTGGGATTCGAACCTTCATTCTTACAGCATTACACCCTGAGTCCAAAGCACTGACTGAGGTAACACTTTTACGACGAGTCAGATAGCCACTTTGTGTTAATTGCTTTCCCCGTATTCTTACTGAAATATTTATGAGAGCGGAGAGATGCTTCCGCGGAGGCGCCGATTGTGTTTTCCAAAATGAAGCTCTTTTTGTATTATTTTCCAGTCGACCATGAATCCAGCAGTTAATAAATATTTTTACAGTTGTCACAGTTGTTGCCATTAGTCTAGGTCTGAAATAATCCTGACAAATATACATGGAGCAAAATAGATTAATGTACGAGGTAGAAGCTCTCCTTAGTGAGGCAATGATCCAAAACGAAAATGAGAAAAGGTTTTTTAAAACTGGAATTAGGGCAGCTTGGATGACGTCACAAACCAAATGAAAATACCATGGAGTGCTGCTCTCGTTGGACATCGTGTTTGTGGACTGTTTTTTTCTTCTTTTCTCTTTTCTCTCGTTTCTCATTTTACTCAGATATCACGAAAATCATTTACGCCCAACTAACAATAAATGATGTTGTTTTCGGCCCAACCTATTCCCCTTTTTAGTATGTGTGTCTTTTAATTAAGTCTTATAGGCTGCACATCAATTTCAACGAAACGCTGGAAAACAGGTGTTTTAAAAATACAATCCTTCCACTTTGCGCATCACTATAACAAATCTTCCCCATCCGTTGCAGTATTTCGTTTATGAAAAGCGACAACAACGGAAACGTGTAAATCTCGAGCAAACCTAGATCTTGGAAAGGCTTATTAGCGTCCGGAGAACAAACAAATCCCACAGGAAAATTATTCCAGTTTAATTTCCCCGTTTCTGCCTGAGGGATTACTGCTCTCAGATCAGTTTTTCTGCTCAGTCGATCCGTCAAATTAGCCGGCAAGTGGGGAGTTGGAATTCTCGCTACATCCTTCAAGCCACCTCGGGGTGTGTAGGCTTCGTAACCGATTTACGGCAAAGGCAATCGAATAAGAATGACAATGTTGCCAGAGGGACTGCTCTTCGAAACCCACTGGGTAGATTAGCAGCAAAACCTGGACGTCTATGATTGAAAACATGGTTAAGATAATGTTTTATAGGACAACTTAAGTGAAAGAAATCTTGAACAACAAGTTTTAAAGTGCCAACAAGTGGCATAGCTTACTTAGTGACACCTTCAATGAGAACAAAATGTTTCAGAAACAAATGACGTAATGGAATGGTCAGAGCAGGACTTGTTTGTTTTTTTCTTCTGCAAAACACTACTCCGTAGATTTGATAAATTCCCACCACGATTATCAATGTGTAGGCTACCTGTCGGTCCGTTTCAGTGAATATTATTATGTCAAAGAAGTTGGCTAATGTCTATGTTTCGTTTATTTTATGCACAAATCAAATAGTAGCCTCATAATAACACGATTATATTTTTCGATTTGGGGCACTTTTTCATTCAAAAATATCTATCTTTTATAATTGGAACCTGACGCTCCGGTTCAGAAGTTTCAGCGATATTTTTGTTGTCCCGTAAATTACTGTTTTTATGGGAATGGAATTGTACCTGGTGTTAGGGTGCACAGGCGTTGACAACAGTAATCGTGGGTTGGCCTACAAATTATTATTTCCACAAAATGACTTCAGCAAGTTTTACAACTTCGCGTTCACTTCACCCACCACTCACCTACGTACTGCCAGCTAATTATGCCGACTTCTGCCATACTTATTTGTGAGCTGGTGTTGGCAGAGGGGGATGTTGACTAAAACACACAATTACCAATCAGAGAACAGGAGAACATCGGTTAACCTGTCTAAACACCAACTTGTCACCGTATAATTTAGTTGTAATTTGTTGATTTATGTAGGTCTATTTTTAATTTGACATGTTTTTGTTTACAGGAATAACTACAACTACCGCGACCTAACTGTATGACGTCAGTGACATTCATAGAACTGTGGAAAAATGAAGTGGCATACACTTACACCCTGTAATCAAAATAAAGAAACTAAATGGAAATTGTTGAACTGGACAGTGACGAGAAGAGTGGAGCTTTCTATGCATGAGAAGTAGTATAGCGCCACCAATTGGCAGGGAGTCCTTGGTTACAAATTCCAACATGGCGGACGGATTGAATCTTGGAAATTCAAGAAGGGGGCAGGTTTGTAAATGAATGAGAGACTTTTTAATAGACAATGTACAATTATGTCATGATATGGATATCATAATTACTTTCTGAGTTGTATTGAATTTTAACTTCTTAGATTTCAACCTTAAAACGTGGAAAAAGCTTCGTTTTTAAGTCACAGAGCAGCTGTTCAGTTTCCGGACAGCCGTCCTGCCTGAGATTCGAGTCGAGAGTGTTGTCGACTGTCGCCGTTGGGCGGTGACACAACAAGTCACAATCAATCATGGAAAAGGCGTTTAAAAAATGTTAAACAATTTGGTTCTACCTATTGTAAAACTAAAATGCAGGTTGCTTAAATTCGTGTTCCTACAAAATCTATACCCCCTAGAATTTGTGTCATGATTTTCGAAAGTGGTAAAAATGGAGCAAATAATCAAATATCGTAGCGTCATACGTTATCGACCCTCATATGTTTTCGGTCCCCAACTTTGATTCCCGTTTACCGTGAAATTGTGCAAGCTGCACAGGTGACAGAAGCTATGCAGTTTACTCACGGTCTGTATTTTCATCAGGCTTAATCATGCTGAGAATAAAGTTTCCTGTCGTTGGTTATGCTCAAACATTTATAAAATGATTGATTTTTGGTACTAATCACTAGTGCATTATTATGCCAACATTCAAATGAGTCAAAGAAACATCATTCAACCTCAAAAGTTCAAAACAAAATTACTATCTGCTAGATTGAGTTTCATTCTGCTTTAGTCACTAGATGGATCACGTGAGGTGGTTACTATTTGGGATTCTATGGTGTGCACTATGTGGGGAAAATATTAAAATATTTTAAGTGAAAATGACAACAATTTTTTGTTGTTGATTTACTGCATACTGTAATAAATTCTGATAAGCGTAATAAATATTAAGTCTACATTAAAGAGAAAATATCATTGATTGGTTTCTTATCTCCTGAAACCAAACATTACTTGTCTGAAATGGGGGAAAAGGGATTTGTTATGAAGTGTGAGTGCATCAAGGAGGGTTGGGGTGTTTTACTTTTATGCCTTATATCTCTCGATTCTGATATAGTAGCCATAATTCCTTAGGACAAAAATGTAATTAAACTTGTTAAGTAGTAATTGCATAATATTTTTGATTTATTTTGCAAACATACTAGCTTCTGAATATTCAATAAAATACCAACCAATGAAAGGTGTGAAAACATATGACGCTGCTCCAATGTCGTGCATGCACAAGCATTGTTAATGGCGGACTGTCTCTCGCAACGTAAAACCAAAACTTAAAAAATTTCAACACACCATGAAGTGAAATGGTTATTGTTAAAAAAATTGGATAGATGATTTGAAGAAAAAAAAAATTGTTTTTTATTGTGAACAATTTTCCTGTTATCCTACTGAAAACACATGACACCAGGATATGTTAATTTTTTAATTTAAGTGTTGACTAGCTGCTAGCTGTCGAAATTGTACGTGTTGGACCCGATTGCCTTTCAAGCTTGAGTCGTAATCATCCGGCTTCACCGTCGGCAGGAGGGTTACGTTATCGCAACTATGAGTATGATGATGGTTCCGTATGATGGTTGCGACCTTGTTGCAAACAAGGATTTCTTTCCATTTGGCTCCACCACTTTTTCACTCATTTTTACAAAAAGGAATATCTCATTGAGGTAAATTAGATAGTATATTATTTCATATCGAATGAAAAAGTGGTGGCCAAATGGAGAATTTTAGATAGATAGAGCCAACGTAACCCTCTGGCTCCGCCGTTGGGAGGAGGGTTACGTTATCGCAACTAATGAACTATCCCAGCAAATGAATGGAAATTATTAATGATTTTTTTTTTTTTTTTAAGTAAACAAATAAACAAATCACCAGCTGACCAGTGCAGCGACAATTGTTCACATCTTTTATTTCAGGCAGGTAGGGTTGTTAGGCTTATTACCCCACTCATATTGCCACATAACCAAGCAAGCCAAGTGGTTACCACTGTTGCACATGTAGTTTGACATGATAAGCACTGGCATTCAATTAACTAGGCTACAAGTTTTTAGACAAAATATTTCTAGGGAAAAACCATGGTAGTTATCATGCGCAAATCTGTGAACAGTTTTATTCAAAATCTTTACCAATTATGCACAACCTTTAACTTTGCTTTTTGTCACAGCACAGTTTCAAGGAACACTATGAAACATTTGTTAATTTGACTAATGTTCTATTTTTCAGTTTATTATCTTTGTGACGATTTTACTCCCTAGGTAAACAGACCATCTTCATCAGGTGGGCGGAGAACAGCTGGGGCAAATGGAGGGGGCAATATGAGTTCACGACCTCAATCTAAAACTGGTGGGACAAGAGATCTCATGAGTCGTGAAGAAGAATACATGTAAGTGATTCAACTGCTATTTTGTTTCAGTTGTAGAAACAAGTTTCGTTTTGGAGTTATGCAGGCATGGTGTTCTTCCTAACTTTACCTTTAGTCCCCTTGGAAAAATAATACAAATTGTTTTTAAAAAGGTCATGAAAAGTCTTTACTATTGTGTACATCAGATGCTGGTGTACATACGTACATGTAGTCAGATCTTGTATTGTAGGCCAACTGGATATAATTTTCCTATTGTTTTCTCGGACCAAGTGTCATGCCTGGTTATGCCACAGACACCTAAAGTTAAAAACTCTCTCACTGACTGCGGTGAAATATTCCTGCAATGTTACGTCAGGGACTTAGCTGTGACATCATTGCCTGGTTTCATAGAGCTTCTTTTCCCATTTTGACACTTGCACTGGAATTGGAAATCGCACGCTAAGCTCAAAATCAGCCACTGAGCAGCGCTATGAAGTAGGGGCCAGTATGATGCAGTATAATCAAAGTCATGACTTTATATTCAGTTGTTTCTAATTGAGACTACTCTTTGATTTGTTTGCTACATGTATGTGGGGGTTGATTAAGGACTAAACTTCAGCATTCTTACTCCAAACTATGCTTTGTCAAAATATTACAACATAGTTATGTGACAAGTATGTACGTAGATGAATATTATTATTTTGATGTTTATGTCTTGGTTTCTAGGCGTTTGAATGCAGAGTTAGAGGCCAAGACTGCTGGACTCATTCAGGAAGCAGAAGATGTCATGGTGAGTACGTAGCCCCCCCCCCCCCTGCCAGCCCTGCTCCAGACGCTCCCTAGCCACAAATAGACTTGTCATTATGAGATTCTTGGAAAACCAGTGCTTCCAGGGCCCAGTTTCATAGAGAAGCTTTTGCACAAAATATAGCTTTAAAGCACAACACAATTATGCTAAACCATATCCGGGTTACCAGCCAGAAAACAATATCACATGTACAATCTGTGACTGGTATCCTGCTTTTTTTTGCTTAGCAGAAAATTGTTAAGCAATATTTTTTGTTTTTCAAGCAACTCTATGAAAATGGGCAAAGGTGTCAATGAAAGTAATGAGCCATTTGTGACTTAAACTTTGAATAAATGTCTAGTGCATTGACTTGATTGGTCACAAGTGAAAATTCTAGTTGGATTACACCTACATGTACTAAATCAGTGTTGAACTTGCTACAAAACCATTCAGATCTGTGTATGGGTGTTGGCTGTCTTTGTAACTAAGCAAAAGATTACCCTGAGCCATGTGACAACTGTCCCTACCCTGAGGAGCAATTCAAATTGAAGCAGTCACTTCCAACTAAAACAAGTTATTGTACCAGATATGCTATTAAAATCAAACTCGCAAATTGCCTACAACTCAATGCCCCTGGTCTCAATATTTAAATTTTCCTCAAAGATGTTCTTGTTATCAAGTAAAAGAAACCTCGCCCTTATAAGAAGGAAGTATCAGACCTTTATAATAATAGTCCATTGCATCTTATTTTAATCTTAGCGTGAACAAAAAGAGATGCTTAGCAGGTAAATGAATCGTCTTTCATTTGGTGACAGTGATCAGCATGAAGCAACATCAGCAATCTTTGAGTATCAGACCTTCTTAATAATAGTCCATTGCATCTTATTTCAATCTTAGCGTGAACAAGAAGAGATGCTTAGCAGGTCAATGAATCGTCTTTCATTTGGTGACAGTGATCAACATGAAGTAACATCAGCAATCTTTGAGTATCAGACCTTCTTAATAATAGTCCATTGCATCTTATTTCAATCTTAGCGTGAACAAGAAGAGATGCTTAGCAGGTCAATGAATCGTCTTTCATTTGGTGACAGTGATTAGCATGAAACAATTCAGCAATCTTTGAGTATCAGACCTCCTTAATAATTATTGCATTCTATTTCAATCTTAGCGTGAACAAGAAGAGATGCTTAGCAGGTCAATGAATCGTCTTTCATTTGGTGACAGTGATCAGCATGAAGCAACATCAGCCATCTTTGATACCGAGCCGCCTCACGTCTCAGATGACATCTCTAAGGTAAGCTCTTTCATTCATTCCACTGACTTCCTCCGTCAAAAGCCTTAGGGTCATGTCATACAAGGCAATTTACAGACAACCAGTTCCAGGCAATCTCAGCGGAGAGAATCCATTCACATTTAAATGTTTTCATAATTTTCTTGGGAATCGTAAGACATAATGTTTGACTGATTACTCATGTACCAAAGTGGTCCTGTAGTATGCACTGCAGTTGGTTGCCTCCAAGTTGCCTGTAAAAGTTGCCTCGTGTGTCAAAGCCTTTACCTTGTATACCCTAATTTCCTGGTTAAATGTAAGATTTCACTCAGTGATTGTCACAATGAACTCAGATATCAGCAGACAAGATGCAGTGATTTATTTTTGTACCTTTGAAAGTCAGATCCATCATGTATTATACATAGGAAATGTTGGTACTTGAGAAAGGAACAAATCATGGAAATACAATACAAATTGCTTTCGATATTATTAGTAGAGAAAACAGGCTTCTCTTCAGGAGTTTTCAAAACTGGGGAGCATTGTTGACCCCAAAATGCAAGTTTGGTTGAAGCACACTGAATTAAAACAAGGTCCTTAGAAATGTTTTCACTTGTTGTTTATGTTTTGTTTTATAACAACTCTGCTGTGCAAGATGTAGGGCTGGAATAACCTGAAGGTCACGAATACCATAATGCCTTGGTGCACCTTCAAATGCTTCCCATAGAATTTAAGATTTTCCAATATAATTCCCCCTTGCAAAATGAAATTGACCTTGCCCTCTCAAAGATGAGACTCTAGGCCTGAATCTTTATTTTGTTATGATTGCATTTTATGATTTATGACTCTAAATGGTTTTGGTGGGTTTGTTTCTTGTATCAGCCTGCAATTCATGCCAACTTGGGCACAGGAAAAGACCTGAGAGAAACCTTCCAGAAAGACTCTGCTGGGGTCGAAACGGCAGGCCATCAACTATTTTTTCATTTTTACCCTGGAAAAAAATTACTTGGATTTTAGTCCACCCGTCATATAAAAGTACATAATTGTTATCAAGTGTTCTCTTGAATACCCTATAGTTTTTCTCTAAAAGATGTAATTTCATAACCGTTATTTATAACTATGCACCTTATTTAAACCACAATGTTCAGCCATCTTCCATACCGTCAACAAACCTCGCTTCGGGCAAAAGACCACCCTCAAGAGGACGACCACCGTCAGCTAACGCCAGACCTTTATCTGCAAGCACCAGACCCCAATCATCAACTGCCCGAGCTGTAACTGCAAATACACGGCCATCATCCAAAGCAAAAACAAGGTAAATATACGTGTTTTGGTGGGAATTCAAATTCAAATAGGTTTCTTTCCTCTAGGCTTTCAACATCTTAGTGGATCAGCTGATTTCCTGTTTTGTTTTTATCATACGTTTTTATTTTTTCATACGTTTTGTCTTTGGAAATAATCTAAAAGTACTGTACAAATGTTTTTGTCTGACGCGATTTTATCCTCTCTTTTTTTTTCGGTGTGAGTTGCATGTGTCACTTATTATTTTACATTTAGCTGATCATAAAGCCCGCTACATACTGCCTGGGAATGCCAATGCAAAACGAATTTGACGTCACAATTCTGTTTTCGCAGCGAATGTCTCGCAAAGTCTAGCACAGCTCAACTGCTGCGAATTATTTGTTGTGAATTTGTGACATCAACATTCGCATCTCATTTGCAGGAAGTACATGTATGAACCGGGCTTTAAAAGTTAGCTTTGTGACTAGTAATCTTTTTCTTGTTTGTAACAAACTATAGACCTAAAGCCAGAGCAGCATCAGCCAGTAGGTTTGAGGATGTTGCAATCCCTGATGATGTCATGGGTGGATATCCAGGTGTAGGTCCCTCCTCAGCAACTAGTAATGACTTCTCGTTGACTGACACTATCAATGCTATAGAGGGCAGGCTTGATGATGGATCACTACCAGCCAAGATGTTGGATGATGTTTTACCGCAGGCTGCCGAGGGAATGGGGTCAGGTGAGTGTGAGTAGACCACAATGTCATCGGCAGGGGGCAGTGGGGGATGGAAACATGACTGAGTGTCAAACAATCTAGTGCACTGAGCTCAACTAAACTCCGGTGTTCTGAGGTCTCAAATTTAAAAATAGCACTGTACTCCTGTTACAAGAAGATGATTTATTAAGATGGTTGAATACAAGACCTTGGAGGAGGCAGTGGAAGGAGGAATTTATAATGTGTTCTTTACACTTGCTCATCTGTTTCACTTTGAGAGAAATTTATGAAGAAAACTGTTTTTGGTCATGTAAAGACGATCAGAGCCATACTCTTTGAAATGTTGAGTTGGCTTTTTTATTGAGAACCATGCGGCGTGTTATGGCGGAACGGTTAAGAGCACCGGACTCAAGCTCTGGTGTTTCTGATCAGCAGAGTGTGGGTTGGTGGCACTTGTGTCCTTAAGCAAAGACACTTAACCATAATTGCTTGGATGGGACACTTAAAGCTGTATTAGTGTCTAGTTTGTTGTGTAACGCACATAAAATAACCCAGTTACTATAAGGGGGTGTTTGCCTCTATGTTTGTGGCTGTGGCTGCTGAATGCACCACAGTCCCTTGTAAACCCTCGTAAGATGCTACATAAATTCATTCAAAAACCTGTCTTAAAATGTTTTTTTTGTTCAAGAACTGTGTTCTAATCCTTTTTCATATTTGTTGTCATTTATCAGAGGCCACTATTCGATTCTTGAAAGCCAAGTTAAGAGTTATGCAGGAAGAGATGGACAGATTAGCTCATGAATACAATAAAAAGGTAAAAATTGTCTTTAAATTAATGCTCCCATTGAAAGGCTAATACTTTGGGGTGTCACACTTGTGTCCTAAAGCAAGATAATTGACCATTAATGCTTTGTCCTTCCAATGTGGCATAAAGCCATAGGTCCTGTGTGTTATGAATTGCATTTAATGAACCCAGTACATTTATCATTAAGAGGAGGAGTTTTTTTCCTGGTGTTTCTGGTATGGTTGGCTACATATTGAATTGTTTGAAGTTTTAATAGACCCCTCAAACATGATGTGACAAGATCAAACAGTGCCTCTCACTGAGATCAAATAAAGACTTCTCATTGGCTGAGAGGTGTGGTGTGCATACTTGCATGCACAATTCCATTGTTTGACCTCAGTGAAGGTAGCCTTTGCACATGGTCGTATTGAAAACATTTTTGGAAGACCGCTTTAGTCCCAAGCACATTGTTTAACGCATGAAGGAAACAAATTCATGCATTATATAGGGTCCCAATGTTTGAATGCGCACGAGACTTGCACTGTCTAATGTCTTTTGATGGCGCAACTATTTTTTAATTTCTCCTCAGGACGAGCAGAATTCTAAACTAGAAGGAAGTTTAAAGGAAGTTGATGATGAAAGATCACGTCTCCAACGAACCAACACAACCCAACAAACTCAGATTGATAAACATAAGAAACTAGCTGAAGAAACCAAAAGGAAAGCGGATGGACTTGAAGGACAGTTAACTGCTCTAAGAAAGGTATAAAGATTCTAATAACTATCATTTCAATACCTCATAACCCTTCGTTCTTCTTCACTTTCATCAGCTTCCCGACGCCTTTGCTCTTCTTCAATCGCTCATTTCCAGCTTTCCCCAGGACCCCGCACCATGATGTGCTATGGTGATGACGCTTTTTCATAGACAAGCTACCCACCCGCATTCAAGCACCTCCTTCATTTGACACTTTTAATCTTTACTTAAAACCAATCTGTTTGGTCAATCTAGTTAAAGCGCTTAGAAACTTCTGTATTTAGCGCTCTATGTTGTAGTTGTATTATTTATGTAATGGCATGCCACTTAATACCAGCAAAAGTAGCCTATGGCATGTGATGGTGAATGCACTAGTGAGAATTCCGCTCACGATCATGAATATGTGTAAGTTATAGTAATGTAAATTAAAAAATATATAAACAGTCATTAGGATGCCTTTACTAAATTGTTTGAAAATAATGATATTATAAATCATCACTTGTAATGGTTGACTACATTTCTTCACATCAGGAAGTGGATGCGTTGAAGCGTAACCAGAAGCAATCAGCAACTACTCAAGGCGCAGTAGAAGTGCGTCTTAACAGAGCGTTGGAAGAAGCAGATCGCTATAAAGCTGAACTTCAAAAAGCTAGGACTTCATCAAGGGTAAATCAAAGACTCACCTTATCTTATTTACTTTTCACACTACTCTATCCCCAGGGGGCAACCCCGGGAAATAACAGGCGGCCTTTTCACACTTGGATCGCTTTACCCCCGATCTACCCCGGCAAATGGGCATAAACCTGGGGTATAGGCACCCCTGCTCTGGAGTAGGGGTAAGTGGTAAAACCCTGGGGTATTCTTGAAAGGTGCAGCCAAAATCCTGTTCAATAGAGACACAGTGTGAAAGTGCGCTAGGGTAACCGTGGGGTAACAACAAAAACAGGCCGTTTTCCACGGGGATAAGAGATACAGTTTGAAAAGGGCTTTATTTATTTTTTCACCAGAAACAAATGATGGTTTTGTGGACTGAACAAATCAAAGCTGTTCATTGTTGATTTCATTATTTTATGATGTCTCATCTTGTTGAACCTTACAATTGGTTTTCTATCATACCAAGCTTTGTGCAAGTTAATGCTAAGTGCTAACCTTCATGCAAAAAAGGCACTAAATTCTCTGTTTTGTCACATCAGTGCAAGAACATGGTCTCTTGATTTGGTTCAAACATAGTATCTTGCACTAGATAGGCTCCATGAGAAGGTATTGTATCACGGCACATTTAGTTTGCAGGTTCAAATCCTGCTCTTCTTCATTCATGCAAAACTTGTTTATTTTTTAATGAATGATTTGAAAATGTTTTGATTTTTCTTTTGTATTTTGATCTAGGAATCCACGGACCAAGAGAGGAAGAGAATTGAGCAACTTCTTGCGGAGAATAGACGTCTTGAGAAACAGAAGAATGAACTGATGACTGGCTTCAAGAAGCAGCTAAAACTTATAGATGTCTTAAAGAGACAGAAGGTAAAAACTGGCAAGCAGGAATAAAATGAATGAAAGGATGGTTGGGGATTCCTTTGTTGAATTGGTGTTATAGCGCTTGTCTCATTTGTTGGCTGCCCTATAAATAAAAACAAGTTATTTTGGGTTAAACAAAGAAAACTCTGAGAAAATCAATGAGAGCAGGACTTCAAACTGCATTCATGCACGAATCGTGTCTCAGATTCAACTGTTTTGAGATGAACAATTATCCAAACCATCTTGACAGGAATCTTTTCCCAAATAGTTTATACTTTAAACAGCTGTAGTACTTCTCACCAAGAATTTTTTTATCCTCTTTAATTTTTCAAGTATTTTCATTTTCCAAACTATGGACCTAGCTTTAAATAGAAGCTGCCACTCTGCTTCAAGCTTTCAAAATAAAAGATTTGTTCTATTTTTTGAGATGCTTAATTTCGTATTTTCTTATTTATGTTTCAGATGCACATTGAGGCAGCTAAGATGTTGTCATTTACAGAAGAGGAATTTGTCAAGGCTTTAGAATGGGGAAACTGAAAGGTCACCAGAGGTCACAAATCTAAGATGAGCAAGCTGTGAACCCAAACAGTAGATTAAAGTCACCTGAGATGTTGCGTTTACTAATGATGATAGTGTCTTAGTTTGTCGACCCAAATGAAAACCATTTTCAACCCTCCGCAATTCTAAGATGAGCAAGCTGTGAACCCAGACAGTAGATTATAATCACCTGAGATATTGCGTTTACTAATGATGATAGTGTCTTATTTTGTCGACCCAAATGAAAACCATTTTCAACCCTCCACAATTCTAAGATGTGATCGCTGTTAACCCAGACAGTAGATTAAAGTCACCTGAGATGTTGCGTTTACTACTAATGATGATAGTGTTTTAGTTTGTCGACCCAAAGGAAGACCATTTGCAACCCTCTGTGTCTTTTTTGAGGTCTAGACCAATCCCCTGTCTGCATCCTGTCTTGGCTAGACTGACAAGACTGACAGGTCTTGATTGATTTGGTGAGGTTTGCGGTAGTACCATGTGTAAATGTCTTTTGAGAAGTGTTGGTTCATAGCACCACGTGAACATTTATTTTGAGTATAGTATTGGTTCTACAAAGAACCAGAGGTTTGTTGCGCCAGTCATTGATTTCATTTGTTGAGTTGACTCTGCAAATCTTACATTGCTAAAGGATCTGAAATGTACAGAAATGTAACTTTTTAGATGAAGCGACTGATTTCCTTGTTCTTGAATTCTCAGTTGTGTCATTGAAACTTAAAAATGTTGTACATATACAGGCTTGCATCGCTTCGTTTTATTTTTGGGGCAAATTGGAGTGACATTATGTATTTTATGAAAGATGGTTTGGTGTGTATATGGCTTAAATCGATAATATTCAAGTAGCAAGATCAGGGCCCAATTTCATGGCTCTGCTTACCGTAAGCACAGAATCAGGACTTACGGAAGCAGGGAATTCTGTGCTTACAGCAAGCGTATTTCACGAGTTAGCGGCGAATTTTGGCTTCTGCGCGTGCGTACTTCTTGTTACTAGGCTTTCTACGCTTACGAGGCTAGCGCAGAAATTCGGCGTTTGCACGTAGGCGGGGAATCGTGATCGTTAGCGCAGAATTCGGCGGTAAGCAGAGCCATGAAATTGGGCCCAGGGTCATTCTTGCAACCACAAGGTTGTGGGTTCAAATCCCACCAAGCTAACCACTGATTTCACAGTGACTAGAATAAATATTGTCGTCTAGTTATTGAATCACAATTTCTTGATTTGTGCAAGTCATAATTATAGTTGTTAAACCAATGTTTGTGAGAGGGATTAGCTGTTGCCAGCTTGATTTGTTTTATCCCCCTTTTGGGAGTTTGTCAAGCTTCCTGAGACAATTACATTAAGCCTTATAAACTATTGAATTACCCCTTTGTTGCTATGAAAGTGGCCATATTGTAGGGCAGGTCTAAACACATACTAAATGCGTACATCAATGAAGCAATAAGCACGCAGCGTTACTGGTTTGATTTCTTTGGCACATGCACGCACACCCACACGCACTCGCTCAAAGACACCATGATGTTGTGGGACAGATGTTTGTTTGGTAACGTCATATTTGATCTGGTCTGTTGCAGATGTCACAAAATGATAATCTTCATTGACTTCCACTTAAGCCTTTTTATCATTTATCATGTTCTTTCAGTGAATTCCTGTTTATATTATACCATTTCTAAGTTTATTTTTAACTACAAGCTTTTTGAAGTTTTGTTGTTAATATCTACAGATTGAACATTACAATGAAGATGCAATTTTGCCAACATCTTAAAGTTGTTTTGATATTTCAATAAGTTGTAATAAATCTTCTTGTACAAAGATAAAAATGGTCTTATTTGAAATTATTTTACTATGAGTGACTTACAATTCAAGAATATAACATGTGCTTTTGTGGCAAGTTTTGTTGAAGATGTAAATTCATCTTGATTACTTAATTTTTATAGGGGATTTTTTGTTTAAAATACATATGTTTTAATCTTCTTGAATCCACTTAAAAGATCTGATGTTATTATTAATTGTTTTAATTTGTCAGAAATTACCAATGAAAATCCTTCAGCATATCATTGCAGTTCAAAACGTAACATATTGCTGGAATGTTGTGTTAGTCCTGCCTATTATATTCAGGTTTCTTTCATCTTGGTTGCTTAGTGACAGTAATTTCATTGGGTCAAATTTGGTTGAAACTGGAATGGCCAATGTAAACTCAGATATTGCAACTATTTCTATCTGTTTCTAAGCAAAGTTTAAGGACTTTGGAAATTAAATGCAGACAGAATATGAAAGAGAATACAGGTTGCCAATGCTCTGACAATGTTGAGCAAATCTTAGTTAAACATTGGACTGTGTGGATAGGTTGCCATAACTACACAAATGACAAGAGTTCGTGGGGCTGGCTACAAGTCGGCATTCATAGGTTTTTTTAAATAGTTGTTATGCAAGTTTGCACAAGACAAGTCTAAAAACCACTCTTGGTAAAGGACTACCAAGAAGAAAACATTGACTTGGGTGAGCTGAAGGTGTAGGATGGAGGGAAACAGGCAAAAGAGTTCCAAATACTGATGCACAACATTGATAAATCTCAAGTTAACTATATTTAATAATAACAAATATAAAAAACTATAAATAATAAATATAAAGCTGTTGGAATTGCTCAATGTTCTACATCTGCTAAGCAAAGCAAGAGTGCATGGGTGAGAAGAAGCAAAAAGTCTAGGGTCACACCCAATACCCTCAAGAATTAAACAGCAGGAATTAGGTCAGACACACCCCTCAATTTTAGTAGAGTGCTTGTCAACGAGCACTAGTGTACAAATCTAATCTTTTCTTGTCATTAACATTGGATTTCTGATACAGACTGATGGATGCATTTTCTGCAATGTTTACAAAATGCAACGTTTTCATTCCCTTTTAATACCCCTGCGCCTTCTGATCAATGCAGTTGGACACGTCAACTAAATATAGCAGACGACACGGCCGTGATTGGGTAATTTATTGAACTACCTTGAACTACGACCTTTGACCCTACCAGCTGTTAATCACGTGACGTGTTCATAGGCAGTTAGTCAATAACAACACACGGAGATCGACCGAAAATATCCGCACAAGAATTCGTGGCATACAACGTTAACAACGTACACTGAGAGAGTTGACAATTGTATGGCTGATGAAATACCTTCAAAAGCGAGCATATTGCCCACCTAAATCAGACAAAAACTTGAACAAAATAGGGGTTTTGTTGGCCTAGACATGGGTTAAATGGTGTATAGAGATAGTTTATTGCGAAAAGGTATCATTTGGGGAACAGAATCGGATGAAACATGAAGTCTGCTGTGGGTAAGTGTTGCCAAAAAAAATCCGACTTCTGTTCTGTTTTCCCCCGACATTTTTGTTGATGTCTGTCCTGGGTGTGATCGCCTGATATTTGAGATTGTTTAAACCCGTTCCGTCATCTAGTTACAGTTTCACGCTAGTCTGAAAGAAAACCATATGTTCAATTTAAGGATGGAAGGATCTTGTGAACTTTTTAGTACAGAGTTGTGCATGTTCATTTGACATTTTCTTTTGATAAGATTGTGTAACGATGCCCAGAACATCTTGCTTTTTTAATTAAAGGAAATGACTTCGGACTTTAGGTTGTGGAAAAACTAATGTTGTCAGTTGAATTGTTTTGTACAATGGTGATGCCATGTTATATTTTCTTAAAAAGAAAAGTATTGGAAGGGCAGGAAACAAACTACTTCACTTCCTTAATCATCCTGTCATGGTTTAATGGAAGTTTAGAAAACTTCTCTTAAAAATGGTTTGTTTTGAAGCTGCAGTTTAGAAATTTCCTGATGTGTTATATGATGTAGTTCCTATAGAAATGTTTAATAAGGTAAGTGTGAGAGAGTGCGAGTTTCCTGCCACTGTACTGGGCCAAACAACGCTTTTTAACATTTTTACCAATATCAGCTGTGGTATGTACGCCAGATGTTCAAATGTAAAAAAGACATTGTTCAGTCCAGTTACTGTGACTATTACAATTTCTACCTTTCTCCATGCTCGGACCTCCATGCTCGGACCTCCATGCTCGGACCTCCATGCTCGGTCCTCCATGTTTGAACTACTCAATAATAAGAGTCAACCTGAAACTGAAACTGAAGTCATCCCATCGTATAAATTTCCCTTCAAACAGTAAAACAAGCTCATGTTACAAAAACATTAGTGTTTACATGTAGGCCTACAGCCCATGAACTTTTGATTTAAAAGAATTGAATCAGGCATGTGAATCTCCAAATTGTTCATAATTTCAGGGTTTTTCCTCAGATCACAGTTGCAAATGATTGCCTAATTACCTGTCTTCCATCCATCCAATTGCCAAAATGAAGGATTGAGAAGGACTGGGACCATTAGCCCCAAGCAACCAACTTTCTAATTAATTGACAAGTTTATTGTTTAAGTCCAAACAATTTTGGGTGGAGTAAGTGTCACGTTGGAGGATTGAGGCCATGCTGGTATCTGTTCTCATGTCTCGATTCTAATGCACATTGTGGTAAATGAAGTTGGAGCCCGGGACTCTGATGGCAACAGAGGATAACATTTAATTTGTCCCTTGCATTCCATTTTACATTTATGACTATTATGATTATAGTTTGACCAATGGTGGTATTAGGCCCTAGTGGCCATCAAGTCTGGACTTGTCTCAATTGGCTTATTGAATCAATAAAGCATGAAAACACACAAGTATGCCTATAAGTCTTGGTAGAATTTAGAGCGTAGCAAAAGATCATTTTCGTTTTGATTACGTCTGTTCAATAAGTTTTCCACCGGCTGCATTTAATTGACAAGACCCGTTATCTCAATCCCAATACAGAAGATGTAGCACTAACAAAACGTTCATGTAATCCTGTGTTTTTGTAATTTTTGCAACCAATCGGAAAATCACTATAACAAAACTTAATCCTATCACACAGCATGAGTCTGATGCATGTACATGTGACTGTCCTATTATGGTATTGATTGTTATTTGTTTTGATATGAATTATTCATAGTAAGGTGTGTTATCTGAGGTTTACTATTACGAATATTCATTGACTTTGAATATGTTGATTTTTATACTAAGTTCAAATATTCATGGACAGAGGTCATGTGCAGTTATTTACAAACTTGTAACAAGGTCTGATAGGCTAAGTGATGAATATTTACAAGGTACTTATATTGGAGCAAAAGTCATAATGCAGTTATTTACAAACAAGGTCTGAAAAGTAATGAATATTCATAAGATTTATTGGTTGGATAATGGAGATTCCTGTAAGGTTGTGTGTTTTGATATGGTTGGGTGGACCCCAGACCTCAATACCTGTTTGGATTCTGGAATGCTTATCTTTTGTTGCAGGGAGTATGCAGGAAGTGTACCACTCCCAGTTATGAATCAGAGGCCAGTGTTAACTATGAGGTATTGGTATGCAGTAGCATGCCAAGCTTTGACCATCCCCCTGTATTGTTGACCAGTAATTTTGTAACAATAAAAATGTACACTTATTTCCTTGTTACATGTTTAACTCTTTTTCTATTTTGCAATACATATGCAAAGTTAAGCAAAGATTCTTTGGGAGGTTCACCCTTTTTGTTTACATTTTTCAAAACTGTTTAAACCTGTTAATTGCTCGTGAATTTTTCCTGTGAAATGAAACATGATCTCAAAGACCTGCTCTCACGCCACATGTTTTAGTAGAAGTGTTTGGTGATTGAATCAATGTAAAATGAGGATAACAAGTTTCCTTTATTTTCAAGATTGTTTTGTCTAATTTTTTTTAGCATTGAGAGTATTTGTTTTTTGGAACAAGCAACATTACTGCTTATAATAATTAAAATACTTGGCACAAATGTATGCACTTTGCATAGTTGTTTGTGATTTTTGTTATGATCCAACTGCACTCTGTACAGCAGTTGCTGGTTGTCTTATACACTGACATCAAACAAACTAAATGAGTCACTATATACATGTAATAAAATACTACTCTTACATGTATTATATATATGGCACTTGCATTATAGCAGATTTCAAAGGTTAGAGAAAGCACATTGATGAGGGATCCTCAGATTTTTTTCCAGGATTGAAAGAAGAAATGAACTTTTTGTTGACCATCCAATTTCATCATACAGTGAATTACTGCACTGTGCATCAGTTTGTCTTTACTCTGTACAGCACACAAATCCAATGACTACCATTGTACACTTATTTTGAAATAAACACTAGCCTTGGGGCTTAAAGTTAATGGTTTCACAATACATTGTACTATTTGTAGCAGGTTTCGTAGGTTGGTGAAAATAAATTTAAAATAATTGACAGCGAACATTACACTCTTGAAACCTTATTCTCCATGAGTACAGTCTTTACGCTCAACCCTAAATAAGATCATATTAGGCCTGATTCAATGTATGCATTTCATGCATAGATGTGAAAGTCAGAATTGCACTTTTTTATGTAGTAGTCACTAGCTGTGGGATATAAGAGAATATAATAAAGAGGGGGGGGGGGTGCCAGTTACAAGCCCACCAGCTGAAATACCTAGTTTTTGATCCATGCATTGAGGATCATTCTTGAAGCTGGGAGCTTCATTTTAATAAGCTCACCAGTTAGAGCAAGGACCAGCACTATCAACATGTAGAGAGAAAGGACCTTGCTCTAGGACAACCCTGGAAATGTTGTCTCGTAGATCATATATTTTGATTGGGTCAAAGAGAGATATACAATGTATTGCAACTCAGATCCACCTAATGTATATTAAAGTGTATAAATATGATGATAAATCATTGGTATGTGATTGGTACCCCCCCCCTCGTGTTATTATTACCCCATGATTACAAAGCCCAGAGGATGGTACATGTAGATCAAAATAGACAGTATGATGATACATCATTGGTATGTGATTGTTACCCCCCCCCCCCCCCCCCCCCTCATGTTATTATTACCCCATGATTACAAAGCCCAGAGGATGGTACGATCAAAATATACAGTATGATGATACATCATTGGTATGAGGTTAGGTACCCCCCCCCAGGCTCCCCCTCATGTTACTCTTACCCCATGATTATAAAGCCCAGAGGGTGGACAGGCAATGTAGTACTTGATTCATTCAAAGTTGCTTCTAAGATCTTATGATAGGATTCACAAGCTTCATGTATTTAATCAGGAAGCTGCATTACTAGAATTCATGGTTTCAGGCTCTGATTAGATTATAATGCATGCTAAGTATAACAGCATGGTGGGTACACACAGCTACATTGAGCTTCATTATAAAGGTAACTGTACTGTACGTGACCAACGTGCATAATTATTGCCGTCATTTATTTATGACCTCATTGTTGTTAAATCTACTATGAAACCTTCGTATTATAGCTGAACATTATGGCCCAGAACTGAGTTTTACTTTCTATGTACATAGTGTTACTTTCCTGTATAAACCAATTATTTTGAAACTTGTTATTATACACACACTGATTAACTAGATCTGGGTTAGACCTTTATCATCCTGTTGCTATCTTTGTCAGCTTCCCTGAATACCAAATGGTAAATAGTTCAAATTCCCATTTCACTGAAGAGTGCCAGACTATTTTTCTTCCCAGCCCCACTTTGGTCACATTACTGATTTTTATAGAAGAGAAGAAAGATGGTGTGTTACTATTACAATATGATGGACACCGTGATAACGTTTATTCCCTTAAGTCAGTAAATGGTCTGCTTAAAGGCCCTGGAAGCTACTGAACCAAGGGTCAAGTTCTCTGATCATAATAATAATAATAATAATATCGAAGTCTTATATAGCGCACGTATCTACCAAACAAGGTACTCAAGGCGCTGAGTATAAACAAACTTTCAGAAAGATAGGTTATGCAGTGATGAATTCTGAGACCCAATTTTTAGCACCTTATAAGGGTTTACAAGGTGCTGGGTTTATAAGGGTTTTTCATCTGTCCCAGTGTCAGAATTGTAAATGTAAACAAACTAATGAGTGCCAACTTTGATTCTTGATTTTTCAGTTACGTTAAATGTAGTTCTTGAACTACACAGAGGCCTCTGTTTCTCCTTGTTTTGGCCATGTTGCCCCTTCAAAAGTTCAAAAATATAGACTTTCAGATTTACCAATGGAAGTGCCCTTTGCAAAATGAAAATGGCCTTGCCCTCTTTGAAAAGATAACATTCTAGACCTAGAATGGCCAATCCAGGTGGAGGAAAAATTCTTCTTGAAAAAATATTGATTGAAAACAAAATCTTGTTTTGAGAATAAGTATGAAGGAAGGATAGAAAAGAAGCACATCCTTGTTTGATGTAATCTGCAACAGCACCAACCACATAATGATTGATAGAATTCATAGGCAGACCAAGCATCCTGCAATGCAAAGACTACGTGGTACATTACAGTACTCTATGATTATAGTATCCTCCATGATTACAGTATGGTAGTTCTGATGCAGGACTGGAGTGTTAGGTCAATTAACTAGAGGTATCATGCATAAAATAATAATATCACTGTATGCAAAAACGATTACCCAGGGGTTTGTACTGTAGTCATTGATCAACAGAATCTGACCTTGTTTATTGTGCACTGGTTCAATAATACTGAGTGGCCAAGTACATGTTATGGTTTTATGGTGAGATCACTGGGCTTGATTTGGGGGAGGGGGGTACAGGTGATGTGATTGCTATCCAGCTGATTTATTCGAAGGTGCGGGGCGAGTCAATGAGGTTCCAAGATTCAGACTACAGGCCTGTACTGTATGCTTCGGTTTTGAAAGGGCAACCTGGGCAACAAGGCATTCTCCTTGTTACCCACTTCAGGAACTTGTAAATACTATGCATTTGAAGGGCACAGGGCAATGATCAATTGATGCCTCCATGAAGTATTAGTATAGTCACTATTAGGCCTACTTGGTACAGAGAAAATCATACAAATGTACCCCATGGATTCTTGCTAGAACACCAGATTGTGGTTCTACAAGGCAATGTGCACGTAAACACTTGTGCATTCAAAATCCTCAATGGCTTTACATACATTATGTTCATGTGGACTCGTCTGGTCGACATGGAGGAAGGAAACTCCTTTCATAGTCTGGTGTTAACGTACAGGCCAGTGTATAGTGTACACAGCCATGCATGCCCGCCCCAAAATGGTCAACTGAAGTGGTGTTTGCAGTTTGTAAAAAAAACAAGGTCCTCTTTCTACTACGGTTGTATTCAATGGCTTTTATGAACCCAAGTCCTCAGTCTGCATTGAGTTTCTAATAGACCTTTGTCATGGTGCAGCCATCTTGAATTTCTCCCATTGATATCAATGTTACCAAACCGAGGCTGGAAGAACTAAATAGTCTGGTTCCTATTTGCAAAATGATTATTAGCATCCCTTATTGTTATTCGATACAGGGAACATGACCAAGATGGAGGCAGCATGATAGAGGTCTAATTGGGAACAATCCTTATGGCCTTCTACTATTGGATTTAAAGATTGAAATGTAACCCTTAGGAAGTAGCCATATCATGGGACAGGGACATGCTCCTTCTAAATTACTCATGGATTCAATTCTTGAACTCTAACATTCTCATGTCTGTTCAGTACCTCTAATGGGTTCCATGCAATCCGTCAGTCTATGAAGCTCACGTCTAACGGGCCTTTCAAAAATCATCTCTAACATTTGAAAAATTCTGTAATATTTATGTTTGGTTATGATGGTCATACATGTATGTAGGCCCTAAATTATTTAGTATGGAAACATTGTAATACTAATAGTCTAGGATGTTATCATATTTGAAACATTAATTTATGCTGTTACAAATGAAATTCCAACTACGCATCTGCCAGTATAATCTATAGTTAGAATTAACTGTGAACCTTCCAGGCAGAATGTAAACATTGATTTCTATACAAGTTTGAGATGTAAACAGTATTGTGAGTTGTGGCCCATTCATTGCTGTATTGTGCTGGTCTGTTCATTATGTGTATGGTAGGCCATGGAAGTAGAAATGGGTAGACTAAGCTGCAAGTACATACATGTACACACATGCTGTACTTTATAAAGCTGTGCTGTAATATTAAACTTGCGCAAGTCTTTAAGGACTTGTCACTGAAATACACACCTCACTCAAAAAAAGAATTAAATACGAACAAATGAGCAGAAATGCGGGGTATCAGAATACACTTGTTTGGTATGTTTGAGCATCTGGCTTTTAAATAAACCCCTGGGTTTGTGTAATAATTCAGTGTGGCCATGAATGATGGCATTAGAGGTTGTATGAAAAGACTTGGTGAAGTTTAGTGTAGTCCAGCCATAATATCTGACAGCTAGCAGCAGCATGCACAGCTGATCTTCATTCACTGGGGATCCCATCTTTCCCATACTAGACTGATGATACTCTGTGGATGGTACAGACTGTAGGATGTGGCTGGCTAGGAAGACATGAAACCTTCATGGCTACATTGGTAGGGTGTCTGTAGGTTTATAATGTATGTAACTGTATTTTGCAAGAGGCTTGTGTACTGATCAATAACGCTGCTTGAATATTTTGTATTGTACAGAGCCTTCTTTGCTTTGCCTAGTGTAGTATGTAAATGAACATGTAAGTCTAGCCTGGATGTACATAAATTACCATTGATGCATACGTATGTAATCTTAAGAAAACATTAATTCTGCATTTGTCTGCCATTTTTCATTCATTATTGACCATTAAGTCATAATATTCCCTGGGTGAAAATTTCAAAACTATCCGTAAAAAATGTGGTCAAATACAGCACCTGTTCTCAAATTATGATGAAGCAAGAAATCAAAATAGTTCAGGGCTCACAATTAAATACCAATTGGTTTTTCCATTTGCTTTTTACAGCTGATTATCATCAGCAGCCACAGACTATGATTGCAGGGGCGGGGCTAATGAGCCCAGCAGGGGCAGGGCTAATGAGCCCCACCCAGGAGGGTCTCTGTCTTGATGCTGAGGACCCAAGACCCGAGCCAAGTGATCTCTTTGTTGACCTTGGGATGCTAATCCTTGAGGGGCGTAAACCCGAGCACTCAGCTAAGGGGCGTGTTGAGGGAGAACATTGTCCGTCTCCGTACCCTGATAGTAAAAGACACCATTGTACTCCGTCGAATGTAGCAAGGGTAGGTACACATTTATAGATCATGTTATCTGGTTGAATGTTTTTCTAAACGGACCTTGCATTGTTGAAATAATTAGCAAAATCTTCACATAAAAACCAACCAACTATTTTAGCTAAGTTAAGCCCGGTTCATACCTTCTGCGAATGCGATACGAATTTGGATGCAACAAACAATTTGCATCAGTTGAGTTGTGCTGAACTCATGCGTAACAGCCCCGTGACGTCGAAGTTTGTATCGCATTCGCATTGGGCTTCAAAGGAAGTTTGATCCAGGCTTAAGTCTTGAGATGTGCTCTCTTTCATCATATAAAACATTGTGAAAATCATCATGTTTGATTTCTTTCAAAATGTAAGGTTTGTTTTCTACCATTGAGCTGTCCTCAAATTGTGCCTGCAGGAAGTTAGTTTGGCCTTTGTGGTTCTTTTGTGAACCAAGCCTTGAACTTTAGAGGGAAAACATGGGACTTGTGGCTTATAATGTTGACTGGACCAGGACTATTTTTTATAATGACTAGAATCAAAATAAGATAAAAAACTTCCTTACCCAGTTTAAAATGCAAAGTTTTTATTTGATCAAGCGCCAAGACATGTAAAGCCTGGTGCATACTTGCGAATGCGAATGTGATACACACTCGCAACGAAATTTGCTCTGAGTTGAGTTGTGCTCAACTCTCTTGTGAATATTGCAGCGAAAGAGGGGTTGTGACGTCAAATTCGCATCGCATTTGCAGGAAGTATGATCCAGGTTAAGAGAAGATTGATTTCATTTGTCTCTATGGGTACTGATACTTCAATATGTCATTACTCAATAGAATTGAAAGGTATTTGATCAGACTCAAAGGCAACATTTGAAATACATGTTCAAGTTGTCACAAAACGAGTTATTATTCTGCATTTCAATTTAAAAAACACAAGACCTGGACTTGTGAGGTCAAAAGTGGCCGGCACCATAACTATTGGCCTCTGGCCTCTGGTCTAGTGTAAAATGGGAGCCCTGTAAACACGTCATTTGTCACAATGTCTATAGTTTCATGCACAAGCTTCCCTAATTGGGCTCATGTGACATTTAAGATGTAGTTCGACTAAAAGTCCAGCTTTGGTTATTATAAATGCACTCATGAAAGTGATACAAACACATTCCAGCACATTTTCTTGGTGCAAAATGGTGCAAAAAACAATTTACACTTTTCCCATGATGCTGTAGAGAAATTCTCTTCACTTATGCAATTGGTGTTAAACTGGATAGAAATAAACACCTTAAGCCCTGACCTTGAGACCTTCTACCTTCATGATTGGAATAAACCTTGTATAGTGTTAAAGCCCTGACATTAATCATGGGTCCTATATTGAAAATGAAATCCATAATCTGCCGGAAGTAGAAGCATTGAGCGCCTGATTTGACTGTTGCTAATTGACATAATGACACTATCTTTAGGGAAATGAGTCCCAGGAAGAAACCTAATTAATTAATGAGGTCACTTTGGGGTACATTTTTAATGATTCATTATATCTAAATAAGAACACCATTAACTTTCAAACTGTCAAACTTCAGTGTATACTGTTGCAGGCCTGTACATAAATGTATGCTTCATTTTTGAAAGGGCGAGGGCACCAAGGCATTTCTCCTTGGTAAAGGGCACCCTTTATATATGTACATGTATATGAGGAAATAGTAAATTTCTACTTGAGCATTTCAAGGGCACTAAGGCAATGGTCAGGGGGCATGGAGGCAATCAAGGAGTGAAGTAAGTGACCAGCCGTCGATTTCACCAAACTCTTCCTAACTCAAGACTAATTTTAGGACCTAGGACGGGTCCTAACTCTGCACTGTAGCATGCAGACCTTAAGATAAATCCTAAGTTAGGACGAGTTACTCGTCCTAACTCGAGATAGGATCAATCTTAGCGTTTCGTGAAATCGGCTGCTGGGGTAATAATGTGAAGCGCTTTGGGAAGCTCTCCAGGTGTGAAAAGCGCTATATAAAAACAAGTTATTACTATTATTGTTATTATTATTATTATTAGTATTATTATTATCACTGTTGTTGCCTCCGTGAAGTATTATGTTTGTTGTTGTTGGTTTTGCAAGCATTGTCATTTTTAAAGCCTACATGTACGTGTGGGACAATTCCACAAACACAACAACAACATGTCTGGTTTGCTTATTGGTACTTGAGACTTGTTAATGATGAGATTGTTGATGATACCATGAAGGGATAATACCATGAAGTAATCTTAGCTAAAGATCATTCCTAAACCAGATGTTGGATTCCCATTGATAAAGTATGCAGGAGGAACTTCATGACATACATAAATTAATTTATTTATTACATTCTTTTCCCAGGGTGTGCCCATTAAAATGGTTTGCATTGGGTCCTGTATACTTGACTACTATACAACAGCAATGTAAACATGTAGCTACATGTAATCTTATAACAACAGTTAATTAATTATTTATTAATTTAATCACATTTACCTTGACAATAAACACAAAGAATCAAAGTTGTAATTTATGCAGGTATACACAAACATCATATATGACACCATTGGAGGTTGGGCAACAAACTCAGTGAAAAAACATTATTACAGGAAAATTCCCATCCTGCTCCCAGTTGTATGTCAAGTTGTCAACCTGTTAAAAAGCACACATTACATAATTTTTTGCTTTTATTTGGGGTTTTCTAAATGGAACTAATATACAAAACTAACAACTTAAATTCATTATTGGAAACATTCCTGATTTAAAGTTTTTGGCAAAGTTCTGATTTCAATTAAATCAAAGGGCAAATTGCCTTCAAATCTCTCAAAATTGTGCCATTGTAATTGCTTCAAGAACCTGATTTAAATCATATGAGATCAATGTTGAACTCTTCTTTAATTTACTACAACAAAAGAAGATTCAGACCAACATAATAACCTGGCATTTCACTTTTCAAAACTCAAGGGTATTCTTCTAGAAACAAAATAAAACAATACATGTAGGATCAAATGTTGGGACTACTCTGATTCTGAAGGGACTCCGAGGGTATGTATTGCCCTGTATTGTTACAGCTGCCTTTTTCAAAAGGCCCAAAAATAAGACATACAACTTAAAAGCAATTACAGAGAGACACATTCAATGCTGGATGTTCAACAAACAGAACATACAGGCCAACCAAACAATTGTTCATATTTACTTTTGTGCAGACGGTCATAATGAGCTTGACCTTTCACCTAATCTACTTTTTATTGAAGCTGAATTGACGGTATTGTCATAGGACCCAGACAATGGAAGTATAAACCTGTTTATTTATGGATTGTGTGAAGGGAATACTATATTAGTGACAACAACAATTCATAGTTGTTGATGTCTCAAAGTTGTTGAGCTTTGGAGCAGTATTTATGTGTTTGATTACACATCCAACAGCACAACAAGCGCCAATAACAAGATGAATTGGAAATGAGGAGAAATATTCAGTTTGAACAAAGCTCCAAATGAAGGAAACCCACACAGTCAGGGGACTGAAAACCCAATCCACATGCAAGGCCCGGTCTGCTAGGTGGAATTTGAACGGTGGTCCACAGAGACAGATATCTTACAGCTTTCTGTTAGCTTTTAATTTACGCTAGTCCTAATTTACAATGAAATAAGGATGCTTTTCAACACTCAACTAGGCAGCCAGAAAACTAGGCAGCCAGAAAACTAGGCAGCCAGAAAACTAGGCAGCCAGAAAACTAGGCAGCCAGAAAACTAGGCAGCCAGAAAACTAGGCAGCCAGAAAACTTGGGGTAAATTTTGACTTGTGCCCAACTATACTAGTTTAGAGGAATCTAATAATGTAAGGAAAAATACTTTGGGATTTAACAAAACCAAGTTATATTAGGGATTGGGTTTCGTCTGAGTGTGTTCCATTGAAGACTATACTTGCCTTACCTTACAGAACCTAGGATCCAATAATCCCGTGGTGACAACCATACAAAATATTAGAATTTATGTAACTCTAGAAGCTGGGCCATTGTGTGCATTAAACTCTCATAGTTGAAATGTGCTGAGTTATTTATAACTCCATCAGGGATACTGAACAGGGCAATAACTTGAGCCACTGCCCTCGCTGGGCAGGAAACGTGATAATTCACTCAACTTTGTAGTTTCCCAAAGTGGGTTGGATTAACTCTTGGCAGAAAGCCCGGCTTGATATAGCCATATTTATTTAATTTTAGACACTGAGCACAATTTGTAGCTTGACATTGCACAAACAGTATCCGACTGCAAAGCAGAGGTTTATCCAATGGCCATTAATTTGCCGATTAATAGTGAATCAAAAACTTTCTTCATTTTTAGCTCAAATAAGTTGGAGATTCAACACTTTGTTGTTATTTAACATATTTCTGGTAGTGAAACCAAGGATGCATCATAAGGATGCGTCAGTAATCGATAAGAGAAGGGGTTAGCCCTGGAGTTTTCTGGTATGGTTGACTACACACTGCGCCACAGCACCTTGTATACATGGTGCTATGTATGAATGCTTATTAATTAAAAACATTGTACATGTAGCTCTGCATACCAAATATGAGCGCTTTGAGATACATGTACCATCAGATGTGATAAAGTGCTTAATGTTAGAACTGCATGATATTTATTCAGGTAATTGATGCATAGGTTCATTATTGACGGGACAGAATTATGAGCCACCTTCTGTTTCTGTTTTATTCATTGCACCTTTGTAAACAAATTATATTAAACACAAAAATACTTAAAGCAACAATCAACTTAAATCCAAGTACATTTAGGTTAATCAACTACTGAAGGTATTACATTAAAATGGTTAGTGTAGTAGCTTTATAAATGAGCCATATTGCTTAAATTAATCTGCAGTTAAACACACACTGGCTCTTAATCTCATTACTTAACTTATACGTGTACCGAGTAATTAAGTGTTTAATGTATTGACCTTTCCCCCACATAGATTCTAGGTGGATGTCTATAATATTCATGGTACACCTTAAATAATTGAAGTCGCTCAGTTTTTCACTGGAATTCCAACAACTTTAACTGTTGGAATATGCAAATTGTTTGTACTCTTTACATTAGTTGCATCTCAATAATTGAATCTTAATTTTGTAACTAAATATTTGACAGTCCTTTTTTTTTCTTTTTCAATGTCTGTAATGAAACTTCTTTGATTCAAGGGTAAATAGCTATAATTTCAAAATCAATTTTGTTTAAGTCAAATAATCAAACAATCACATAATACATCTTTAATTATGAGGTTGTTGGTTGGTGGCGAACCCCCCCCCCCCCCCCTTCCTGATTGGAGCCAAGTATTTCAGGATTGCATACCGACATTGATTGAGTGGAATATTCTATGGAGTAACATTTGAAGGTCATCGTCAACAAGCTTCTTGAATGTGTTGAATGCCTGAAGTGTCTCTATTAAACTAGAAGGATCAGTGTCGGCCACAAGGCTCAGGTTCATCTCAAGAATGTCATGTCTTAAAATAACATCCAATGAGTCTCTTTATGGAAGTCGGTGAGCCGTTTGAAATGATAGTGTTAGAATTAATCATCAGTTTTTATAAAGGGCATTAAATGCACTGGCGATTGTCAAAGACCATTAGGTCTATTCTCACTTGGTATATACCAACAAACACATAAAATAACAAATCTGTGAAAATTGGGCGCCATTGGTTATCAAAGTCGCAAAAAAATAATGAAAGAAGAACACCTTCTCAGATGCCTTAGAAGGAAGGCTTCAGGCCTGAAGTATTTTTTTTTAAGATGCAAACATTTGAGTGAGAAATCTCAAAAACTAAGCTACTCTCCATTGCTCACTACCAAGCGTGTTTGTCTGTTTTTATTATATATATATTTGGAGTAATTACCAAGTATGTCCAGTGCCTTTAACTACAGATATCTGAAAGCGTTTATTGTGCTTGTTATGACAGATGCTAAGTTATTAAATTATGAGCTCCATTATATAGCACCTTGTAAGGGTTTTATAAGGTGATGCAAGGCAATCTACTGCTGTCAGATGTGTTTCTCAAGAACTAAGGAAGGACGATGAATGGTGTCTTCCAAAAATCAATGTCCTATGTCTGTCCAATGTTATAATTCTTAACAGTCATCCAGTAGCCTCTGGCATGGTGACAAGGTGGAAAATACATTGTATAAATCAGATCACAAGATAAGAAGATGATAAAAGGTTAAAGGTTTTTGGTCCTCCATCATCTTAGTTAGGATCACAAATCTCACAGGAATCGTTCCAGGTCTTGAGTGTTGTGCATACTCAGCCATAATAATCTGGATGGAGTGCACACAAAGTGTAGGCCTACATTATTTACTGAGAACCTGTGCATCAGATGCTGTATTTTGCCACATAGACTGACTATATTATACAACACAATACAACAATACAATGGGTTTTCATATAGCGCCATTTCATTTAGACCACAGCGCTTTAGACAAACAATAGCAATGCAAATAATACAGCAAATGAACAACAAAGCAATAAACAGAAACTAAGGAAAAAGATGTTTTTTAAGTGCTTTCTTGAGAATAGGCAGTGTTTTTGAGGTGCATATGGTGATGGGAAGATGGTTCCACCGTCCTGGAGCGTCTATTTATATGCAGCGGAAAGAAGGGATTTGATGCATGGTTTATTTTCAGCAAGACGGGTTTTGTCTGATGCTGAGCGAAGCCCAGCCCTTGTTTGAATGTGAAAAAAAAAACAAGATGCAAGATATGCTGGTCCATCCCATTTTATAGAAAGATGGGATGTATCTCATGAATAAAAATTTTAGTGCATTACTAGAGTCTTTGAGGTCAAATTCAGTTTTTACAGAAGAACAAATCGTCTTTACACGCCAAGAGTTTTTTTTTTGCATCGCTTTAAAGGGAAAATTGAATGCCTTTTTGATTGATCATTAACATTCAGGAATGAAATGGAAACAAATTCCTGTAATAAAATGAGCAGACCCATATTTGAATTGTGACGTCCCTGGATGATTTCGGAAACACTGTACAGCGTTGTAATGTTTGGTTAAACATTTGGGTTTGTCCCCCAAATTTTATAAGGAACCCTCTATTAGAAAAGCTAAAAAATTAAATGATTTCGGGCCTTGAATTTATACATTATAGGCAAAGCACAGAGGCCATGCCCTATGTACGTTGCCCTAGTCTTGGCCTTGGTGAGACAGCCCTTTGCAGAATGAAAAATGGCCGTGCCCTTTCAACAATTAAACTTCCAGGCCTGTGATCCTTCCTTTAGAATAGTTTATAAATTTATAAATATTTCACTGGAATTGATTCAGTGAATTAACAATTCATTTATCTACAATGTAAACTGCATTCCTTCATTCTAATTAAAAGTTCATAAACATATTGATAGATATAAAGGAATGCATAATTCTTATTACGGTGTGTGTTTGGTTCAAGGAACAGTACATAATATACATCCTCTTTACATGTTATTAATTCCCAACGAATATCTCCCCTTGGGTTACTTCAAATTAAGTCTAGGCTGGTTATTGATCCCATTTCAACCATAGCAGATAAACATCAAGTAATTTGCATTATCCTTCGTGTTCTACATAAATTGGGTTTTGAGTCACTGACTTTCCCTCTTGGCAAAGCATAATTTGAGCTCATGCTACACAGGGTAACAATTTTACTGGACTGGGTAAAAGATTTAAATCAAATTGAAAAGTGGAGCAAGTCACAATCAAAATACACTTGGCAATTTAGCTGGATTTCTTTCGTGTAATTCTGGTTTGTAAGTCACCTGCGTAGACATTTATTGAATAAGGATTTGAAACTTTACGTGGTGGGAATATAATCTAGTAAACCCCAGTTCATACTTCATGTGAGTTGCGAAAACGAAGCCCTGGTTCATACTTTATGCAAATTGTGAAAGCGAAGCAAAATTTCTTGGTCATAATGGGAGACTTTGGAATGCTAGTTTGATAGAAGACTTACCAGGTAAATTTCCATTATTTACTTAGTTCTAAGCGCGTGCCCATCACCTACATGTAGGACAATGGATTTACCTGGTAAGTCTACTGCCACCTAGCTATTCCTATTGGAAAACAGTGCGAACCAGGTTGTTTATGTAACATAATGCGCTTCGCTTTGATGTGAAAAACATACATGAACTGGGCCTAAGGTTTGTGATAACACCATGTGATGATTTCCATGAAGAACTTGAGTTGGGATGGTTCTACAAAGAATGCTTTGATCGTCTTCAGGACGAATGTTTGCTAAGCAACAATACAACAATGCATGCTGGGAATTATACAAATATTGAGCAATACAATACTGATATAAACCACAAGGGAAACTGACTGGGTATATTTTGAAACGATTTTGGGGGTTGAACAAAGAATTGACTAGAGTGGGATTCGAATCCAACTACCTCCGGACTAACGCCGGCACGTTAATCCGGTAATCCGGCACATTAATCCGGAGGTCGTTGGTTCGAATCCCACTCTAGTCAATTCTTTATTCAACCCCCAAAATTAAATACAATACTGTGTAAAATGTGTTGCTTAATGAGCTTTAAATAAAAGAATGATTCTTGGATGCATTGCAATTCATCATGTATGACTCCCAAACATTATATCTGGGCAGAATGTTTTTATTTTGAAGCTGAATTAACATTTATACGCTTGGAAATGCCATAGACTTGGCCTCAGGATATTGCCAGGTTCACACGGAGTTCATATATATTCCAGCGCACATCGTTTATATCACTAGGACACCCATTGACTCATTCATAATCAACATTCAGCAGCGAACAAATTATTCATGCCAAAATGCGTCTTAGAAAATGACTCTTGTTTGCTTTTATTTCTTTGACACAATTCACTGTTTGGTTTCTTTTCTTCGACACAGTTCACAATTACACAGTAAATTTAGTGAAAAGTATTTCTCAGTAGCATAAATGAATTGAACCAGAAAGATGCTGTGACAAGTTCAGCGTCCATGTAATTTCTCTTAGAATTGCAGCCTTTTTGTGACTGCAATTTTTAAGTAAAAGTTATTACCTCTGATGAAAATGGTTGGTTTTAATTTGATGTGTAAGCTTGGTTAGTAAATACTGTATCCCAATTGATGTTGAATATCAATTAAGAAGATGTTGAAACGTGTGCATCAGCTGATACACTGTCATTTTATGTATGTGCAAGATGTTATCGTCATGGATCAACAAAAAAGAAAAAGAAAACACAATTCATAGATGGTTTAATTTGCAATTTAAGTTAATTTGTTTACATTGCCATAGAATCTTCTCATAGAAACAAATTATATTGCATTTTAATGCAAAGGTGCAATGATATACCTATATTAGATCAGATATCATTGTGCTGGACAGTTAATGAATCTCCACTGGAAACAAAAATTATGTTAATACCTAGAGTCTGCAAGATTAAAACTAAACCTTGGATTTTACGACATATGTTACGTTTTCCATGAGAGCTCAAATTAAACAACGGTGGCACTTAATTTACAAGCTTAATTTACATTGCTTAATTATTTGAGTGATTCAAGGTTTGTTTGGTTTACATTATTACTTAACTACATGCATTTCATTACAACAAATTAAGCAATTATCATTTTAAGTTACTGCTTATCATTTAAATAATTTTACTATACTCCAACTTGATACAACGTAAAATGATGTACTATGGGTGTGTTTAGGCCACCCAGGGCCCAATTTCATAGAGCTGCTTAAGCACAAATGTTTGCTTAAGCAAAAAAATCATTGCTTAGTAAAATCAGATTACCGGCCAAGACTCCACTCAATTGTTATGCTAAGTAAACAACAGCTTAATACTAGTCATAAGCAATGTATATGGCATGAAATTTTGGCCAGTAACATGTGTAAAATAAGCGAGCTATTTTCGTGCTTAAGCTTAAGCAGCTCTATGAAATTGGCCCCTGATCAAAAACAAGTTTCTTACACATTAGAGCAGTGTGAAAGTAGCTTGGTAACCGAAAACAGTTTATGAATCAAAATATTTTTTTTAATTCTGTCATCGTTTGTTAGTTTGAAAAATTTGACATTTTGAAATCAAATCTAACTGAGCCAACGACTCCGTTATCGTTTGGTATTACCATCAAACAGTTTGCCATATAAGGGCATAACAAGTCTACCAGGGCATAAGAAGTTTTCTATTTAAGGTCAAAAGAAGTTTACCATACATGTATAAGGGCATACAAAGTTTGAGTTCTTAGGTGATTTTAAACTTCCAATGAATAAAGAGTCTTGTTTATTTACTTGATACCCCTGGCATAAGTTATAGTTTGAGTTCATTCTCAAGAGGGGTGTGTCTTTTATTCAAGAAGTAAATGTGTCTACCCCAAAAACAAAAACAAAAAGGGAGTATTCCAGTTACAGTGCCTTAATTAGTTAATTAGATAACTGCATGTATTTAATAAATAAATAATAATAATAATAATTGTGGCTTCTTATATAGCGCACATGTCCGTCACTCAGTGACGCTCCTGGCACTGTAACACAGTATTTCCTGCAAGATGTGGGACTGTTTTTGAATTATGAGACCTAATTCTTATAGCACCATGTAATGTTTTACAAGGTGCTGTGGCGCAATTTGCTGCCGAGCGGACCAGGAACACCGGGGCGAACCCCTTCTCTTTTCGATAAGTGCACTGGGTTCTTTTACATGCGTTACATAACACATGGGACCAACGGTTTAACGTCCCATCCGAAGGACGAAGCAATGGTGAAGTGTCTTGCTTAAGGACACAAGTGTCACGGCTGGGGATTCGAACCCACACTCTGCTGATATAGAGTAATCAATTAATATTCAATATACACTCTTCCAGGTAGTGCAACAAGTTCAGCATTTACCAGTTAAAATGGTTATGAATCATATCACTAATACAATTAATTTCTGAAATTTGTCATCCTGTAGTAAGAAGGGCACTGTATAGCCTTGACTCTTATACAATCTAGCTACAGATTGGATCTATTGTTCCATAATACATGTATTTCAGACCCTCATGTGTCTGGTGTTGCAATGACTAATACAAGTCAAACTGAGTTTCACACTTCACTGCCAAGCCCTCAAGTGGATCTTATATTACTATTACTCATTCAACTGTTAGCATTCAATACCAACAACTGCCACTTTGACAATTTAGTTGGTTTATTTTTAGGATTGTTTAAAGAAATGTGGTGTTGTTTTTGGAAGAAGTTGCTCTATAATATATAGGCTTATGTCATCAAGAAATAACATACATCAATATTATACAATTTTATAATCATAATAAAGGCAATACAAAATTTGTTTTAGTTACAGTTTGAATGCTTTGTTCTGTTTTGATCATGTTCTTAGATTTTATTTTTGTTTAATTATAAAATATGAAACTCAAACTAGATCAGCTAATTGAGCTAGTCAAACTTTATGTTCTACATTTTGTATTGTGAGTGTGATTAAGGTGTGCATGTCTGATGCTTTGTTTTTGAAAGGTCAAAGGTATCAAGGCAGTAGCTCCTTTGTAAAGGGTCCCCTGTATGAGGAAATTGTTAACTTCTATCGAAACATTTAAGGAAATGAATGACAAGCGGCAATTGACGCAATTGTTGCCTAATGAAGTCTCGGGTCTGGGTCTATTACGAAGATGACATTCTTGCCATGCTGTGATATTAAGGGGTATCCAACATTGGTTTGTTTAATAATTTGCCTACAGCTGCAGTGCAGGTTATTAATAATAATATGCAGGCATTCAACTTGCAGGTGGTCAGCTGATTTCTCCATTGTGGGTTTCGCAGCTGTGCCAATGAAAATTTAAAAACTGCTGCTTATCTGGCTGTGTCAGACACTCTCTTTTTTTGCTGAAATAATGCAGATTGCATACCTGAGTATTCAAAGACTACTGTTGTAGGTGCATTCATATGTCTTGTTAATACCAGGTCCGCAGCATGGTAATGTTAGCTTATTTTGGACCCTTCCATAACCACACACAATCCATATAAACAGCCATCTTGAATTGGTGCTATGCAGTGGCTTCACTGTATGAAAACCGTATACACATGTGTTATTTTTTAAGGAAACACAGATTCAGTCTTTGTATCCCATTTTTAGGTCATTGACTGTTTTTCTTGTAGAGTTTCAAAACTCTGATTGAATTTTAATATCGTTGATGCAATGGGTCTGAAACAACAGTGTTAATTCAATTCAAATTCAATTCAAATTCAACTTTATATAATATATTAGAACAATAATTTTTATCACATATTTCTATACATTGTACACTGTACACCTTCAGGCACTGGCTCAACACGAGACATGTATAGCTCATACAAATATGGTAGAGGCTAATGTATTTGCATATTTTACAGCTTGGGTATTTGATTAATGCTTGGTGGCACTGCACATTTAGAACCTCCATGGGGTAAAGCTCAGATTGTCCTGGGGAAAGGAGGCAATTCCAAATCTGTGTAATTTTTTTCAATAGGACAAAGACCAGGGGTATGTTCTAGTCTGGTGACCAACTCAAATGTTTGCCAACTTATGCAAAGGAAAATGGCCATAAAATGCTTTTCCAACATCTGTGAAATTTGGCAAAATAAGAGAAGGGTGTACATGTATGTTTGCCAGCTTGAATAACATGGACAAAAGGATTAACCATTTCATGAAACTTGAAAAGATTCTTTAGAAGCGAATACTGTTCCGTGCAGTGGGCACTTAATTATTAGTTGTTATTTTGTTCATAACTGAGAAAGCAAGTTTGCTTTCTGTGGAAATATCTTGATGCTTGTTATCAAATGGAGGTCACTATTGTCATCAATCAACAACAACTTAAAGATTTGCATCAGACAATAAGCAATAATGTTGTACTATAAGTAAAATCGTACAAAAACACTGCGCACAAGGTTCAACGTAATTGGATGTACACATTCAATGATCACCTTGGACCATTAGATCAAACGAAAGAAGATGTTATTAATATATAACGGTACCCTTTTTAGAATTCTTTTAGATTATTGTATAATGTGAAAGGTAAGATCTTCAAAGAGCCTTGTTTTGATGACATCCTACGGGATATTCTAATGAGACATATGACCCAGATGACATTGTCCTTAGAATTGACCAATTAGTAATAAATCCACTCAATGATTCTTCTTTTTCATTTCAGTGCAAGCTGATTGAGGCAGCGAGAGCGTATCTTTGTTTCCTGTGCCGTAATGACATCCCAATGTCCGTGGAAGTATTACTATATCCAGAGTGTTGCCATAGTAATCAAGAAGGAATTGAGCTTGGTAATAGTACAGATACACTACAGACTCTGGACCAGCCATCTCAACATCTCCTACTGGAGCAATGGATTGTTCAGCTCATGCCTAAAAGGTATAGGAAAGACTCCTAAGACCTGTCTGTTACGACGGCACAGCTGTGTGTTCTGTCAATCAGTGATTGGCAAAAGTACAGGTGGCCCGTGCTGCAAATTAAGAATAAGTTATAATTTCTTACAAATTCTATGTTATAAGCCAAGTCAATGACGAATCAATGGGCGTCACCTCAAAACAAAATGACAATAGGCAATATGCATCGCAATGTACTTCGTAGCAACAGGGTTTTACAAGTTTTATAAAGGGCAAATTTGTACCGATCCAGTAAAAACGTTGCTATCCTAGGCTGCTTGGCAAAATTGTGGTTGATGTTTGTTAAAAAACAAGAAGTCTATACGATAAGGTTGCGTTTTGTGATCATAGTTTGACAGCACATTCAGGGCTTCACAAGTTCTCCAATGTATAACAAATTTAGCAAAATGTTGATGCCTACAAACAAGGAGCTAAGATTGATCTTAAGATGTGTATTAATCTAAATTACACTGAACTTGAACTTTGATGTTTGATTTGTTTGTTGTTCTTTCTGCAGGTTTCCTGATGGACATTGCCACAGCCAGTTGCTCTTTCAAGCAGTTCGATCCTTCTTACACTTTTCTCAGATTAGTGCCTGGCTTAGCTCCTCACAAGGAAGACTACCAAGAAATATTGTCTACAGGTACAATCAGTTTACAAGTTGTAAATATTACCCGTAGATGTTGCTTAGTGCGTTGCTCAACTTATTATTCACAGAATGTTAGAATGTAGTGTGTGTAGTTTATGCTATCTGTCTTGAGGCAGCCATTTTGGCTTTTGTCAAACTCCAGCTTTCCCATTACTTGACACTAGAGCTCAGCTTTCTTCATGTTCTGTATTTATTGTTCAAATCTGGACTTGGTCTGTACAATGATGAACTGTTCTTTACTTTGCTGTACATTAAATGCCGTTAAACACATGATCTTATGATTTCTCCAGTGGCTAACGTAAAAAAACGTAAAGTGTCATAAATTGACTCAATGCATCTGACATCATCACCACATTATATGAGGTTATGACGTTTTGGGAGTCACGTGTATTTCTGTGAAGGGTGCTTTTTAATAATAATAATAGTGGCTTCTTATATAGCGCTCAGGTCCGTCACGTAGAGATGCTCAAGGCGCTTCCAACATTATTACCCCTGGTCACTGGGCCTTAAATCATTCCTTAAACCATCTCAGCTCCCTGGGGAGTATACAGCCTGTGCCGCCAAATATGTAGCGTACTAAGCTAATCAATCACAAGAACCAACTCTGCCCTAACAGGTACCCATTTACCCCTCAGTGGAGAGAAGCTTATGGTTAAGTGTCTCGCTCAAGGACTTAAGTGTCAGGACCGGGATTAAAACCCACAGCTGAACAGAAACACCAGAGCTTGAGTTCGGTCCTCTTATCCGCTCAGCAACGACACCCCATAAGGCAATGCACACTCATCAAGATGTGCACCATATCACTACACTACATGTATGCAATTTTACTCCCCAAATGGCAGCCCATTGGGCAGAAAGTAGCCGGGTGTGATGTGATTTTGCAACAGTCCCCAAAAGGAATCTGCTTTAAAAATTATCAACAAAGAGTTCTGATGAGTCTTCAAATTTATATGAACAAAAGTTGAAAATTTGTGTATTTTTTACCATACAGGGTTTGTGCACCTGGGGAGTCTTTTTCAACCAGTTTTACCTCACCCCCTGAGGTGCATACCTTTCCTCTTCTCAACCTCTCAAAGTCGTCAAGTCTTCGAGTCACGGTTGCATCCCTACCTCGTCCCATGGATATACCCCTTCTTCCATGCTACAATATGGATCATTCCAACAAAGGTAGAACTAGTAGAGCTAGTAGAACTACAAAAGGGAAAGATAAGGAAAAAGAGAAAACTAAAGATGGAAAAGATGATGAGGATGCTGATCGGGAATTTAAGTATTCTTATGTCAATCCAAGAAGAGAACGAGATCAAAGGAGCGGAGAGGAACTTAAGAAAGAGCGGAGACAACAACATGATCATAGAAGTCGGAAAAGCAAAGAAACGTCATCAGTAAGAGATAAACAAGAGGAGTTGATGATGCAGAAGAAATCTGCCTTTACACAAACATTACAAGTGGTACTCCCAGACTCCAAAGATGTTTCATCTTTTCACTCGGAACCTGTTCAGTATGTTCAAAGATTAACCAAGTTAAGAGATAGTTCTCCACAGCATGTACGCAGGCTACCTTTAAAACCAAAGCCCAGACCTTCTTCAGGAGAATTTGAGGAGAAACAATCGTCGGTCAATGTTGCTAAGTTAAAATGTCAACAGGAGGGGCCGCAAACCCCTACGTATGAGCTCTACTATGCAAGTGGACAGCCAAGTTTCTCAACTGTTGAGCTAGAGAGAAGGATTGGTGAGTTAAAGCTCCAGAAACAGAAGAAGGGGTCTGGAAGCTCTTTGGATTGCTTAACATTGACTCCTCCACCTTCAAGGGGAGAGTCAACTCCAAGACCCATCTGTGCTTGGAAAGACAGAACACCCAGCTTAGAGGAAGACGATGGTATTTTCTTCACAGCCAAGTCTTCCTTAGAAGACCGAGGAATTATATTGCAAGATGCTCATAGGTCGTTACAGAAATACGATAAAGATGATGAAGATATACCGTCGACCGAGTTTGGCACACCCCTTTCAACGGTCCCCTGGTTATCGTACCTTAGTCCCAGTGATACAGATACAGGTAACCAGGGTCATATACATTGTGGAACCCAAGCTGAAAGCGTCTTTATAGGGAACCAACCCAAGCATGGGTTTAGTGGAACTGAAACCCCGCCACTAGCCAGACAAACACAACCAAAAAGTAGCAATTCTTCAAATCACCAAATGCCTGAAATGCAATCCCAGTGTCCTCCCAGTGCAATTACTGACGTTGAATCAACAAGCAAAACTCCCACTACATGGAACACCAATGAACTGGCCTGCAACAAAAACTCCTTAATGAACCGCTGGAAAACGGATCTTGTCCGAGGACCATACAATGTCTTTAAAACTCCTTCCAGTCCAAGCACTCCAGGATCATTGAACACCGTCTCAGGAAACAACACCCCGTCTCCGGGTTCATCTCCACGTCACTCCAGAAGACGTGGCTTAAGTCTTGATAGTCATGATTTTCAGCCTAATATCCCAGCGCCTTTCCGTAAACCAATGCAATATGAGGGAAGTACTGAGACTAACAGTGCCTCGACACCGTTTACGCCAGTATTTGGAAAGAGTAAATCTCTATTCAGGAGTGTGCTTGGAAAGGAGAATAATGCCTGGGGAAAGGAGGTTTGTATTTTGTGATTCAGTAATTAAAACAAACAAGAAAATGCATAGGAAGAAACTTCAGGAGAAAGACAGAGTATACTGTTCGAAACGTCAAGATCCAACCGGCTCTTCTCAGAGCCAACACTCACCCTAAGAGATTTACACATGGTTGTACCCACAAGTTTACTATTTATTAAAAGTTTCTTCCTATTTCTTCACACCATGCAAAGCTTCAAGAAAACTTATATAAAAGTAACACTGATGAATTGGTCGTTTCAGATTCTACAAACACTTATTGGTTTCTTATAAAACTAAAATAAATTAAGAGGATGCGTTTTCAGGAATATGAGTCAAATTTTGTAATTCAAAATTTCATCAATTTAATTCAACTTATTTTATCGTACCATATAAAGCAACTGGACTGAAGTCTGAAGTCTAAATAAGTCAATTTTTCATTGTTTCTCTCTCATCATAAACATGAACATTCATCAAGTTCTAATTCTGAATATCAGGTCCTTCCAGCAGAAAGCCTAGAGTCTAGTACCCCGTCTACAATACCAGGATTACGCAGTGGATTTATCAGAAGGTCTTTAGATAGCTCCAATACTTATGTCTTCAATCCCAGCACCGGCCTACCAATCAACTCAAGCCCGGTATGTAGTCTTTCAAGTGAAATGATAAACTTGAAAAGCTTTGAGTCTTGATCATCACACTCTTTCTATCACTGAATGGCATTGGGGTGTAGCAATGGCAGTTTCTTTAGGATGGTGTAGGGATTCTAATTTTCAACTGGCATTCTTTTCAGGGCATCGATAGCCAAGTTTCCAACTCTTCAACAACCAATTTTTCTCCAACCTACTTCATAGCATGAAAAAAAGCAAACCCATCATCCGTGTTGTAGCCATGATGGGCACGCTGGGCTAACCAATTTCGCCCAGCACTCCGAGTAAAATACACTGTGCTGCCCAGCACAGATTTCCCCCAGATTGCATTTCAGCATTGGTGGCCCTGTATCTAAACATGAATAATTTTGCTGAACCGCTCGCACTCAGTGGATTAAATTGGATTGAGAGCCCTTCACTAAAATTGGTCTAGCTACAACACTGCCCATCGTGCACCACTGTATACTATAAAGTCAACGCAACAAACAGTCTTGGGACTTAGTGTGCTTAAACGAAAAACAATCAGGTTCAAACGGTTCAAATGTCTGAGTTTCATTTACCCTTGTCCTTCCTGATTTTGTGCTTCATTTTCTGGCTGAGGATCAACCAACTTGGTTCAATTATTGGTAGGGGAAGGAGGGGGCTGTCACACCCACTACGACACGCATATACTTTTTTGGCTACATAGTTGAGATTTCCATATAATTGAAATTGGTTATATTGGCCTGTGAAATTAACTTTCAGTTTAACTACTTTTTGTTTAGGCTCCATTGCGGAAGGCCAAGACTGAGCAAGATTGTGCATCTCTCCTCAAACCAAGATCACTTCTTAAGAGGTAAAATATTACCATACTCAACAAAGACATGAGTCAAGATACGGCGCTTTGGGCATCAAGTACTGAGCTGTTTGGCTTTGTCTTAAAACCAGAATTCTAAAGACATGATCGATTGGTTTTAAATGAAGTGTCAAAATCACAAGCTTGTGTATAAAGCTTGGTCTTTACAATTATCAACTCAAGAATGATCATTTTAAACAAATTTACGGTTTATGTGTTGGAAGTCCTTAATACAAGGCACCCTTTTAAATTTGTAAGAGTCAGTTCAGGTAAATAATTGACATAGTTGCTCACGGTCAAAAAATGAATTTTTTTTATACTTTGTGGGTGGAAGGGCCTTGGGGTGCAAGTAAACAAAATTGCATTTTCAATTATATATGAAGCCCGTTGCCATGGTTACGGCTCATTTTGTTTTTTGGCCATTTTAGGCCGATTTTGGGGTCTGAAAAACTGGTTTTTAGCTCATATTTACAACTCCACCCCACCAAAATGCAACATTATTTCAAAAAACCTTTTATATCAATACAAAGTATCATCCTTGGCCTTCCTTGAGAAAACAAATAATTGCTTTAAATATCACCCTTGTGCTATTTTTGCATCATGCATTACAGTATGTTTTTAGAACTTGCAAAATCGACATTTTTACCCTATTTTTGGACCCCAAAATGTCAACTTGCCAGGGGTCTCAGAAAATTTTCCTTTCGGTTGTGATTAGGGCCAACATTGGTCTTTCCATATCTGGTGTCAAAAACTTGGGCAATTGTATCCTGTTGTGACAGTACTGCCTCAAAACTAGACTTTTTTCCCAAAAACGTGAAAAAATGCCTTTTTAAGGGTCTTTTCACATAATATCGAAATACGTGTCCACGGTAAAAAAAAAGGGAATATTTTTCTTATACTTTGTGGACGGTAGGGACTTGGGGTCCAAATAAACAACATTTACATTTCAAATCATAATATAACACGTTGCCATGGTAACAGTTTATTTGTGTTTAGGCCACTTTAGGCCGATCTTGGGGTATGAAAAACTGTTTTTTTATTTAATATTTACAACTCCACCCCACCAAAAAACAAAAATATTTCATAAAACCTTTTACATCACTACAAAGTATCATCCTTGGCTTTACTTGAGACAAAAAAATATTGCTATAAATTTCACCCTTGTGCTATTTTTAGAACGTGCATTAGAGTATGTTTTTATAACTTGCAAAATCAACATTTTTACCACATTTTTTGCCCTCAAAATTTCATTTTTTTCAGGGGTCTCAGAATATTTTCCTTTCGGTTTTGATCAGGGCCAGAATTTGTCTTTTTTATTTCTGGTAAGAAAAACTTGGGCAAGTGTATCCTGATGTTAACAGTACTGTCTCAAAAATAGACTTTTTTCCCCAAACAGAAAAATGCATTTTGAATTGTTTTTTCTTCATTTTGAATTTCTAACATTAAAAAGTAATAATTCTTTCAATCTTGCAGCTTTTCCTAAGCACTAGTGGATTACCCAACATTGATCAGGAACTGTTGATGACCTTAATTTTACAATTTGCCCGGCCCAGCCCCAATCATATTTCTTGACATTGCATAAAACAATGTTTTGTGAATAGCGCCTCTTTTTTTGAAAGTGTTCCCTTTCGGTTGTTATTGGTGTTTTCATGTCTTCTGGGTAGAAACACTGTGTTTATTGTATCCTGTTGTGACTGATCATGCCTTAAGTATAGTAATTTTTCCAAAAACAATGCATGCTTGTTAAAAAAATCTGGCACTGTCTCCATGCCCTTTGAGTAATGAATACAAAGTTTTTATTTAAACATAATGGTATCCAACCAAACCATAACCAATGCTTTGCCACTGAGAGTTCTTGATTTGGCTACTTTACCTATTGTACAGGTATGATTCCCATTGCAAGTAGAGTGCGATGAGCATTCTTTACAAGTTGTCTTTAAAACAGGGCCTACTCTCCTTGGTCCCTGCCTGCTACCAAATGTAAAACTTTTCATAGAGATAGAGATCATAAACAATGTAGTTTCTGTGCTTGAGGCAGATGGTTTGGAGCATCCAATCATGTCCAACACAAATGTGGGAATTTAAAAAGCCCGCTTAAAAGTGTTGGAAAAGTTTGCCAAGATCTTATTAAAAACAATGATACTAACGATTTGCAAGATGAGCGTAAGAGATCATTTAAAAGGAACACGTTGCCTGGGATCGGTAAAGTTGGTCTTTGAAATGCGTTTGTAACCGTTTGTTATAAAATGCATGGTTAGAAAGATGTTTTTGAGTGATACTTGTGTTGATCATTATATTCTACTTTTAAAATATCTTTCTAATCATATGCATTTTGTAATAAACGTTTACAAACGCTTTTCAAAGACCAACTCGACCGATCCAAGGCAACGTGTTCCTTTAATGAAACAACATTGAAAGAAGTTGTAAATACTTGCACCTGCTCAACATAAATAAGTAAGATGCATTTGCAGAGACAAAAGTCTATTCAGGCTAGTTTGATTACTTTTTCCATTCACTATCTTACTAATTTATAATTATTATATATGTCTCTGAGAACGATCAACAAAAAACATTGTCAAACATTACCTGCTGAATTGTTTATTACGTTAAATAAACCAACTCTTTTATTGTTTGCAACAGTACAATTGAAAGGAACCCCACCATAGATGGGGGAACTGCTTTCAGAAGGCCAAAGCAGGTGAATGGCCATTTAGATACTTTGGATACAGTACTTGCTCACTTTTAGAGCCTCTTTGTTCTGATAGGGATGAAAATGTTTAGTTTGGTAGCGGGCAGGGGACCAAGAAGACTGTTATAAGGCCATGTATAGACAATAATAGTAAAGAATGCTCATCGCACTACTTCTCTTCTTGCAATGTGAATCATACCTGTACAACTAAGTAAAGTAGTCATGACAAAACAAGAACTCTCAGTGGTAAGCATGGTTATAAACTTTTTATTTGTTACTTAAAGAGCATGGAAACAGTGCCATACTTATTTAACAAGCATGCTCGTTTTTGTTTTTTATCAATTCAAACTAGGGATAACTTCAAAATGCATTTTTATTGTTTTTGGAAAAATTACCATGTTTGAGGCAGAAGTGTCACAACAGGATACAATAAACCAAAGTGTTTCTCCCCAGCAGACATGCAAACCATAATGATAGCCCAATCACAACAAAAAGGGAAATATTCTGAGAACCAATAAAACATTAAGACAATACAAACTTTCTTGGTGTGCAAGGGGAATTAAAAAATGTGATTTTCAAAAAAGAGGCGCTGTTCACAAAACTTTTTTTTATTTTATGCAATGTCAAGAAATATGATTGGGCCGGGGCCGGGGTGGGGCCGGGGCGGGGAAAATTATAAGATTTAGGTCATCAACAAGTCCTGATCAATGTTTGGTAATGCACTAAGCCTACAGAGTGCTTATGAAAAGCTGCCAGATTGATGGAATTATTACTAACTTCTTAATGTTATAAATTCAAAATGAAGCAAATATTTCAAAATGCATTTCTCTATGTTTTCGGGGAAAAGGGTATATTTTTGAGACAGTTCTGTTACGTCAGGATACAATTGCCCGAGTTTTTCTAACCAGAAATAAATAGACAAATTTTGGCCCTGATCAAAACCGAAAGGAAAATATTCTGAGACCCCTGAAAAAAATGAAATTTTGAGGGCAAAAAATATGGTAAAAATGTTGATTTTGCAAGTTCTAAAAACATACTCTAATGCACGTTCTAAAAATAGCACAGGGGTGAAATTTATAGCAATATTTTTTTGTCTCAAGTAAAGCCAAGGATGATACTTTGTAGTGATGTAAAAGGTTTTATGAAATATTTTTGTTTTTTTGGTGGGGTGGAGTTGTAAATATTAACTAAAAAAACAGTTTTTCATACCCCAAGATCGGCCTAAAGTGGCCTAAACACAAATGAACTGTTACCATGGCAACGTGTTGTATTATGATTTGAAATGTAAATGTTGTTTATTTGGACCCCAAGTCCCTACCATCCACAAAGTATAAGAAAAATATTCCTTTTTTTTACCGTGGACACGTATGTCGATATTATGTGAAAAGACCCTTAAAAAGGCATTTTTCACGTTTTTGGGAAAAAAGTCTAGTTTTGAGGCAGTACTGTCACAACAGGATACAATTGCCCAAGTTTTTGACACCAGATATGGAAAGACCAAAGTTGGCCCTAATCACAGCCGAAAGGAAAATTTTCTGAGACCCCTGGCAAGTTGACATTTTGGGGTCCAAAAATAGGGTAAAAATGTCGATTTTGCAAGTTCTAAAAACATACTGTAATGCATGATGCAAAAATAGCACAAGGGTGATATTTAAAGCAATAATTTTTTTTCTCAAGGAAGGCCAAGGATGATACTTTGTAGTGATATAAAAGGTTTTTTGAAATAATGTTGCATTTTGGTGGGGTGGAGTTGTAAATATGAGCTAAAAACCAGTTTTTCAGACCCCAAAATCGGCCTAAAATGGCCAAAAAACAAAATGAGCCGTAACCATGGCAACGGGCTATATATAGAATTGAAAATGCAATTTTGTTTACTTGCACCCCAAGGCCCTTCCACCCACAAAGTATAAAAAAAATTCATTTTTTGACCGTGAGCAACTATGTCAATTATTTACCTGAACTGACTCGTAATAACTTCTTTGATTTTTAACCTTTCATGGTTTGTGCCATTTACTGAATTGAAAAGATTCTACCTACATGTATCCCGGAGAGTTTGCAGAACACTGTTACAGCAAACTGTTGGTGTTAGGTTCACATTTGATATATTTCTTTGATTTGTCTAGTTCTCCTTCTTGCAATGATCTTGAGAATCCTAACACTCCATTGGCTCAATCTACCCGGGTGTTCAGTACCAGTGCTCCAGCCTCTACAAGCTGTCTTCTTGGAAACTTTGAGGTTTGTTTTAAATCAAGTCATCTAGTTTTGGTTATGAAGTGGTTAGTGTACTTTTACCTGGACTATGGATGATCACTGAACTATTAACGAGATATATTTTGAATAATGTCTGGGTTAATGACTTGATTGGTTACATGGGATAGCGTTCCTGACCAAGTGAGTCATTTGCATGTTAAATTTATTTTGTTTTCTGTTACAATGGTTTGATTAGTCACAAGTGAACACTGATATTGGATTCCCTACTCTAAAGACAGTGCTGCTGTTTGTCACTTGTTTTTCAGCAAGGTTTTTGTGTTTGAAATTTAAACATATTGTATACATTCATTCAGAGTTGTGTATGGGTGTTAACTATCTAGAAAAGTTTGCCCTGAACCCTGGGACTTAGCAACTGCTGATATAGTCTGAGGAACTCCAATTCAATTGGTTGCTTGTGACATAGGCCATAACCTCAATGCATGATGAAGCCGAAATCCAGCTGTAGCTGCCGATTTAGACACGGAGTAAGCCGGTCATTTTACCAGATTTTCAAATCCAAGTTCCAAATTATTGATACATTGAATAAATTAAGGAATGTAAGAAGGCAAGAAAGGTGATTAATCAGGTGTTTAGTTAGTCCCATGTGAACAATAATTAAAATGTAGAAAAACTGTACGTAATCCAAATAAAATTCATTTTAATCTTGTGTTATTATCCTTCTGATAGGAGTCTGTACTGAATGGTCGCCTAGAGCCTCTCGGAACCATTGATGGTTTTACTGCAGAGATTGGAGCTAGTGGGTCCTTCTGTCCTAAACACGCTGTTCTTCCAGTTACTACATTCTTCTACAGTGTGTCTGATGACGATGCTCCGTCATCTTATTTTGTAAGTTCATTAAAATAAAGAATTGTTTTTTTCCAAGAATAATAAGTTCCATTATTCATTTGTATTGCGCGAATTATTAGGTTAAAATGTGCATCACATATCATCATCATCATTCAGAAAATACTGAAAATCTGTGGCCGCCTCATCCTCAAATTGTAATGGGGGCGCACTCCTGGAGTCGCCCCAATCACCTGTTCTCTTTCAATCAGTACTCCAAACATGTACAAAGAGGATATAAGCAGTCCATTTAGAAGCACTGAGGCAAGCCCCTTCTCTTGCTTGATAAGTGTCATGAGTGTTTTGTGCTACACAGTAACTATATTCTGTCATCCCTGAGATTCTGGTGTGCCCCCACCCCCCAGAGATTCTGTTCCCCCATGTGGTGAGATGTGTACAAACTTCCTCTGATAGCGCCCTCTTTTGAACCAACCTCTTTCCAGCCAATGTTTATTTCCCATATTGGGAGACAGAATCTCTGGGTTTACATTTCACTCTGATACAAGCTTTTTAGCAAAGAGTAACTGGCATCACAGAGAGCTGATCAAGTATTTTAACATTTACAGGGCTACATCAATTTGGAACATCTTGGAAGACGAGGTTACCATATACCCAAAATAGGAACTATTCAGGTGGTAAGTGGTTTGAACTTTGACCTTCAGGTCATCCGATCTGAGATTTCCCCTCTTTAATGTTTTAGTTTTAGTCAGTATGGTTGTTATGTATTGCAACCTTTTGGTGAGTGTAATATCATATATTGTAAACCATTCCCACATTACATAGTTTGGAACCAGCGATTACGATTCCCCAACAAGAATGAGCAAATCTTTATAATTTTAAACAATTACTAAAAAAAATGAAATTGTCAAGATTTGGACTTTTTATCACAGGTGTTTGAAAGACGCGACCATCCTATTAAACATTGTTCAGAATCACTTTTATAAGCTAGGAGACCAATGTGTTTGGTACTTGACAAAAACCAAACCAATTGTTTAAATAATAGCTTTATTTGAAATTCAAGAAAATGCTACCAGTGGATGGACATTTTAATTTGTTTCTCCCCTTTTCTTACAGACATTATTCAACCCCAATAAGACAGTGGTTAAGATGTTTGTGATGAGATACAACTTAGCTGATATGCCTCCAACCTGCCAGACGTTCGCCAGACAGCGTATATTCTATATGCCGAGCAATGCACAAATAACTGATGACTGTGAGAAAGAATTACGATACCTCATTCATATCAGGTCAGAATCAAAAAGGCTCTCCTCTGCACTTATGTATTTATTCTGATTTTATTTTACAAATTGTCTTCCATCACATTTTCCCTCAGCAGCATCATGTCAGTGTTTCAAGACAAGGCTTAATTTCTTAAATCATCTTTTTTTCCCCTGATTGTTGTTGCTATTTTGCTATTTAACTTGTATTTTGACTGTCATTAAACCGTTTTGATCTTGATGAAATTGTTTTATACCTTCTTTTATGTACATGAATGTATTGAGATACATTTGTGGTTGAAAGAAACTTAATTGGCTTGGACATTAAAGATTCACATTGTACTTTTGAATCTGCCATTACATCTAAGATTCAAGACATTATGCAAGATCCTACCCATCCACTTCATTCTTCAGTGGTTGTCAACAAATCAGGAAGAAATGTCCTTCTCGAACCCACTGTTCCTTTGCTGTTTTTTCCTGGGTTGCTGGCATAATTAACCATTTTTTGTATGCATCATTTGTGTTTGTGTTTCTTATTGTTCCTTTACTTTGGTGGTTTTAATTTGTTTGGTCGTCACCCTAGTATTTTTAGGATGATTGTAAATATCTTTGTTTATGTATATTTTGTCCAGTTTATCTTTTTGTAGTTCTTCCATTCTAATTTATAAATTTATCTCAAGTTTATCTCCATTTGTGTTTTTATTGTAAGATGCACACTGGAAAACAATTTTCATGATTTTAAAGATGCTATGTCAGATTTTTTGCCCCAAACATTAAAAAATAGATTTGTTTGAGTGAATGGTATTTCAAAGAGTATCACCCCCTCTAACGAAAAAAGTTTAACTTTTACTCTTAATGGTCAGGCACCATGACAAAAATTTAAAACGTTTCTTATAAAATACATAAGAATTGGTCACGTGATAAATTGTTGGGATCCCGAAAAAACTAATTTTGAGCACTTTATTTCACTGCGACTAATAATTGGCGGACTTTTTCGAGCAATGGCTCAAATGAAAGCTTGCAACTTTCTCGACCCCCATCAAAATATTTTTAAATCAAAATTTTGGGGTCAAATCGGCCAAAAATCTGACATGGCATCTTTAACGCTGCATTTAATTAAATTAAATTATATAAGCATTAGTTATTAATAAATATTTGGATTTTTATGATTGCAGGTTTCAGAGCTCTAAATCAGGCAAGATTTATCTGCATACTGATATCAGAATGATCTTTGCTCGTCACAGTCCTGATTTGGAGTCAGCTCTTGGTACCTATGAGCTTCGTTCCTTCACTGAGACGCCAACCAATCCAAGATTCTCTCCCAAGAAATGAGCACGGTTTGCAGGTTTTTACACTAATGTTTCTTTTACATAGTTTGTTCAGTCTACATCATGAATAATTAATCATTAGGTATGCATTTTTGCATACTGATGTAGATGTATTCAGTCCACATGAATAATGTACGAGTTGATCATTATGTATGCACCATTTTTGCATATTAATGTGGTGTAAATAGAAAGATATTTTGTGTACAGACTTGTTTGAGTGTGTGATTAACTCTTGAACAGGATCTGGGCAAACCTAGTAAGGTCTCCATCTTCTTGAGTCAAGATTGTTTTATTTAGGTTCCTTCAACAATACAAGCGACGTTTGTTTCAATTTCTTTGCATGACAACATTTGTCCTCATAACATTACAAATTGTGGTTAGCGTTTAAAGACTACTTGGCCATAAATGGGCCCTATACTGTGATACAGGGACAACGACTCCCAAAATGGCGCATCCAAGATGATACCCAGGTCAGGTAAATTTAATCAATAGATGAATCTTAATGACTAAAGTGTATTGCTAAGGGGTTGGTTACCAGTTATACATGTACTGCCAATACACTTGTGTACACAGTGAGCATACAGGTTCCTATTTTATGTCTCTACGTAAAGGAACACGGTGCTTTGGATCGGTCGAGTTGGTCTTTGAAAAGCATTTGTAACCGTTTGTTATAAAATGCATATGGGTAGAAAGATGTTGTAAAAGTAGAATACAATGATCCTCACAAATATGCCTTGAAATTGCGTGGTTTTCTTTTACTTTGCGAACTAACTTGGTCGGAGTGATACTTGTGTGGATAATTATATTCTAATTTTAAAATATCTTTCTAATCATATGCATTTTTTAACAAAGGGTTGAAAACCACTTTCAAAGACCAACTCGACTGATCCAAGGCAAAGTGTTCCTTTAATGACAGACTAAGATTCACGCTTAACGAGTGCATTTCACAGTTAAGCAAGGACTTGTGGCTTTGTGCATGTAACACACAGTACTAAGCATTCTTGGTTATTTTACACAGCTAGTACAGAAATTCAGCTCTTGCCCTGTAAGTGAGAATGTGGACTGGAAGCGCAGAATTCTGGGGTAAGCAGATATCGATGCTTAAACTTTGCTGAACAATAATAATAATTGTATAGTGCTTTCTTTATGGGCGTCTGTCTAACAGCTCTTAAACAGTATTGATGGAAGTTACTTTGGTGATGCGTACAATTTTAATATCATGGAATATGTCATCCCAGTAACAACTGTGTAGAAGTTGCTTCAATTCTTATTCCAATCATAAAACATATATTTATAGCACCTTTTTAAAATCAATTACTAATAGCAATCTATGCGAGAAGATTTCAAATGTAAAGTTGAATCCTTCATACTAAAATCATTTAAATAGATTATTATTGCAAACTAACGTGACAACATTTTGTGTATTATTATGTTTATTGTCTGATATGTTTATATTTATTTCTAATTTTTCAGCCTTGCTGTTTTCCATAGATTTTTGACTTAATTTTATCTCTTTTTGAAATTTATTTACTATCCCTTTTTGAAAACTTTGTCTTTATTTGCAATAAGTCCAAGTGGGAATAATGAGAAATATTTGGAAGGATGGATTTTTTATTTTTGGGGGGTGTACCGAAAATTGTCCGCAATCAAGCATGAATCATGCTGGTTTACTTTCACTTAGCAGATTTTACTGAATTCAGCAACGTCTGCAAAAAGTTAGACTTGTTATCATTGAATGGTTTTTTTTTTAAATGCGGGAAACATCAGTTCATGTCCTGACACCCAAGGAGCATCTTGAGGTAGTTTTATTAACTTGTCTAATTTTTTTTAGTGCAATAAACTTTAAAAATTGGGATTAATGTCAGATCCATTTTTATTTTGATAGAGAATTAAAATATGATTTAAATTCACCTAAACGGAAGGTCTGCATTGGTTATAAACCCCTTGCATGACCCCCAACAAACTTTAAACACGCCTGTCCTGCTCGCCATTTTGGAACTGAAAGTGTACACAGAGGAATTGACTCTCAGAATATTGGTAATGGTAGACATTTATCCTGCCGAAGTGTGTTTCGCATCGTGCAAAGATTTGACACAAAGCCCTACTCATCATTTATGCAAATTGAAAATAGCCAAGCAAATTCTCTTCACAATTGGAAACCACTGGAATGATAGTCTGCATCATGAAAATGACGACTAATTTATGACTAATAATATTTGGTTTATTGGAAGGAACATTGGAAGGAACGGAGGAATAGATTTATTGCATTTATAACAACATGACCACTGTATCGTAATATATTAATATTTATTGGCTTTATATTTATTTCTAATGTTTTATTTGCTTTTACTTAAAGCATGACTCACACAAAAAGAAAATCTGTCTGATTGGTTCGAAAAATAACATCTCAGCCATTTCATTCAATTTTGATTTCTTCAATGTTTAATTCTAATTGAAGCCCAGAATACATTAAATATAATATACTTGAGCTCAATTAAGAAGTGAAAAATGCATCAACGTATTACTGATATGAATATTTAACTCAATAAAGATTATTTAGCTATTAACTATTAACAACAAGTTAATACATGTTATAAACATCCAACTAATATGCCAGGCGTCGATTTCATCAAACTCTTCCTTACTTAGGGTTGATCTTAGGACTTGGGACAAGTTAAGTTGCGTATCCGAAGACGTAGAACGCATTGAACCCAGGTCCTAAGTTAGGACGAGTAGGACAGGTTACTCATCCTCACTAGATATAGGATTAATCCTAGCGTGTCTTGAAATCGGCTGCAGGAATTCCGATATCGTTTTAAATAAAATGATCAAACGAATTACACTAGGTTTTTGGTAATATAATATAAGTAGGTTAAGGTGCATGCTATGTTCAATTTGAAATAACAAAGTGTATTATATTAGAATTAATTGATAATATCAGAAAGTTTTAATTTATCTGGAAGTAAGAATAAAGTATGTATTTATTAATTCATAGACTAAACACAACAGAAAAATTTGAGTATTTTGTTGTCCATGACATCCATCTGGAATAACCCTTGTTGGTCCCATGTGTTGTGCAAGACACATAAAAGAACCCAGTGTATTTACCGAAAAGAGAAGGAGCTCGCCCCTGTGTTCCTGGTTTGATTGGCTTGATATTGCACCATGGCACCTTGTAAACCGTTACATGGTGTTGTGTTAAAGGAGTAGGTCTCATAATCCACACAGAGTCCCACAAGTTACACACCTTGAGTGTCACTGAGTGATGGATATGCCAATATATAAGAAGCCACTTTAATTATTATTATACCTCTTGAATTCAGTTGAATTGTACCTATAGCCTGATTGCCACAATCGTCTTAATACCTCTTGTCACTAACCTCTGGAAAGGAAAAACTGAATATTAGACAGGAAACAGTTTAGAAGATGCCACTCCTTCCCTTACTCTATGGCCCCATTTCTCATTCCCTCTCAATTGTCATAATTAATCATTATTTCATGTACTACATCACTTTCTCCTACTCTTTTTTGTTATGATAACCTCATCCAAAACTTCAACCATCTTGAGACTTGCAGTTCTGGGTTTGCGATGAGTGAAACCTCATGTTATCTCTGCTGAAGTGGGTTACTCAACATGCTCAGATTTCAAGCATCATTCAGATTCTGACAGGAAATCGACCTCCCCATCATACGTGTCTTTAGAAATCTTGCAGGCATAGCAGACTTTCTGTGAATGGTGAACAAATGGAGTAAGAACAAAAGACTTTGTCACGCACAAACCAATCCCATGCCAGTTTCTGCTTTAATCCCATTGTTTGTCCCTGTTTCTACAAACCTTGATATCCCTCCAACAATCGCAGCAATAGGCGAAGTCACAACCCTCCGTTGAACACTTGTGAAAGTCCTTATTCTCCTTTTCATCACAGATTAGGCAAGATCTTTTGCTAAGACCGAATATTCCTAGCCAGCCACACAGTCTTGGCCAATGAATGTACAGAGAAGTTAGGGTTCCAATCTTTGCCTGCAGATATTAGTAGAATGGTTACATGGAACAGATAAGTTCAAAATATTTTGGGATTGAACAACAAACAATTTACTAGAGTGGGACTTGACCCAGCGACCTCCAGATTTTCTCTGCATGTGTGAAATCATTGTCCGAGTATTTAGGTCATTTTGACTAAAACAAGAAATGTTGTCCAAGCAATAACTCAAGAAGGACTTGGCATATTATCTCCAAACTTGGCGTGGGAATTGGTCTTGACATACCCTAGAAGCCGACAGTATTTAAACTGCTCAAGTCAAATTTCAGGGTAGTTATGGCTGAAACAAAAGAAGTATGTGATCGATAACTCAGCTTTTTATTTTTTAAATGACAAAGTTTCACATACCCCAAGTCTCTTCTCCTTAGCAAGTTGCCTGACTGTGTACCTCAAGTGCTTCAAAAAACCACTTTTCTTTTTCAGCTGTTCGTTGTACAAGAACACAACTCGTTGTTTTTCTCTCTGTTAGAGGCAAGAGTAGTGACAACAATTGTAGCAGTGTTCTCTTATTACATGCACACAATACCATCGTTAAGAGAAAAGATTGTAAAATGTTCAAGTTTACTGAATTTTGTCTGACTTTTATTACTTCACCAATATGTTTATCAAAATAAAAAATTCTAAGCTATTTTCAGTCAAGCCAACAAGCTCAAGATAAAGTTTGAGCAGCAAAGGTCATCATTCAGTACAAGGATGTGATACAAGTATATAATACCAAGTTCTTATAGAGCATTTTATCTATGAACCTCCCATTTGGAGCCTTCATTTGGAGCCTTTATTTGGTTTTAACAACAGATGCCCTTTTTGTTTAAATAATGACGCCACAGTTTGTAAAAAGGTTCACTAGAAGATTTGGTGTTATTTGCAGACAACCAAGTCATAAACACTGGGGCAAACCTGGGTTCTTTTAATGTTACACAACGAATGGTACCTATGGCTTTAAGTTCAATCCCAAGGACGGAGCATTTATCATATTTGTGGTCGAGTGTTTTGCTGAAGGACATGAGTGCCATGAATAGGACCTGATTCCCTGAACTCGTACTGTTACAGAGCTTTAGCAGGGTGCACTGCTCAGCAACCTCTACCCAAATATTTGAGTTATTTTTACGTGTATTGTGTCTGTTTGATGATACCTTCGGATAGAAGTAAGCACAGATGATTCTACGAAGACGTAGTGCATAGGCTTCAAAGTAAAGGGATAGCCATACTGCACCCCAAGCAGCAAATACCATCATAGTCAGCTTGTTATCAGGGGCACTCGGCACTGGTAGACATTCTAGGACAGAATCAGAGACGGGGAAATTTATTGACAGGCTGAGTGTCTTTTTTCATATGATCTTCAAAGTGTTCACAACAAAAGGAAAAACACTGAATTTATAGAACATGTATCTAAAAAATAATTACTTTTTTTGAGGAGGGGAAAGGGATGTTTAGATATAATGATACACAGTTCTTGTAATCTTTTACAGCACTTTTCACACCCGAATGGTGTCGCAAACATCTCAGTATTTCACTTTTACAGCTATTCAGACCCATGTTTGGAAATAATAAAGACTCATTTAAGAAGGTAAGTTATGAGTACTGTAGGTCTCGAGATCCGATGTGTTTAGGTCTCAGTTGTTGCAAGGTGTTGACTTTGAAGATTCAGTCTTGGAGCAAAAAGGTCTCGGGGGGGTTTTGTGTCAAGGCCTTATTTTTGTTTAGTCCAAAGTCCAATTAGTGGCCATGTTACAATCGTAGTGAAGACTGAGCCAAGCTTTCAGCAGTTCAGCATTAAACAAAATCAAGAAAGTTAGTTTTGATTTTGTTCCCCTTTTTTTTCACAGTACTGTCTGAGGTGTTGGTCCCCTGTCTTGGTCTCGATGAGAAGGTGTCAATCCCGGTCTCCCCCTTAGATTGAGGTCTAAATCTCCATCTCAGAGTGGAGAGCTTGGTCTCCGGTATTGGACTTGGTAGTCTCGGCTTCAAGACTGTTGTCTATACAGAGCACGTTGTAATGGTTTACAATGTGTTGTGGCAAAATCTTTGTGTTCAATCAATCTAATAAACACAATCCCTTACGTTTGTTTGTTGCAATTGTAGATATGCTGTGTTGCTGGCTAAATGATGAGAGAACTTTTCTAAACATTTGGGCAACGATTCCTGTTCCTTCAACTTTTACTTCTAGTCTATGCTCCCCTGCAATAAAATAAATGTGACGAGTAAAACCAACCTGATAGAGGGAAGTTAGCGTTGATGTAAAGCTGTTGTTCATTTTTACATCGTGAGCAACATCTCAGATGTGTCATCTACTTCTTTTTTATTTTTGTTGAGATCACTTTATCTTGATAATTTGATATGCGAGATAGGCCCCTACACTTATGTGATTTTTTTTTGATACATTGTAACATTGGTTGAAGGCAGTGGATACTATTGGTAATACTCAAAATAATTATTAGCATAAATCCTTTCTTGATGACGAGTAATGGGGAGAGGTTGAATTTGACGTCACAACCCTCCTTTTGCGGCGATATTCACAAGCGAGTCGAGCAGAGTTCAACTGCTGCGAATTATTTGTTACGAATTTGTGGGGTCAACATTCGCTTCGCATTCGCAGGAAGTATGAACCAGGCTTTAGAGTACATTATGCACAAATGAATTCAACTAATTAAATAACAACCACCACCCCCAAAACAACATTATGTCTCCCCCACCCCCACCCCCACCCCCAATAACAACCGTCTGCTTCGCCACTTCTTAGACTAGGGGCAGTATGTACACCTACCTTTGAATTTGTAGTCCAATTGACTATTTCTTGCAATTAGATCCAGCATGAGAAAGAAGAGATGGTCAAAGAATACCATGGCAACGGTCACAACTAATCGCATGGTGAGTCTCATGAAACCCATTAACTGTTGGAGAAATTGAGGTTCATTGTACAATAATGACACATATACTCCAGAACGGGTCTCTCAAAACTGGGGTAAACTGTAGAAAGATCATACTCTCAAGTGCATGGTATTTGAGGGTACCGCGGAGGACATGTTCAACCATACTATTAACTTGTGTGTTGCATTTCAAGTCTGACTGGATAAATGCAGAGTAAGTGATTCAAGACCTGGAGTTGATTTCACAAAACTCTTCCTAACTTAGAATCCATCCTAGATTTTAGGACGAGTCTAAAGGCCGAGTCACACTGCAGCGATAACGAAAACGATAACGATCACAAAGCAAAGAGAACGCATTCTATTGGTTGAATTGCTCCCCGCAGAATACGCACACGCTCATTCAACCAATGGAATGCGTTCTCTTTTTATCGTTATCGTTATCGTTATCGCTGCAGTGGGACCGTGCCTTAGCCTTTGGATCCTCTGTAAGACCCATCATAGGATCGATTTCACAAAATCCATCTGCAGGACGAGTCCTAAGTCTTTGTTAAATCGACAGCTTGACATCCAATATCTCAACAAGGGTTTATCCACAGTAAAGGCAATTACTTGGGATATTTGTTTGTAGTTGACCAAATCATGTTATTGGTTTAACACTGAAGATAAATTTTGATGATTTTATTAGACTGTTTTCTACGAGTGATGCCGTCAATATATCTTTATTGCAGAATGTTGTGGCTTTCTTTGCTTACAGCAAGGTTTTGTTAGTATCTTAATAATTATGTCATCTATAAAGTAATGAGTTGATATTAAAGAAACACGTTGCCTTGGATCGGTCGAGTTGGTCTTTGAAAAGCGTTTGTAATCGTTTTTTATAAAATGCATGTGGGTAGAAAGATGTTGTAAAAGTAAAATAAAATGATCCACACAAACATGCCTCGAAATTGCACGGTTCTCCTTTTACCTCGTCGATTAACATGGTCGGCCATTTATGGGAGTCAAATTTTAGACTCCCATAAATGGCCGACCGTGTTTATAGTTCGCACAGTATAAGGAAAACCATGCAATTTCGAGGCAAACTTGTGTGGATCATTATATTCTACTTTTAAAACATCTTTCCAACCATATGCATTTTATAAAAAAGGGTTACAAACGCTTTTCAAAGACCAACTCATCCGATCCTAAGCAACGTGTTCCTTTAATCTTGATTGAAACTTGAAGAGAAACTCTACTCTGAGAGATGACACTGACCGATGATTTTTTTTCTTCTTTTCTCAACTTCCAACGAACTGTCTCAATGATGTCTGATTTCTGTGCTTTCTTCAAAGGAAGCAATGTTCTCTTGTTCTGTAAGCAGAGGAATAATATGCTCTTAATTTCAAAACATTATTTCAAGTTGCTGTATTTTTACACTTCTCTATTTCCACTCACCTGTTTTTTTCTACGGGCATCAATCCTCCTGAAGTAGGCCGTCATGTATACATTATCAAAGTCAATGTCTTTAAGGTACTTGGTGTTGTAACCGCTAGCACTGAATGTATGCCAAGAAAAGAAATTCATAGCTGAGTTTAAACATGTAAGCAGTATCCCCCACCTTTCCAAACAATTGGACAGAGAAAGCAATAGACTTTTATCCGCTATTGGTATTTGGATAATTTTATTTGTGTAAAATTTGAGAAAATCAAGCCCCTTTTCCCCATATAAATAAACAGCCATGTCATTCTCAACCTACCTGATGAACACCAAAACAAATGCGAAGGAGAGCAGAACCTCAACAATGAAAACCAAAGCATCCAGCCATTGCTTCTTTATGTGAATCTCATGGTTCATTTTACGAACAACGGCTTCAATTGCTGTAGTGTTCAAAAGGTGTACTGGAAAGTGGATTGACTGTTGAAGAAAAAGTGGTTTGTGTTTAATACAACTTTGGTTAAGGTCAACGATAATGCAGGTTTGATTCTTTGGTTCTTGTTTCAGGGAATCTTTTATCAGGGAACACCAATATTGTATGGAATATAAATTATCACCTTTGTTGCCTCAGTGAAGTATTAGGCCTGACAATATTCGGTCTGTTTTGTTTTTAAGAATTTAATTAAAATTGTATAAGAAGAACATAGTCCTATATAGCTTCATGACTAGAAAACAATAAATTTGTATGCATTGGATAAATAACTTAACATGCAATGTATCTATGTAACCATTAGTCATTTTTCATTTATTTTTTCACTTTATAGTCAATTATTAGATCAAGAAATTTCACAACAATACAACAACTGACACAAAAGCAACAACAAAGGTAGCAGCATGCATTTAACAACGGCAAGAGACAAAAGTCAACAACATGCATCCGTCTTACTTTCCATTTGAGCTTGACTTTGAAGTTTTTGGTCAATGATCTAAATCCATTCTTGACTCTCATAAACATCTCAATGGTTTTCTTTGGTTGATTGGGTAATGACGGACAAAATCCCTCCAGCACTGTGATTAATCAAGATTCAAATGACATTTGTTTAGAGATCTTCCAATAACGCATACTGTCTTTCTTTTTTCATTGTTAAGCATCATGTGACTATCGGGATGAACCTGGTAATATTTAATTTTCTGTCATTACTAATTTCATCTTCATTTTCTGTTTCATTTCTGGTGCTACTAAATAGTACAAGTTGAAGTTTGTTTTGAAACTACTCCCAGCTTGAGGGATTGCCTCAAAGAAACTTTTTTTTAAACAAACGTTGCCAAAATATTACAAAATAATAATTAGGTTTAACCTAATTGGGCCCAAAAGGAACAAGTTTGTGTACCCTAATGTAAGCCTGTATAAAATTGAAACTAATTTTGTGCTTTCCTGGATAAGTCTTAATCGATCTCCAATCTGATTTTAGGTTAACTTACATCTAAGCAGTGAGCAGACGGTAAATGCATGCAATGGCAGACAGACAATCAAGTGCCACACGGGGTAACGTTCTTTGCACGTAGCCCATACTCTATGATAAGCTGGTTCACATTCTGCTAAACCTTCTACAAAAACATCTGAAAACAAAACAGAAACAGAATTTCCCATGATAATGACACATGCCTTCATTTGACGGGGTGGGCCAAAGTAATTTACACTTCTTATCCTATATTGCCAAATGAGTGAAAATAAGAAATCCAGAAAAATACTAATGAACAGCATTTAAAGACGCTCTGCTTAGTAAATTAAATCACAGCACTTACATTAAACAAGGTAAAGAGGACTTATTATGGCAATCTTTGTGAAATCTCTTTTCTTCATTTGTTTATCAGTAGTTTTTGTAAACTTCTACTTTGTTACTTTGCCACCAGTAAAGTTCACTTGTTGCTAATTCTTCAACAGAAACTGTGTATTTTCTTTTTCTGTTTTGGGTTGTTTTTTTGTTGTCTTTTTATTGTAACCATATGGGGATATGTAATCGATAGGTCTCCTGGACTTTTTTTATTACATCTTCTTTTTCTTTGGTAACTACTGGAAAGTGGACTGACCACAGAACTTTTAGATGATTCTGTGGTTGATAGGGGTTGGTGGGGGCCTAGCATGCATCAGTGATGTTATAACATCACACCAACTCAAGCCACTGTTTCTCAAATACTCTCTCCTTTCCTATTTGAGCTAGATCAAAGCTTCAATCAAAGTCACACCATGTTTTTTTGTATATATACACTTAACCAAATGTTTTTTATTCGTTGAATATGCAATTGTTTAAAAGCTAGAAAGTTCTGTGTAATTATTTTCATATTATTTTTACCTTTACATCTTCTGAGGCTCTTTAGGTTGAAGCCTTGTTTGATTGAGTCACTAGTTTTCTCTTCCTCGTTAAACTTTCGCAGTTTTTCAAAACGATCCCCTTCAATCTCCTCAACATAATAGCGAAATCGACTTTTCATTGTCTCAGCATCGTCATCAATTGCATCCTGTCGAATCTATGCCAAGATTGAGATAAAAATTGAAAAAAAGCTGAAAGGATAATTGTACAGATTACACACATTTTAAGCACACATGACCAATTTCGTAGAGTTTGCTTAAACACAAACAATAAGCACGTAAAATTGTGCCAACCAGGGCCCAATTTCATAGTGCTGCCTAACGATAAGCAAATTTTCGTGCTTACTGTAGCAAATATTTGTGTAATTGTCAAAATCCAATCTTCTCACTTGGTGTATCTCAACATGCATAAAAATAAAAAACTTGTGAAAATTTGAGCTCAATCGGTCGTCGAAGTTGCAAGATAATAATGAAATTAAAGGAACACGTTGCCTTGGATCGGACGAGTTGGTCTATAAAAAGCGTTTAAACCATTTGTTATGAAATGCATATGGTTAGAAAGATGTTTTAAAAGTAGAATATAATTATCAACACAAGTATCACTCAAAATTTCACGGTTTTCATTGTACGTCGCGAACTAACACGGTCGGCCATTTATGGGAGTCAAAAATTTGACTACCATAATGGCCGACAGTGTTAGTCGACGAAGTAAAAAGAAAACCACGCAATTTCGAGGCATATTTGTGTAGATCATTGTATTCTACTTTTACAACATCTTTCTAACCATACAGATTTTATAACAAACGGTTGCAGAACGCTTTTCAAGGACCAACTCGACCGATCCAAGGCAACGTGTTCCTTTAAAAACACCCTTGTCACATGAAGTTGTGTGCGTTCAGATGCTTGATTTCGAGACCTCACATTCTAAATCTAGAGGTCTCGAAATCAAATTCGTGGAAAATTACTTCTTTCTCGAAAACTACATTACTTCAGAGGGAGCTGTTTCTCACAATTTTTTATACTGTCAACCTCTCCCCATTATTCGTTACCAAGTAAGGTTTTATGCTAATAATTATTTTGAGTAAATACCAATAGTGTCCATCTGCCTTTATTTTTATTAAGCAGCTCTATGAAATTGAGCCACGATATGATGTAAAGATTTCCAAGACGTACCCCAGCATCTATGAAGGCATCATGGAAGGGTTTGTAGAGTAACTTGAAGATTTCTTTACTGTGGTTGAATGTTAGATCGGTTGTACATGATATAGCCCGAGATGACTCATCTGCGTTCAGCATAATATTATTCATCGGACCTGCGGACAGATATTATGCCAAAAAAAGGTTATAATCCAATCTTTCAAAAAGAAGTTAAAATAAGGACATGGTTTCGAACTCTACTATTCCATGCTATGTAGTATGTGGAAGGACATGGTTTCGAACTTTCTTGTATTCCATGCTATGTGGAACAATTTTTGGGCTAAAGGTTTGAGGTTACGCCATGTCATAAATTGAGTTTTACAGATTCACATTATTGTATATGTATAAAGACTACTACAAATTAGTACAACAATAGAAGACCATCAGAATATAAACCTGCTTGTGTCAAGCACATAGGAAGGTTTCTTATTCACACTAGACACCATTTTGAGTAAGCAACTTTTTTTTATGCAACAATAGATCAGAGCAGACATTGACCCCCTGCTATCAGTGCTATAACAAAACATTTGCTTCCCACAGAATGGCACCCATGCCTAACATTCAAATAACGAATCTCCAGTTGACCATTCAAATCTTTGCTTAAATATAGTATACTCTTCATGGCACAACTGCCTTGTTCTTCAGATGTTTATGTTAAATAAAAAAACGATCATGGACTTGTAGCTGAGGTCCAAATACACTTGAGAAAGTCTCCTGATATTTCGGCATGGTTGGCTGCCAACTTTATTAGCACCTCCAAACCTTTGAATGGCTCCATTGGATCCCTTCAATCTAAATAGCTCCCACCACATGAGGCAATGGACCCTTCCCATGAAATATGCTAATTACATTCACGCATGCGTACAGACCCTGTTGGTTGGCAAACGCCATGGAGTTGTGCACTAAGCAGACGCGCAGTCGCGTCTGCGTCGCGCACCCATTAGCCGTGTACAAAACAGCACGATGTTCCCTCATTTTGCCAACCAAAACGTTAGTGCGCACGCGCTACGTGCAATTTACATCATCATGGGAAGGGTCTATTGCCTCTGTGCCCCCCCCCCCAGGTTGTTGCCCCGATGCCCTTTGTTTCAAAGGAAACATACATATTTCTTAAACATACATATTTCTTTGAGGTATCAAGGAAATCTGCATTTCCCAGCTTTGATAACTACATGATAAATTGGAAATGGGGTTGAACAAAGAAAATTTTGAGTGGGACTCGAACCAAAGACCTCTGGATTAACATGCCAGCGCTCTACCAGCTGAACTATCTATAGCCCTATTTTGGCGGGCTCTCTATTCAATTTAAAATTTACGAAGACAGTTTGCCTTGTGGTTAAAAATATTTGATATATTAATTGGAAGTGTATGATATACTTACCAGTTACCAATAAAAATATGGCATAACTTGTGATGAGACTTCGCCCAAACCGCCCAAAGAAAGTTGGCACACTAAGTAGAACAATACATCGAACCTGAACTGAGCAGGCAAATCCAACAGCTAAAAGCAGGGTTAGAACTCCGCCAAATAATTGACGCTCTTTTTCTGGATAATTGAGTTTGTCTACAATACTGACATAAAGGCCTGCAGTTTGGAGGGGAAATGAAATGGTTTTAGTTTAGGAAAATGTCATGAAGTCTCTTCCATTTGGAAAATTGTGTGTTCTTTTGTTAACTTAAAGTTGTAATGCATTTAATTATAAAACACTACAATCTGTTGCTATTATACTGTAGTATCACATCCATAGACATTATAACCTCCAAATTAAGTTACTTTTTCTTTCATGTTTTTGATCTTTTTTTTCCGGAACTGGCAAGATGGTAGGCTTATATATGGGCCTATAATGCCATCGAAATAAATGGGGTTTGCCTTATAGTCCTGCCAAAACGCCCAAAAGTAAGTGGTTTTAATTCAGAGAAAACACATTTCAAACGGGACTTTGTCTTTGGAAAAGGTAAAACAATTAACGAATTATTACCTGCACCAAGCAGACCACCGAAGGCGAGACCCAACACTGTTCTTACGGCCACACATTCACATCGACCAGTGCCAAAGAATATGCGGTAAATCCACGGACAGATACATTCAAGATACCCCTTTACAGCTGGATAGAATTAAACAAAAATCATGATAAAAAAATATCTACAAATAGTTGCGATAACGTAACCCTCCTCCCGACGGCCGCCAGCTGACGGCCGTCGGGAGGAGGGTTACGTTATCGCAACTAGTCTACAAAATGCTCTCCTACTTTTGTCAGTGGTTCAGTGGTTCGATTCTAAAAACGAACTAAGAGTCATTTAACTAAAGATGAGAAGACATAAATACATACATGACATAAGAAAACTTTAATAATCTCCAAAGTAGTCCACCACTAGAACTTAGAAGAAATTACTTTGCTCGCACAAGTTAAAAAAGGAAAAAAAAAAAAAAAAAAAAATGTTTTAGTGATGATTTTGAAATCACACTATCGAAATAAGATTGATTCGCATTAAGTTAAAGATCAATTAGCTCTTTGTGCAGGGAGCCGATTTCACGAAACTTTACGCAACTGCGTAAACTTGCAACGCCGTAATTCCACTTGCAGTTTTTTGCACAACGTTTATGGCGCAACTTTACGCCATAAACATGATAAACGTTGCTTCTACTTCTACTTCTACTTCGATACTTGGCATAGTCCTTCAGTCAGGATATAAACGCCAAGGATAGCTGCTTATGTGCGGTGCCAAGTGTTGCAGGTGCATTTTATTGTACAAGGTGTGAGTAAAAAGTTGGGAGGTAGCTAAATGGTTGCTCCAACCGCCCCCTTAAAGACCCCGATGGATGGGAGCTCGAGGATCTGGCTGGGGAGGGCATTCCACCTCAAAACTGTTCGTGGAAAAAACGAATATTTGTAGAGCTGGAGACGTGCTGGGATGGTTAGGTATTTACATTTGTGGTAGGATCGAGTACTGCTTGGGATCATGGGTATGAGGTATTGGGTTGGATTGATGGCTACTAGCCGATAGCGGATCTTGTACATCAAGGAGATACTAGCAGACTGTCTGCGTTTTTCAAGAGAGTCCCATTGAAGATCATCTATCATTTTGGAGACGCTGTCCCTGCTGTGGTAGTTGTTGAAGATGAATCTGGCAGCTTGGCGCTGGGTTTTTTCTATTTTGGTGATGTTTTTCTTGGTGTGCGGGTTCCAAACTGTACTATAGTATTCGAGATGTGGACGGACAAGAGAAAGATATGCTTGTTGCCGTAGCTTCTGGGAGCAGCCTCTGAGGTTACGTCTGATGAGTCCAAGCATCCTGTTAGCTTTTGCAGTTATGATGTCTATATGGGATTGCCATGACAGGTTACTTGTAAGAGTTAGGCCAAGATAGGGATGTTCAGAAACTGTAGTAAGAGCACTACTACCGAGATTGTACTCAGTGTTTATGGTTTTACGTAGCAAGGTGAAGCGCATGGTGTGGCATTTGTCTTGGTTAAACTTCATGTTCCATGTTTCAGCCCATGGTGTCAAGATTGTTTTGAAGAGCAGTTGCGTGTAGGGTGAAATCGATGGACGTGCAAAAACAGGGTTGTCAAACGAAGCCTACTAAATTAAAAAAACAAAACAAGTTAGGTCCTAACCACTGATTTTCGTTTTATAAAAGTTAGGCTAAGTAAACATAAGTTTCTGCATCACAATTTTGTTTGTCCTACGGCAGGGATATAGCTAGCTACAGGTCCGGTGAAGGTTATGAACCAATCATACCACGATTTTAATTGGATTCGTTCAAACTTTCCGCCAACCGAGAGTGTCACAGTCCGTGCGCACCGGTCATGTTTTTTTTAGTCGTGTGAATGTATTTATTTTGCTTCTGCAATTGATTCGTCAATTTAAACTTACCTGGTATGCAATAATCACAACATTTCACAAGACAACTCATAGTTATTGCTACGATCAGTCCCGGCGACACCGAATTTTGTTTTCTTCAGCAGGTTGATCGTCTGCTAGTCGTCGGTTAGTAAGTAGGCCTACTGCTGTGCACAGTGTCTCGTCGATCGTGTAGAGAGATGTGTTCAGAGAGTGTTGTCGGGGCATGTGTGACGACGACGTCGTACGTTAGTTTTTAAAAAATGCATGTGTGTGTGTGTGTGTGCGCGCGGTATTATTGTACGCGTTGCTGGTCAGCGCTTTGCGGGCGCCGGGAGGGCGTTCAACTTCACGCGTTGCGCAACGACCAATAGACCGATCCATTGCATCGAAATAAAGCCCGATGCGTGCGCGTATGCTTGGCGCGCGCGGCAGAGTTGTGCAGAAATGGCAGAAAGGCATTGTAGCTCACGTGCCCCTTTTGCTCACAGTCTCGTGAACGCAGTCTCGTGAACAAAAGCGCCACTGCCTTCACACACCGGGACATTGACGTTCCCACTGGTGCTACTAAAATTGCTTATGAGAACGTTCAATGTGATTCGGGTAAATTTAATAACGAAATCATGATTTGATACTCAAAGTCAATAGGAAAGTTTACTTAGAGGGCCACGCCTAAACAAACTACTATAATTGGATACATAATATCTGATATAAAAACAAGTGTTTTTCAATGGCAGAAGAGATCCCCCACCCCACCCGGTGCTGAATCAATTGATGGAACGAATGGAGGTGCCCCCTCCAACTGGCCTGTGCAAGGTGTCTCGCAAGAAGAAGTGACTTTTATCTGGACTCTCTTGAAGACGTGACATGCATAATGTGGGACAGAGCCACAAACTATAATGGAACACCTATTTGGAGCGAGACTGCAAAATCGAGGACCTTGCACCCAGAGTACAGTGATATTGCAATAGGAACTGTGTAAGAGTTCTGGCTGAAACTCATCTAAGTGTTTGGTGGATACGATAAGAAGAAGAATGAAGTCAAAGTTTATGTAAGGGGTTGAGAAATTCAACAGTACTGAAGTGCAAAGAATATCTTTCATTTTCTACTTTGTTGTGTATATCTATTTACTTGATCTTGAAAGGTCTGAACTGAAATTTTTATATTGTTTGCCCCTTTCTAAGCCGTCGCTTTTGGAGTCCCCAGCAGAGAGGCTTTTTTCCAAACCTGAACTTCGTTTCCGTCTGCGGCTTTGGGCTCCGTTTGATGTTAGAAACATCATATTTTTACCTCCATGGAAACACGGGGTTGAAAAATGTGCTCCAATCCGGGGGTCAAACTCAGCGTAAGTGGAAAATCACTGAACATTGACTTGAGTCAGCATCAAATAAAGTTATTTACATCGTTGAGGGCGCTGAAAGAACACTGCTTTGACCGTCTTTGTTATTAGACTGGTCCCCTGTCTTTATCATACGAGCTTCAAAGTAATGACGTCAGATGTTCGGGCAAGAAAGAGGCCGGTACTAAACTGGTACTCGATAAACCATTCAATAATGTATTGGAATATACAGCACACATGGAAACCAGCCAACATTTACAGGTTTAGTTTCCGGTAATTGACAAGTAGAGAACCGAGGAATATCGGGATAAAAATACAACATTTTAGCAGAAAAGATGTGAAAATAATGAAAGTCGGCGACCTGAAGGAATCTTTATTGCTGTGAATTCCATGAGAGTGAACTGAATGTTCAGACGGAAATGTTATGAAGTTTAATAGTTCAACACACACGTGAGGCGACGGGCGGAGGCCGTATTTTGTACACAAAAAAAGACTGTGTGTGCTGCGTATGTGAATGTAACAATTTTGTAGAAATTGCTGTGTTCTTTTCTAAACGGGTGACAAAATGGCAGACGCCGACACTCCAGCAGCGACTAGATTAGGGCAGGAAAGGGAAAGAGAACGAACCTTATCAGGAAATAGTAGTAAGTACTTGAAAACAATTAACAATGTGTGAAAGTCAGTCGGACTACGGAGTGGTGCAAAAAAGAAAATGTTTGCAAAGTCTATTGTTTGTAACAATTTTTATTAGTACCGACCCAGGTCAAAGGTCAATGTTTACTGGGTCAAGGTTTTCATGATGGAATTTTGTGTATACTTTTTATGGGTAACTTTCTGTATAGCGCCACCACTTTTTCCCCTATCTCATTAAAAAGAAAGGTAAATGAATTGAAATATTATTTCATATGAAATGAAAAACGGTGGCGGCATGCGGAAACTTTTCCCTTTTCAATTAGTATCAACACTTCGAGATAATTATATTAAGTAGTAATAAAATGCACAACGTTGAATATGCCTCATTATTCTGGTAGTTGCGATAATGTAACCCCCCTCCTAGAATTTGTGTCAGTGGTAAAAATTGAGCAAATCTGTTGATTGATTAATTAGACCATTTCGCCCTTTACATTTGAATTTGGCTCGTAACCCACTGTCTCTGCTGTCGGGAGGAGGGTTTCGTTATCGCATCTATGCGCTGTGAAGGTGCGATTATTATGTGTGTGTATCAAGCTGCATTCAAAACATTCATTCACAAATCGTGATGTGAATCAAATAGCATTTTATTTTTGTATAGTTTTTCAACTTTTTTATATTGTTCAACTTGAACTCAGTAATTTGTCTCGCATTCAATGTTTTGTACAGTCTATAGATTAGTTTCCACCTGAGGTGCTGTTCACACTTTAAAATTTAATGTTTTGAATGCACAAAACAATTTGTTTTCTTCTCATAAATACTGCATGCGGCACAGACTTGTACATAAACTTTTTGCATCATTCTTCAGTGAACCACACATGGTCGTATAGCAGCATTAGAGTGCGGCTTTATGCGGCTCATTCAAGCCAAAACCCAAGTTGCTTGTAAAATTACGTCTATTACTGTGTGCCTATATGTCGAATAACTGCAACAAACTCCTCACAGGGAAGTTGCAGGTGTGGTGTGGCAAGTGGAAAACATTAGTGGTGAGCTCCCCTCATGAAAGTGGTCATTTGGATTTTATCTAGCCTAGTTTTGAATGAGTCTATTGAAGGAGCTTCTCTTATACATACTGGTAGGCGGTTCCATTCAACGAGTGATCTTGGAACAAAAGAGAATTTGTAACAGTCTTTAATGGTTGAAGGGTGGGTGAACGCAATTTATGATGATTTCCTAGTGATAGTTTGGTTTTCCTGTGGTTTGAGTTGATACTGGTCCGTGTCGATAGCAGTTTTATGGTGCACAGATTTATATTTAATGGAAATTATCTGCACATATTATGGGCAAAAAAACAGACCACCTTCCCACATGTGCACTAGTTCTCCTAAAAGACTAAGAACGAGTTTCAAAACCAGGGCAAAAGGCAAATTTTCGGATAAAGTATCAAAACCCTTTAAAAGGTATCAACCAAAATTTTGAAAATTCTAGACCAATTTTTGTATGAGTATTATTTATTATGAGGTCTTCCTATAGTTTGTAATTTTGTTACTTTCTGATGTTTTTATGTGATAAATCATGGTTTTTGCGATTTAAGGTTTTGAACACAGTGTGTTTTGCATTGTTGAGTTTGACGCTTACCACCCCAACAATTCAAAATCAAGCACCATGTTTTGTTTGGGCGTGTTGCGCAAGCTCACCTGTTGAATGAGGTGCATTCTGGGATAGCTATGGATCCAATTTGATCCCTTGTTATCCCAGAATGCACCTTATTTCACGCCTAATGCGCACCTGAGTATTGCGAAAAAGTCCATGGTGTTAACTTTTTTGTTACAGTGAGGAAGTATCCCAATAATTCGCTCATGGGTGTACTGTTTAGTGTTTTAATGGACCTGTCATGTTCACCCACTGCATTTTATTAGACACGGTGACACCCCCTCTTGTTGATCATGTGGCAGTCCAAAGTCAGTATTTGTGTTGATCTAATAGGAGATTCTATAAAAAATTACAATCCGGTCTGTAATCTCAAAGTTATCTGTACAGTAGTGAGAAGGGCCTGCTAGGACAAGAATGTGTTATCTTTAAATAGGGCATGATATCAATATTCTGGCCGTTAAAACAACTCAAATTTGAAGGTCCCAATGGTCCATTTTGTTGGCAAAAATTGGTTTTGAGGTTCTTAAGTTATGGTAATTTTGAAATGGCTCTTAACGTTTGAGGAAAAGAAAATGGAAAAAACATGCCTTGTAGACTTTTGTAAAGTACCAGGGGCTTTTCCCATTAGTCTCTTTTTTCCCCTTTTTTTTATGAATGACCCCAGAAGTAAACAAATACCACACAGACAAGATACACACACATACTGTAGCATATTATTTTTTTCACACAGTCTGTTTTTATCTTCATGTAATATGTAATAAAGTGGCAGTAGGTACATTGTTTTTGTTTTGATATTTCTTGTTATTAATTAGTTATGTCAAGATGAGTATAAATGTTTACAAGTGTAACTGTACATGTACATGTAGGTGTATGCGATTTTTTTTATTACAATGTACGTGCTGTTTTGTGCCCAGTCACTTTCCAACACAACACTGATTGTAGGTGAGCACAATGGTGAGCACAATGTCATCATTTGTGAATCTGACCTTATTTGAGAAACCATTTTGGCATTTTGAAGGTCAATAGAAATTCCATGGGCACTCATGCAAGACTGACCAGGTAGATACAGTTCACTGTCCATCGTGGGATGAATGCTTTCATATTTTGGTACCGTCTGTCTAGGAAAATGGAAAGTTGGTGTTTAAAGCAAGTTTACTGGCAATACATGTAGTCTGGAGTTTGTCCTGAACTGTTGGTGACTAGCCAGGAGGACCAGTTGTGTAGCTTCCACTGATTTCACTAGTCCCCCAGCCTAAATGTACTATATATCAGGCACATACTTCGTCCAGCAATTTTGTTTAGCAATATGTTTAGACTGAACAAGTTTTGTGCACACTGAATGTTTATAATTGAGTGGCAAATGGTGGTTTTGGGGTAGCACTGGATACATTTTGGATAGCATTGTTCTCTGCTATATGAGGAAAATCGTTTTAGTTCGCTGTACAATTAAAGTCTTTAACACGTATAAATTTCCAAAATATCGGATCAAATATCTAATTTTAGCATACTGCTACTTTGTAACTGTACACAACACACTGTAGTTGACAGATTTAGGGTTGGAATATTGGGTGTGACCAAGTAATGTACACCAAGAATGTGACATCAACTGTTTGTTTTGTTAAATTTGTTTGACTTAATTTGCACATCAGAAAGGAAAATGGCATTAATTGCATTTCAATGTCAACTAATCTAACAGGTTTTTGTTTTGTTTTGATGTTTTCCTTTTCCTTCTCAGATAAAGGATCATCCATGAAGTATAAAAGTCGAGCATCAACTATGGATGGAAGTGTAAGTGCCTTAAATTCTAATCGAGTTGGCAAATTTTTAGGCATTTGAGGTTCAGATTTACTCAAGAGATTAGGTTGCTCGAGGAATATGCCAGTGATTTTTTTCACATAGCTCAAGAAAGTACCGAGTATACAGTGCTCACACACATCTGTGTACATGTATGTAATGTAATGGGTAAAACCAAAATTAAAATTCTTTATCCCGATGCAAATTTCCATCTAATAAGTGGGTTGTTCATAGTTAATAAGTTGTCAATGTTTTAATCGATATCTTTACAGCTTTACCACAGGCTTAGATGAGATTCCAAACATACTCTCACCTGAAGCTCCACTTGAGTACAGTTGTGGTGTAAGCAATTTTGACCAGGTGTACAAGGAAATTGAAATTAACAGTAAACCATTTATGTGCATCGCCTGAATCACTCAATCTTTGTACATTTTAGTGAAACAAAAGTTTTCAGCGGAAATGGGAAGTTTTTCATTTGATTTGAATTCATGGAACCTGTACTATTTTTGTGTACCTAAAAGTAAAGAATTGAAGAATGTGTTATCAAGGTAATAAAAAACAAGTATGTTCCAAGCCTGTGTGACTATCAGGCCAATGTCTGGTTTCCTTGGCAAATGAAAATATTTGTATCCCCCCGGACATGATGTCAGTCTATCGCAGAATATTTCTCACCGACACTCATTTATACTCCTGGATGGAGAGAAGTAATTATGATATAGTGCCTTGCTCAAGGACAGAAGTGTTGTGACTGATCATGTCAGGATCCGAACCCACATTTCTGTAAATTACAAAACATGAGGCCACCGCCCCTAGACAGAAGGGCCATGACACCCCAAAACTTACTGGCATGATCAGAAGGAGAATTACCTTTGGGTCAGGAAGAAGGCCTCATTGGCAGCCCTAATCCTAAGCTCTGAATGATGATCGATCTAATTTGTGGGTGACTTTGGTTGGTTCTTTATCGGACAGAATCCTCTCAGGTCCATTAAAAGGGGGTTTACGATCTGGTGATTCTCTGATCTTTATGAAAACTTTTTCGTACTTTGACTTTGAGAGACATTTCACTGTGATTTTTTTCCCCAATGCAGCCAATACTTTATTCTTATTGCAATTGGACTTTATGTACATGTACATGATGGTATGTAATGTATGGTATTCATTATTTATAACAAACCTCAAAGATGTGGGGCAACAGATCTACGGATCATAGTATGTATTTGCTTTTATAATAGATGTTAAATTTGCATCGGGGATAAAGAATATTAATTTTGGTTTTTACCCATACACCGATGTGTGTTAGCACTGTATACTCAGTACTTTCCCGAGTCCTGTGAAAAAAGAAAAAAAATATCACAGGCATGTTACTCGGGTGGGATTCGAACCCACGAACGACCCTTGCAATTCTAGAGCAGTGTCATACCAACTAGACCACCGAGGTTGCCCGGCAGCTAGAGGCAGTTCGAATCCTATGTTTTGGCAGCGGGTACCGCAACGATATAATAGATGTTGAATTTGCATCAGGGATAAAGAATATTAATTTTAGTTTTTTACCCATACACCGATGTGTGTTAGCACTGTATACTCAGTACTTTCCCGATTCCTGTGAAAAACTATCACAGGCATGTTACTCTGGTAACTTTTGTTTTCCCTCGCCCATCTTGAGGTATATTTTCTTGTATATTGTTTTGTACGTTTTGGCAAATAAAATAATAATAACATCCTAATCAGATAACAGTTGGTATCACATTGAAATCCTGGTGTTGCACGCATGTCAGACCTTAGTGTCGGACCTTCTTTGCGTTGTGATTGGTCAATACGCAATGGGGCGGAGCTTAATGGATCGGTCTATTGTCTGAAACAAAAATCATGTTATTGGCCTACTGGTCTGTCACAAGTTGTAGTTTGGGAACTGGCCTGGTGAACACTGACCAATCTTGTTTCTTTATCTTTTCTTCTATTCATTGTTCTATTGTAAGGGTTGCTGGTGATAGTATAAAACATTGTGAGAAATCGCTCCCAGTGGAGAAACTTAGTTTTTGAGAAAGAAGTTATTTCCAACGAATTTGAAATTTGAAAGGATCTGAAAGCACACAACTTCGTGTGACACAGGTGTTTTTTCTTTCATTATTATCTCAGGTTTGTTATTTTATGCATATTGAAATGGATACACTAAGTGAGAAGACTGGTCTTTGACAGTTACCAATAGTGTCCAGTGTCTTTTATTTGCTGGCTAGCAGTGCATTACATTTGAAAAGCTCAGTCTCAATCTTTGTCTATCTGCTGTTTTTTTCTCCCTTTAGAGTCCTGTTCTTGATGGACCAACTACCCCAAGACAGAAGAAGATTGGTCACAGGAGGGTTGACACCTTAGGGGAAACAACATATAAGAAGGTAAGTTCTTTTTCTCCTAGGAATGATAACAAGATTTATTGTTAGTGTCTGTTGTTTTGGCTGTAAGGCGTGCCTGTTCAATGTTTATTTTCCATTACTAAGTATTGACCCCTTGATTTCTGCCCATTGAACGTCATTTTTAGAGTCAATAGAAATAGTGTGCAAAATTACTCTGCTTACTGTTAAGCAGTGCTTTAAAAATTGGCCATTGTGTGCATCTATCTCACATGCGTTGCTATAGTTAAATGCACTAACTACACAATTGCGCAACCACGATTAATCAAAGGTGGTCATGTCGGGTGAAATGGTTTCTATTTTTTCATTTATTGAACCGTTCAATAATTGAAAAAGTAGAAAATCCAAGTAATTGCTGCTCTTCAATTTACAGTTTGACATTCTCTCTACAATGAAGCTGGGGAATTCTCGTTAAAGGGACTGTGTCATCTTGATCAAAGCAGTCCTGTGGTGGTTCATGAAATAATAAACTGCACATGCGGGACCTGCTCCCTCTGAATAATGCTTTTGAGAGGGCGCGAATTTGTGCGGTAACTGAGCAAGAGTTTATAATTCCATATACAGCCACAGGCATGTTTTGATAATGACAATAGTCCCTTTAAATTAATCATACATTAAAAATTGTCATTTTGTCTTTAGTATTCACATGATGTTTTCAATATGTCATCATTTTGTTGAAAACCGATATTTAAATCTGTCAATTTCTCTAAAAATCAATACTTTTATTTTTTGAAGGAAAGTGAGTTATTTATAGATCAATTGTTCATCTCTCAGTTGTTCAGGTTTTTACAATTTTATTAAGGGCTGCAGAAGCAAGGTTGTTTATAACTTGAACACCTTGCAATTTAATTAATAACATAGGTTCATATAGTTGTTATTATAGTAGCCGTGTGAATCCTATGTTAATTAAAGTTGGCCATATGGTGTAGGCAATACAGGTCATGAGATTATTACACATTTGCCGCTGGAGCTGTTGGGCCTGGTTGGATTTAATGGTTTCCAATGTGGCTATGACTGCCCACCTTCAATGTTGTCATTGATAGACAAAGCTGAAGCCAAAGTCATTTGATTTGCATGCAGCATTAGACAAGATTTAATGCCTTATGGATGATGGTCATGTACATTGTACATTGTATTCATAGTGATTACTACATGTATGTGCAGTAATCTATTACTTCCCAATGATAAATGTACCTCAGGCATTGAAGAAAATAAAAGATAACTCACATCATTCCAAGGATGATTCATTTTGGAACCAAATAAATACATGTACAGTGTATACGTATGTAATAAACATTATAAAGTAATTAATTTAATAATTCATTGTGAGATACAAATTTAGAACCCCGCATAACGGTAGTTCATGTCACTACAGGTTTGCATGTGTAAATTATTAGCCTATAACATTCATAAGTGCCAGCTTAAAAATATACTGCAATTCGTTTTGGGAAGCCGAGAACTGTGTTAAAGTAACTTCCTACATGTATGCTACAAAACAAAAACACTATTATCCATTTTCTAACCATCTCTAAAGACAGAAACAGTTTTTGTTGTTGACTGCAGCCAATAATACATGTATATAGGCCTAACTGTAATATTATGCAAATTAGGAGTTTCTATTTGTTATTAATTAATAATGTTTTGGGGTTAAATCAAGGTTGTTTTATAGTCATTTAACTTCAGCCATCTGGCATTGCGGATGTAAACCACTCATCAACTGTCTATTCTCAAGTCATCATCTTTGAACTTATTCCCTGACTGCATACAGTACATTAAAAGTGATGAGTCATAGGGGATGAAAAGGGACCAGTCTAAATCATCTCTCATCCATCGTTCTGATGCTAGCGTGGGAGGTCGATATTTTTAGGCAGAAGTGCTTGAAAGGCTGAGCATTTAAAAGCCTTGGTAGCTCATTTTCATTGTTTAGACCAAATTTATGTGCTTTTAAAGAATTTTGTTTATAAATCAGAATATAGATTTAGCAAGTTTGCCAGTTGCTTTTAAAACCAAAAGGAAAATGGTTAACAGCCTGATTAGATGTTGCGACCCTACGTTTACATGTACGTAGCAGAGTCTATTTTTCCAAGGCTATACCATTTACAAATCGATAGAATTATTGTTTAAGAATAGATCTGTGGGTTTGCACAACATTAACAATATAAGATTAACAATATAAATGTCACCAGAGTTCCACACAGTATAAAGATTGCCACGGTAGAAAATTTCCTTTTAAATATTTTTCTTGAAAACAGCTTTGATCTTGCGAGATCAAAGCTGGTCGAAAACAGTGACACAACCTTTACCTGTCTTCATAGACTGATAGAGCCTTTGTTGTAAATTTTCACAAGCTTTCTTTCATGTATGTTGTGGCACATACATGTACAATGTGGGCATTGGTCTATGACAAATTACCAGTGTTATTCACATGCTTCATGAATAAAGTTCAAGGCCTGTCTGTATGATTTACAAGTAAATTATATGAAGATGGATTGATAAGAAATAACACCAGGCTTGAGTAGAAATGCAGTCTGCTGGTTAAAAACTAGTCATCCTTAAAGGGCAGTCACACGATGCATACCACACCCTTGCTCCAAGTGGACCCAAACGCCAGTTTGGTCCACATGTAAATGTACCTGGGTAAATGAATTTGCAAGAGAATTAAGTAAAAAATTGTTGTGTACAAGTGATCATTTTATCCTTAAAATAAACGAGGCATGAAAGGGTTTAAAAGTCATGATTTATATTTTAGTTTTTATTGTATGTAGGGGTTATGGGTTCTTTTGTGCAGACATTGCATTCTAAAATAACCATTCTTTTCAACAATTACATACTGAGTAAATGTACACTGTCATTTACATTGTAGCTGGCACATTTTGGGCTTTCTCAATCTTTATCAGAAATGGGGAGGGAAAATGGATGAACATTTAAGTGCCTACATTTGTATACATCATACATGGTGTTTCTACCCTAGTTGTTGGGACCAGTCCCATAAGAAAGTATACTGAGTGACATGTGATTATAAATGCAGACAGGGTATGACAGATCTATACAGTGCTCATGTCAATAGCCAGCCTTAGGGTTAGATTATGACCAATCCATCTACACCGTTCAGAAACATAACATGACTGATAACATTATACTGGCATTATGAAAACCAATCACTAGTGGCGAATTGTTAGATGGTTCTGTTCAGGTCTTATTCACTGTGAGGATGTGAATTTGCCAAGTGACTTTGTTGGTTTGTAAACTAAAGAAACCATTCAGTAATTTTAAACAAACAACTTGATGGGTTTTGGTTTTAATTCCAAATGTTAATTGCAGAATACTTCCCTTTTACATTACACTTGACGATCAAAACAAAGTTTTTTGATTGAGATAGTTTTAATTTAATTGCGCTTGCTTTATTACATCAAAAGTTATTGTGTCATTTACAGTACTTAACTATTGATGCCTCACGCACTACACTGTACAACATACGTATACCGTGTACTGAATCATTAACTTCAAATACTATTATTCTTAGCATGAGGGAACCAATCTTCATTAATTGTACTGTATCATTGTATTTTGTGTATGATACAATTACAAGCGGTTAGTGAAGGACATGCAAAAACCGTAGACATTACGCTAACTTTTTCTTTTGACTAGTCAGCCAGGCAGTTGTCTAGCCAGTGTCAAATCTGACATGTTGTCACTGATGACAGTACCTTCAATGTATCTTGAAAATCATACATAAAATCATTATTTCAAATTGGTGGGATACTAGTGTTTTACGTACACTACTAGCCAGGCTATTACAGAGTCAAGTTTGCCTTGATTTAGCATAAAAAACTTAACAAAAATAGTAAACAAATAAAACAAATTAGCGAATTAATGCATTTTTTGCAGTGCTAGACTTAATGTGCTTTGCCCTTCAAACAGCTGCTGTGTGTTCCATTGCCTGTCTATGTCACACATAGACTGTTAGTGTACACACTGAAAATAAAAAACGAGCAAAAATCAATCGTAAAGCACAGCAGTTATTGAATTAAAATTACCATCGGTTTATTTCTGTGATTGTTGTGACATAATAGAATGGTCTGCAGCAAAGGTACATCGTTGCTCTAACTTATGTTTCCGTTCTAAACACACACTGTGTAGCAGTGTGGTCAGACTGTCTATACCCTTGAGGGTTAACATAATATGTCAAGGTATGGAGTGCAGGCTGATTTTCCTATTAGCCAATACAGTTCAAATAACCACAGGCTAGATTGACCAAGATTCATAATTAGGATATTTGTGGAGACGTCTTTTACTTGTTTTTGTTTCTGTTGGTGTCAGCTACAGTGCACTTCCACTGGTGATGGTACACTTATGTCTTGAAAATGCCATGAAGGTAATATAATCATGGAGGGAATAGCCTTGCTCAAGGCAGTCGAATTATTCACTCCGAAAAAAGACCGCCGCTGTATAAAAACCCACCCGTATTCACTGTGCGTAAAACCCACCCGTATTCACTGTGCGTAACATCGCACGACACGATGCCCCCGTACACTATCCGCATGCGGAGGCCGTTAGGCCGACAGCCTTGTAGGATCTGTGTTGAAGCCACTGACCTCATTACTATAATAAGCGAAGAGTTCCCACGGTCAGCTCATTACCATAATGCCCGCGAAAGACGAGACATGTTTACCTCACACACCACCACCACGGCCACATAATAGGGTCCAAAGGTCGTGATAAGGGAAGTGCGTGATTGGACGTCAAAATGAATAATTCATTTGCCTCACATCCTGTGTTGTCTGATAGGTCTGACGAACGATATACATATTCATGAGCTGCATACTAGCATATCCTAGAGCCCCCCCAATTTCGTCCACTATTGGAATTTTTTCAATACAACACATTAAAACGGGAAGATACAGATCCGACAAGGCTGTCGGCCTGACGGCCTCCGCATGCGGTTAGTGGTGTACGAGTGCGATGACTTGTGTGAACAGTATTCGTGCGATGTGACAGTATGTATACGGGTGGGTCATTCGGTGTGATCGCACACACCATGCACAGGGTATACGGCGGGTGGGTTTACAGCTGCGTCTTTTCGGAGCGAATAATGCGACTGCCTTGAGCAAGGCTATGGAGGGAATTGTTGTTCGCAACTTCACTTTAAAATTTACTGTTCCTCCATGCTACAGTTTCTCAGTAACGGCATTATTAATTGAGAAAATATAATTAGCTACATGTACAGTAATGTACCTAATTGCAAAATGCTCACAAACCAAAAGGACCTACATGTAAGGTATTAAAAATGCAAATTTCAATTTTCAAAATGTACAATTTAAATTTAACTGTGTAATACCGTATACAACTCATAAAAAGCTTTGAACCGACTTTGAAATCATGCGCCGTCAACGCTCATCTTATGAGAACATGCCGGTATAGCATTCAATGGGAGGCATACAGTACCTGTACATTGTAGTTGGCCAATTTAAATGTTGGTTGCTTTACAAAATTGTGGCTGAGTGGGTCAAAAAGAAAATCACGTTGTTTGTAGAATAATTTAATAATTGAATCACCAAGGTTAGATGTTGAAAGGACACATTATGTACAATAGTAAATAACTAAAGGATGGTCAGATAAATCCGACCTAAACAATGATATATATCAGGTTGATCCGCTGTTTGCAAACAGTGGCCAGCAAACTGGAGACGTCTCTGCATTATGGTCTCGGAAAGTGGTGGTAGATTGCCATAAACCTTCCCGTTTGTAGTATGGTCCCGCCAGTGGATGTTGATAACTCTACGCAGCAGTTGAGTGTAGCAAACGTTGATGCGGTCATACACTTTTTGTGTTGTTGTCCATGTTTCGGCTCCATATAGCAAGATGCTTTCAACACAGGCCCTGAAGAACTTGATTTTGATAGCTCTGTCAAGATCAGACTTCCAGATCTTATCTAATTGGTTACATGCTGACCATGCTTGCGCTTTCCTGCATTTGAAATCTTGGAATGAGTCAGGTAGTGATGAGCCGAGGTATTTGAGATCTGAAACAGTTTTAAGTTTCGTACCATCAAGAGTCTGTATACTGGATGTTGGAGGAATGTTCACGAGGAGAGTCTTCGTTTTTCCTGTGTTTAGATGAAGACCGACACAATTGGAAGCCTCCTCAGTACTATGAAGTAATGATTCTGCAGTGTCAACTGATGTTGACAAGAGTGCTACATCATGGAGACGGATCTCTGGATAACGACTGCTCTATCTTTCTTTAAGCACAATTCCTGTTTCCTGCTGAATACCTCGTAAAGCGTGCCTCATTATATAATCCAGCACAACCACGAAGAGGAAAGGTGCTAAAGTAAATAACAAAAGGATGGTCAGATAAATCCAACCTAAACAATGATAGAAGATTTAAAGGATGTATTCTAAATGTATCAAAATAATAGCCTCTCACACATTCAGCTAGAAATTTTCAGTTTTAAAAATAGACTTCACCCAAGTCCCTCGAGTTAAACTGCATCTCAACCTACATTGCTTTGAATTCCTCATGCATACTTCTCTCAACTGGTTTACCGACATGATGTATTGATTCTTTAGGGAGGGGACCGTCCAAAGTGGCATTTTCATCATCTCTTGTGGGTGTAGTCTGAGCTAGCTGAGAAAAGCCACGCCCGAGCGCTCTGCTTAGTGGTGCCTGACATAAACCAAATCTGGTTACTCATCGCAAGAAAACACAAGTCTAAGACTTCAGTGGGTTGTACGACATGTTGTTACAGACAGTGTCTTCAGCTGGCATACATTTGGTCAGCGTTTTCTCATTTGATTTCAATCTGTATGTCATCATTACTACGGCACACGCCTTGTGTTACTTTAGATTGAAACCATGTCGGAGTGGGAAAGAAATCCAGGAATAAAATGAAATGTAGGTTGCTATTCAATTAGATTAGAATGGGTGGATGAAGGGGTGGGTGGGTATAGGGAAAGGTTGAGAAATGGGATTGCATTGGATGGGTTGAGTGAAGAGGTACTCGTGGGAATGCATTAGGATGGGTGGATGAAAGGGTAGGGGGTATGAGTAAGGTCGAGGGTGGAACACTGCATCTTAGAATGGGTGAATAAAGGGTAAGGTTGAGGAATGGGTTTGCATTTGGATGGGTGGATGAATGGGTAGGGGGTATGAGTAATGTCGAGGGTGGAACACTGCATCTTAGAATGGGTGAATAAAGGGTAAGGTTGAGGAATGGGTTTGCATTTGGATGGGTGGATGAATGGGTAGGGGGTATGAGTAATGTCGAGGGTGGAACACTGCATCTTAGAATGGGTGAATAAAGGGTAAGGTTGAGGAATGGGTTTGCATTTGGATGGGTGGATGAATGGGTAGGGGGTATGAGTAATGTCGAGGGTGGAACACTGCATCTTAGAATGGGTGAATAAAGGGTAAGGTTGAGGAGTGGGTTTGCATTTGGATGGGTGGATGAAAGGTTTGTGGGTACAGGGCAAGGTTGAGGAAGGGGAAAATTGCATCAGGATGGGTGGATGAAGGGGTAGATGTAGGTGGGTATAGGTAAGGTTGAGGAAGGGGAAAATTGCATCAGGATGGGTGGATGAAGGGGTGGGCAGGTATAGGGTAAGGTTGAGGAATGAGGATTGCATTAGGATGGTTGGATGAAGCGGTGGGTGGGTATCACTGGGTATAGGGCAGGGCTGAGGGATGGCAAAACTACAGTACCACAGGATGGGTGGATAAATGGGTGGGTGATTAAATGGTGGAGGAAGGAGAAAGTTGCATTTGAATCAATTCAGTGGAGGGAGGGTTGTTGGGTGGATGGGTAGAGGGCAAGAGGGAAAATTGCTGTCAGTGATTTATTTACATTGGGAGTGGCACATTTATTCTCACAATGTCATACTTTCTTGAATTACACGATTGTAAGCTACGCATCAAGCTTGCATAAAGATAAACTTGCTATTGACAATCGCGAGTGGAATATTGAAAAACATAGTGTCTCTGCGTCCCATTACTGATTAAATTTTGGCCGCAGACAAACTATGTTTTCAGCATTCAACTCCAGCCTGTGTGCTAACTAAAAAGTATTACCTCATGGGATTGTTCAGACAACTCATTTGTATGGCGGGAATCTGAGGCTGAAGTATGCATAACCTACCTACATGTATAGCCAGTTTCTTTCATTATTATCTCGTAACTTCGATGACTGATTGAGCTAAAATTTTAACAGGCTTGTATATGTTGAGACTAACTGGTTGAGACACACCTAGTGAGAAGACTGGTCTTTGACAATTACCAATAGTGTCCACTGTCTTTAACAGTTCTTGGCACATGCTCAGACCTATCGCGCAATATTAGCAAATTTAGCACACTCATAGCTGCAATTGTTTTATGCTTTGCATGTTTGGCTGTGTTTTTCACATTTTCAATAGTACACAAAACTATCCCTATTTATACACTATATTGTACATGCAGGTGATGAGAAGGAACTTATGGTTAAAGACACTGGACACTATTGGTGATTGTCACAGACCAGTCTTCCCACTTGGTGTTTCTCAACATGTGCATAAAATAACAAACCTGTGAAAATTTGAACTCAATTGGTCGTCGAAGTTGCGAGATAAAATGAATGAAAAAACACCCTTGTCACACAAATTTTGTGTGTGTGCTTTCAGATGCATGATTTTGGAGACCTCAAATTCTAAACCTGAGGTCTCGAAATCAAATTCGTGGAAAACTAATTCTTTCCCGAAAACTACATCACTTCAGAGGGAGCCATTTCTCGCAATGTTTTATACTATCAACCTCTTCCTATAACTTGTTACAGAGTAAGGTTTTATGCTGATAACTATTTTGAGTAATTACCAATAGTGTCCACTGCCTTTAAGCGTTGCATTTTGTTGCTTGTGTCGTAGGCCTATTTCACGACCCTCATTCTGTGTAGACCAGACACTACGTGCAACACACCAAAAGCAAACTACATATTTCAAAAGAAACTTTACCATATACTTGGGTACTGAACCTACAATAATAAACAAGTAACACACCATTGATATTGTATTTTTGTAACTTGATGTCCTGGTTTCTCATTGTTGCATTTGATCTTGAGATGTTGTGTTTGCATTGATCAAACAAGGAAAACAGTTTCAGATAATTATTACATTGTACAAGAGAAAAGTATAGTGTGTCATTAGTTTCCTTTGCATTGTTCACCCAGTAATTAGTATAATAGTGCCCAGAATATTGGTCAATACAGACTGTATTATACAGTATGTAAGTGGGAAACTCATTACATGTTAATTTGGTTGCAAAAATATCTAAGTTGTGCATTATTTGATCATCTTGCTCCATCTGAAAATCCTTAAAATTTTTAGATATTTGTTCATGGTGATATGGTCTAATCCAATACACAATTTGTAAATGTTATGGAATTTGCAGAGAAGTTTAACCAATACTTTTTCTTGTATATTCTTTCCTTGCAGACAAGTTCTTCGGCTTTGATGGCCGCTATTCAACTTGGTATTGGTCATTCAGTGGGAAGTTTATCAGCCAAACCAGAGAGAGACGTCCTTTTGCAAGACTTCGCCGTCGTGGAGAGTATATTTTTCCCAAGGTTAAAACTAAAGATTTTTCTATTCTATAAAATTATCTTATATTATTGAATACTGTGGGGGGGGGGGAGCTCGTGCACTTCAGAGCATTTCAAACTTTATCATGACAAACCCAAGAGAGTTCAAGTAATGCGGTTTACTGTGCCAGGCTTGTATGCTTTGTTTTTTAAAGGGCACCAAGTCATTTTTCTCCTTGGTATGGGGCACCCTATGAGGAAATTGTGAATTCCACTGATGTTATTGATTTTCTGATTTCACTGATGACATTGATTTCATTGATTTGATTTCACTTATTTCACTGATTTTGATGGTTTTATCTGATTTTAACTTCCATTCAATCCTGTTGCAGTGAGGGGAGTAACATAACACCAGCACACAGTTATCCAGACTTTAGATTCAAGACATATGCACCAATTGCCTTCCGATATTTCAGAGAACTGTTTGGAATTCAACCGGATGACTTCTTGGTGAGTTGAGATACATGTCAGCCATATTTATTACTTCCTATGGGGAGAGATTGGGTGAATCTGTTGTAGGCCTGTACATGTACGCTTCATTTTATAAAAGGACAAGGACACCAAGGCATTTTCTCCTTGGTAAAGGGCACCCTTTGAGGACATTTTAAAGTTCTACTGGAACATTTCAAGGGCACAAAGGGTCATGGAGGCAATCGCCTTTGTTGGTTCTGTGAAGTATCAGGCCTGATTTGGTAAACAATTTTTCCCCCACCCCTTCCCTGGATTATTAACAGTCAGTTCTTATACACATTTTATGTACAGGGATCTTAAAGCACTTATTGATATCTAAGACGGGGTTTGCTAAGGTTTTGAATTATGACACCTATTTACACTACACCCAGTAAGTGTTTTACAAGGTGACAGGCAGAGTCGGCAGCCAACCATACCAGAAAACACAGAGGCAAACCCCTTCTATTAACGATACGTGTACTGAGTAATTTTACATTCATTTCACAACACATGGGACCAACAACTTCATGTCCCATCAAAGAAAGAGGTAGTTGTTGGTTTAAGTGTCGTGCTTATGGACAAACATGTCAAGACCAGGACTCGAACCCACACTCTGCTGATCAGAAACACCAGAGCTTGAGTCCACTCAAGCCACAAATACATCTTGTATTCTTAGAGCAATGGAAAGAGCAAGAAATAGACAAATAAAAAACATTTATTCCTAAAATACATTTAAGAAGGATCAGTCGGTTCTTATACAATGCTTTATTAACAGTCTCTTAAAGAGCTTAGTGATCTTTATCTAAGACTGATTTGTTATGGTTTTGAAAAATAACACCCATTGATAATGCACCTTGTAAGTGTTTTACATGGTGCGTGGAGCACTATGGAGCAGAGTGGGGGGAAAGTGGTAGGCAGTAGAGCAGAGATGTGGTTGGAAAGGAGGGGATGCAGTGGAAAGGAGGGGTGAGAAAACATATAATGGAGGGAAAATTAGTGATATTGTACAGATAAGGAAAAGGAAAAACACCACGGATCAGAAACACTAGAGCTTGAGTCCACTCTCATGCCACACTATGCCACAGAAGAGGGGGAAGGGGTTCAGCAGGAGAGGAGGGGGAAGATTGGATTGGAGGGGTGGGGAGGGGGCATGGGATACATGTAGGAGAAATTACAAGAGAGTATAGTGACAGATAAGGGAAAGGGAAAAGATAGCACAAGATAATGAGAACCACTGTCTACCATTGACATCAATGCTGAGTTCCTCATGGATACATTGTATCTTAGATTCAATGGAATGATTCATAATGAATTCACAGACGTCTCTAGCCCTGACCTACATGTATGCCACCCACCCCTTCCTTTTAAATGTCTGTCTTGGTTTTAGTCTTGGAATAACACAGGATTTCACAGGCATGATACTCTTCACTGATTTTTCTGTTCAGCTTAACAACAGCGGTATCCATGGCAACGAGGGTTGATGATGTCATTTCGTTGGGTGCCAGACACCATCAAATGAGATAGAAATGGATTTAAAAAAAAATTCTCGTTGGGACAAAGTCATATCCTGTGCATGAAAAATGTGAGGAATTAGACGAAAGATAATGTTTGCTTCAGAAACAAAGAAGTCTAATTTGAGATTGGTATCCATGCAACCGGGTGTTTAGGTGATTAAGGTTGAGCCAGTGAATGACAGCCAAATGATGGGTTCTTGTAAGATGCTTTATTTCCCATCTGTGACATGGCGGGAATATGATGGTGTTTCTTGTCTTGGTTTTGGCACCAGGGCGGCAGAGAGAGAGCGGAGTGATGTGCTATGAATCTATTACGAGGGTAGGAATGTTGTTAGGTAGACAAGAAACATAATTGGCTAGGAAGGAACTGGCAACGGATCAGAGCAATGAAGGGAACCAGTGAATACCAAGTGAGATACTTCCGTGTATCCCCCAGTGCATTCAAGTAGTAGCTTTGACGTCATTGTTTTGGCTCACTCAGGACAGACCCAAGTAAAACAAGTTGGTCCCAGGTGCATGGCGTCATGCCCCAAACAAGTTTCAATGGCAACCATTTTTTTTTTTAATTCAGCATAACACTTTCAGGAAGATTGACATTCATAAAACAGCAACTTTGTGAGCATTAAGTCACACTGTTGATTTTAAAAAGGATGTCATATTAAGTTTTTTATCAAAATAACAATAGGTTTTCAATAGTAATATTAATGTATCCTAAGAAGATACACAAGATGTGGTTAATTAAACTCATTTCCTGTTCCTTTTCAGTATTATAGCTAGTACAACCCAGAATACATTTTGATGTTGTACTGTACATGGCTTATCGTTGCTTAGCAGTCAAATGGCCACTGATTTTTGTTGATCATCAGAGTGTGGGTTCAAGTTCCGGTCTTGACACATGTGTTGTTAACCATCATTACGTCATCGTATAGATTGGACGTATTGTTATGTAAAGCCTTATTCCCATGTGTTGTGTGCAAATGTATGCACGAAAAAGAACCTAGTACACTTATTATCATAAAAGAATAGGGGTTCACCCCAGTGTTTCTGGCATGGCAGGCTGCATAAAGTTTGTGCCACAACTACATGTACATGAACATGTATGGTTCTTACGATTCCAAACATAAATCTGCATTCCTGTTGGAGATAGGCCTATTACTCATCAGATATGAAAAGCACTAAATAAGAACTGTGTCATACATGTAGATATTATTATTACTATTAATATTATTTAAACTACCTGTACATGTACATCCGTAACTAGTCATCAACATCTACAGAACGTATGTATTGTACACGGAATGTATACTGTACAATGCATACGTGTATACTACATACATACATTAGGCATGTGATGTGAAGTGCAGATATACATTATTCCCGTCATCAAGGTACATACATTAAATCAGCATCAGTGATAATGCATGCATTGCCTGTCTGTCAAACACACAAATTGCTGGTTAAATATTGTGATATTTCAATGTTTTCAAATTTACGTAAATACCACTCATCAATCAAATACAAGTATTTGAGTTGAAAATAATCAAATTTGGGTGCAAGAGATTCTGGTGCTAATATTCCACTAGAAACTACTGTCCCATTTATATAAACCTAAAACACAAATTGTGAATTTGTACACTGTGCATCAAAACTCATTGATATTACATGTGCCCGAGCTTCACAGACGTCAATTCACATGCCGGATAAATTTCTGTTTTAATCATCACTATTTGACTCTGTCTCTGACGTGCGTACTTCATCAGGCAAGAGAGACATACTACCCTAAGGTTCTAACCACCTTCTTGATCAGTTGTGTTCGGTAACTCTCATATTTTCAAAAATAGATGAGCAAATATTTTGAACAAAATGATGTGTTTTCTTACTGAGAAGCGAGAGTATTGTGTTACTTCGCCATTAGATTAGAGAGATTAGACTTAAGATTTGTCTTGAGGGAGTAAGGTTGTAATTTTGACGACACATAACATGTTTTGTTACTCTAAGGCAGATTCTATTGAATTTATACATTACGGCTCAGTACATCCTTTGTGTTTGCTGAGAGTAAAGTGATGTGATAATTAGATTGGATGTACCTGTGTAAAGTCGTCTTGGGCTGAGAAGAGAGTCTTGTTAATTGAGGTGATTGACCTCTAGACATGCGTGGTGTTATCTTGTGAGTGTTCAGCTGCAGCTGAGATGCTTAGCATTCTACATGTCCTCAGGTTTTAAAAGCTGGAAGTTACATGCTCTATTACAGTGTTTGTTTGGCCATTTATAAAAAAAATCAAAGTTTCTTAGAATTCCCACTCGACCAAAAAAACAAAAAATCACAGGCTGTTTTTTTATACGATACGAAAGAAACACCAAAGTTCACAGATTTTTTCCCATGTCCAACTTATTTTTCATACATGTAAGCAAACTCAGAGTTGATGGAAATGAAAATGATTTGCAATTTATTAGTCAAATTCTAACTAGAATATCAGTAGAAGAAACTAAATCTTCTGTTGATATACAGAAGTGCCTAAGATGACAGATTTTACCCATGTCCAACTTGTTTCTTCTAGTAATCTCAGTGTATAGAGAGGGTAATGATAATGTTCCAATTTATTAGTCAAACTCACTACCTGCAATTTGGACAATGTGAAGCTTCAGAGCAGCGAGTCTGTTTTGTCTGCAACCTTCTACTAGATTCTTAGAGTGTGTGTATAAAGATGCACCAGTGAACATCACTACTCAAGGATGAGTAAGTTATTAAGATGTAGAGCCTTGAGACTTCTCATAGGGCTCAGGGGAGGAGGCAGTTATATGTCTACTTCGACCCTTTCCCACTGGAGAGATTTTACAGGAAATTCTGAGAAAAATTATGTGACCTTTTCACACCTCGATTATTCTCCCTTCCAAACTCAATAGGTACCCTTCATTTGGGTGTGGGGTTTAAAAGGGATATGCTTACAGTTTTCCCTTTCCACAGAAGTGTAAACTGAAGATGGGGTGAAAGTGGGGTTCAAATTCCCCAGGGTTTTGGTGGTGTGAACAGGGCTAAGAGAATGCCTGAAGCCTCTCTCATTGTCCTCTAGTCTTGCCTCACCACAATGCAATGTACTTTTTTAGTCCCTTGGGTCTGTCTGTCTGATGGCATTGTCTGACTGTCTGTATTAATGCATGCAATTTGCATGTAATTAACTAGGAGTCGCTCAAATGGACAGTGAACTTGAGCTAATGCTTTTTGAGCCCATTTCACAAGTCATTATGGGCTGTTTATAAACATGTATCTATAACGGCCTGGACGCTTGGATATATTATTCTAATTATGTTGAACCAGGGTCCATCAGCACAATCTCTCCACATGGGGACAAGGTTGTCAATGTGTGTGTAAAACCTCAACCCCATGATGTCGGCCATGTAATTTGATTAAGAGACCTAAGTGATGGGAAGAGGGGGGGGGGGCGTGGCGTGTTGTAACGTGTACCTTTGCCACTGTATGCAGATTCTGTGCGTGTAACGGAAGAGCAGAATTAAATTAAATAAATTAAAGGCTATCAACACCATACATGTGATTGGGAGACCGTCTCTAATTGAATTAAGAGAAATAAAGTGTAATAGGTACATGTGTACATGGATAAGGGAACATCAAATATGCTAAGCAAAATAAGCTTACCAGCCAAAATACCATGTCACATTTACTATCTATGACTGGTGTTGTTTAATTGGGTTTTTTTCTTGCTTAGCAGAAAAATTGTTTTTAACAAGCAATATTTTATGCTTAGTACAGCTCTATGACATTGAGCACGGGTCCATGAAGACAGAAATTTAATGATTCCAAAACGCAAAGGTATGCTTTGTCTATAAATAGCCTGGAAGGTGAAATAAAGCCTACACTATAAACAAGTAGGCCAGCCGATTAAATACTTGATTAAATATTCCTACGTTTTTCCATATCATGTCTGATTAGGCTATCCCTTGAAATATTGTTTTTCTCTTAAAAACTCAAGGATTGAAATGAAAATTATGGACTGAAAACCAGTGCTGTAGCATTCCTTGAAAGGACATTGCTCTTTTGTAAATCCTTTAGGTCTACCTTATGTTGTTTTTTATCTACTCAGGCTGCCTGTCAATTTAGGGTCTTATTGAGCCTCGTACACGGAACACCTTAACGTCATCAGAGATTGCACATATGTTGCAATATATGATACTATATGACCTTTACAGACTGAGTAATGACGTTATAATGTACTGTCTGTATGAATGGATTGTTACTATACAAACGTGTAAGCTTCAAACGCTCAAACTGTGTGCCATGAGAGCACATTTCACAAACACTAGAATGAAAGACAACAATTGTTTAACAGATGTTGGACACACATGAACGATACGTGGATGTAATTTATGTAGATAGACAGCTTGGTTTAAAAATACAATTAACGATGAACCTGTATGTCATGTTGATCAAATTTAAATGTCTGATTTTTAACATGCTGTCTCAGTCAGTAGTATTTGGTTGTTAATGTTGTTGTTGGTTAGAAAATACAACAAACATGTAACATGTATCATGTTGATGAAATTGACATGCCTGGTTTTAAAATTTTATCTTGTGTTCTCATTTATGTCAGTAGTATGCTATTGTTTTTTTAATTTAAAATTAACTTATTTAATGTATTTTCAAAGAAACACAGCCAAATACTCACGTAATTTTGTTTACGTGAGTATTTGGCTGTGTTTCTAAGAAAATACATTTAATAAGTTGATATTTTACCAGCCTGATGAACTTCTTTCATGAATTTAAAATTAGCAGAACAAGGCCATAGGAAAAGATGATTGTAAGAACAGATGAAAGTTTCTGTTTTTAGATAAATATCTTCTTCAAGAAGTAAAATCTCATCGACCTTGGAAGACAGATAATTTTCCGTTGCAGCACCGCATTTCTGGAATCAGCTATCCCTGCACATTGAAACCTCTAATATTCACTCATTCCAAAGTCTCTCAAAACACAGCTACATTCAGTTCCTCTTAACTGAATTTTCTTTTGGTCCCTTGACCTTTCTTGATTTTCTCTTCCTTTGGTAGAGCGTCTTGAGCAACTTTGGTGGATTTGTGCACTTTGTAAGACCTCGTCATTATTATTATTGTTGCCTAAGATGGTCTGGTCTAGATCAAAAGCTAAGGCCATCTACCCTACTCATTATTATACCGTACTTTACACTTTTGTCATTTTCCGTTTTGATTCTTTGTAGATATCTCTGGTAGATCAGGCTTTACGAGAACTGTCGAATCCTGGAGCCAGTGGAAGTGTCTTCTATCTTACTGATGATGATGAGTTTATCATTAAGACTGTACAACATAAGGAAGCAGACTTCCTTCAGAAGCTGCTACCTGGTTATTACATGGTAAGTCAAACATCTTTGCATCTTGAAACGGAAGTTCATGAGATTTGTTCTTCAATTTAAAGGTAGATTGGCAAAGGTTGTGGGTTCAAATCCCACATGAATCATTTGCCTATTTATGATTTAATTTGTTTTTTCTTCACAGAACTCTGAAAAGTACTGTAGTATACAGAGCTTACATCAGTGTGAGGGTAGAACCTTACACTAAATCTGAAGGGTTTATTCCTTTTTTAAATGCGCTGTTTTAAATTCATCACTTTGCAGGGATACAAAATTTCAGTTATTTTTCTTATCCAAATTCAGAAAAGCTTAACAAAATTAACTCAGATTTTTTGTTTCATACAGAAATTTGAAACACCTACAACAGAACAAGGATAATTTTAGTTTCAAGCCCCCCCCCCAAAAAAAAAAATATATATATATATTAAAAAAAAATAAAATAAAAAAATAAATAAAAGCGGACTGAAAGAGTCAAGAGAAGGATCTGAGCTCCTCCTTTGGGATTATTATCTTACAGGTCCTCCATGACTGGAGAGGGATTTATTATCGTTTCTTAAGACTTAAGAGTCATTCATTATTCACAGAAATACCCATTGGCTCTTTGTCTAGTACATGTTGTTCATGACGTCAGTACATCCCGAATTAATGCATGTACTTTTTTCGACAGGAAAATAAATAAATTCTCGAACATCTGGGATGTTTTTCCTCCCAAATTGCTCGAGCAAACAAAGTTGTATAATTTGATCCCACGCAAAGAGAGTTTGGATGAATAATCATGCTATGTTAATGTGTAGTACCACCATATTGGGTGTGTCTCATTTACAATAAAACCAATATTTCATTTGCAGATATTTTTTTTGTCTTTTGGTCCATTTTGTCATTTTCCAAATAGAATAGGAAATAAAATTAGCTGTTGCAAAATGCTTACCGACCAAAAGGACCAATAGTGTAAAATAAAAAAATAGTTAATGGCCTGACATTTCCTCGCTTTGACAAGACTCTGCTGTTATCAAAACGGGACAATAACTTTTTTTGTAATAAATATTAATTTAAGCACATATTTTACATGAAGTTTCTTTCTTTACCGCTCTAGAATCTGAACCAAAACCCGCGAACGTTACTACCCAAGTTCTATGGATTGTACACCTATCAGAGTGGAGGTCGTAATATTCGTCTGGTTGTTATGAACAACTTGATGCCATCAGACATTACAATGCACCAGAAGTTTGACCTGAAGGGGTCAACATACAAGAGGAAGGCTTCAAAAGCTGAGAGGCAGAAGAAATCTCCAACGTTGAAAGATTTAGATTTTATGGAAGTGCATCCGGAGGGTTTAATGTTAGACACTGCGACTTACAATGCTCTGGTGAAGACACTACAGCGTGACTGTAGGGTATGTACTATGTGGAGCTAGATTTATCCCCTTAGGTCCTCCCCTCTCAGAAAAAAACTTGGGTATCTTTATCATTGTTTGATATTCCAGATCTAGATACATTCAGACAGGCCTTGAACTTTGCTCTAGAAGGGGCAGGGCATGTGTCCTCTGGAAGGGGCAGGGCATGTGTCCTCTGGAAGGGGCAGGGCATGTGTCCTCTTGTAAGGGGCACTTTTATGGGGAAATGTCAATTTGTATTTGAACTTTGCAAAGGGCACCACAGCAAAAGCACAGGGCACCACGGCATTGCTGTGGGTGAATTCAAGGCCTGTTCATGTAAGCTGTAGTTGCTTCAATTTCCCTACATCCCAAATGTCCTCCTTTTTTGGTTTTTGGTTATTTGCTGGCAGTGCAAATACTACTTAAGAATGTCAGTAAAGTAACCATTAACCATTTGCATCTGAATCTGAACTAAGTCGGCAACACATTCTAATGGAAACATCACACCAACTTTCTGTAGAAAAGACACTGAAGAAATTCCTGTTTTAGATGTGGGCGGAAAATCCCTATAGGGAAAACCAATGTAGTCAGGTACATGTAGGTACTGAAAACCCCAATCCACATGTGAGGCTCCGGTCCAGGCTCAGACCAGTGTCCACAGGGGTGAAAGGCAGGGACAGGAACCACTGTGGTGCCCATACTTACTTACTGTGTATTTTCTCTCTGTTTCAGGTCTTGGAAAGTTTTAAGATTATGGATTACAGTTTACTGGTGTCAATGCACAATGTTGACCAAGCAGAGACTGAAAAGGTAAGTCTTACTGAAGGGATGATGGAAAACCCAGGTACATGACATATAAAATTGAACGAAAATAGCTTGAAATTGCTTTGAAAATATTGTCATTACCCTCCACGTCTCTGTGCCCACAAAGAATGCATCCATTATATAAGCATTAAGCGTTCTATAAGAGTAGCAGTTATTACTACTTTTTGTAGCAATTATTATTCCTTTTTTTTTTTGGGGGGGGGGGGGGGTTGATCCAATGACCTCCGGATTAACGTCCCGGCGCTCTACCAACAGAGCTATCCCCTGGTTATCCCCTGGCTGCCGCTTCCCAGGTTGTTTGTGATCCCTGGCTACACGGCAGTTGACGGTTGTATGGCTCCTGACTTGCACCTATTGACGAAATAGGGACACCGCCAATATATATAGGGCTAGATAGCTCAGTTGGTAGAGCGCCGGTTCGAATCCCACTATAGTCAATTCTTTGTTTAACCCCAAAAGTCATTTAAAAATTTACCCAGTCAGTTTCCCGTGTGGTTTATATTGATAATTATTATTACTGTGATGACACATTTAACAAAGTGATCTTGTATTTTTCTTTGGCTGTGTTTAGCGCAATGAAAACAACAGTACAGACGGCAACACAGAATCCAGAACAGCTGATATTCAGCAACCTCAACAGACCTCTGAGATTATTAAACGTCCAACGATGCTCCGAAGTCTCTCTGATTCAGGCTCAGCTGAAGAGCATCATGGAGATAAACCACCTCACAGATTAGAAAGATCCAAGTCTTATCTGAATAAATCCAAACGGCCGGCTTTCTCGACAACGAGAGAAGCAATTCAAGGGCATACGAAGGAAACATGGGTGCCAGAAGATGAAGAGGAACCGTAAGTGGGGAATTATATTTCAAAGGACTCTTAAAGGCAGTGGACACTGTTGGTAATTACTCAAAATAATTGTTAGCATACAAAATTACTTGGTAATGAGCAATGGAGAGCTGTTGATAGTACAAAACATTGTGATAAACGGCTCCCTCTGATGTAACATAGTTTTTAAAGAAGGAGGTTATTTCTCACGCAAATAATTAAAGACGTCAGCTGAAGCCTTTCATTATGCTTCTGAATACACACAAAGAAATGCTTCATGGTTGTGTTCATTATTTTTTTGCTAATTCGATGACCAACTGAGCCAAAATTTTCCCAGGTTTGTTATTTTATGCTCATGTTGGGATACGCCAAGTGAGAATACTGGTCTTTGACAGTTACCAAAGGTGTCCAGTGTCTTTATTATTTGTTCTTTTGATTCATCAGTGCATGCTTCTAAATAACCCATGGCAGACACACCGTATTATTTTGTGTTTTATGTTTTTGTTATTTTCAGGAATGGTGGTATTCCAGGCAAGAATTTCAAAGGAGAACGTATCGAACTGTTTATAGGAATTATTGATATATTGCAATGCTTCAAGTAAGTATAGTAGTAATAATAACTTCTTCTTTTTTATAGCACTTTATACAGCTGAACGGCGTCTCAGATCAGTTCCAACACTATTACCCCTGGTCACTGGGCCATTTAATTCATTCACTTAGTAAATATGAAATATTATATAACACCAAAGCAGATTCTTGCCATTTGATTGGAGGATTGTCCGTCACGTGTTAGCAAATAAAAGTACTATTGCACGCTACGTCACTCACCGTGCATTTTTCGTTCCATCCGAAAAGTACAATTGCACGCTGAGCAAAAAACATCACTGCGTGCGCGTGTCTTTGGTAACGCAGCAGTGTTACTACAAGGCACATACTAGCATTTGGCAACTGTGTGTCTCAAAATAGCTGTACTACAGAACGCACATTGTCAAACAGGCGACCCAAAAGAAACGGGTGTAATTTCACTATTTGAAATTGTAGGCCTACGCTTTGTTTATTTTGAAAGTTGTATCCTCCAATCAAAATGACAAAGATCTACTTGGATGTTATATTAAACAAATAATGAATGTTTTTCATTCGTGCAATAGTGCAAATATGTTCATTCATTGAAAGATAAAATGTTCCATTCAACTCGGCTCCGCCTCGTTGAATAGAACATTCCATCTTTCAACTCATGAACATATTCGCACCACTGCACTCATAAACATTCATTATTTGTACACTATTTGCTGGAATTCTCCACTTTGCATGACAAGAATATAACAAAAAGATAATATTATTTGAAGAACTTTGTAAGCATCGATACAAGCGCATGGCTATAATTATGTTTCCTTTCTCCCTCTCAAAACAGATTGAAAAAGAAATTAGAACATACATGGAAGAAAATGGTGCATGATGGAGACACAGTTTCTGTTCATCGACCGAGCTTCTACGCCTCGCGCTTTCAAGAATTTATGTCCAAAACTGTCTTCAGGAAGATGCCACGTAAGTCAAGAGTAGATACCAAAAGATGATTAGGATTCAACCAGTAAAACTGTCAATCAGTATATTGATAACAGATATTTTTATCAGCTGATGAGTGTTGATTGAAAGACAATCTTTAATTTTTATTGTGACATTGGAAGTTTCTCTTTTCTTGTGCCCAATGCACTCTTCTAGTGACCGTTTTTGTATGGTTTAACACTAACCAAAGACTGTCTGCTGTTTTGCAGAACAAAAAAGAAATAAAAATTGTTGACCTTTGGTACCAGCCACCTATTACTTTGGGCTAGACTCAATTTTTTTATCAGAGTCAAGAGAAGATGAAAAGGCTGTGTGCGGGTTGTTGGCTACGGCTATTGCTGTTGCTATGGTTATCCTATGCTTCAGCACATGTTCACCAAGCCACAGTCACACATCCGAACACAGCCTCAGATTCCTTGTTGGCCATGGGGGGGGGTGTAAGGGGATATTAATTTGTCTTGAGAATCAACCAGATTGCTGTGTGAAACTAACCCTAGCAGTGCCTTTATGGCATGCATTTTACTCTTTTAATTTCAACTATATTTTAGAAAATACAGATACAAATTCTTGATTCAATGACTGCAGTCAGGGCATGCACAAGTTCTAAAGCTGACTTCAAACCTTCATTTTGGTCACAACAAGAACTTTTAAAAAGGTTATTTTCTGGTCTTGGTGTGACTATAAGAAATGCATTATAAACAGGGTAATTGATCAGCCCTACCAATACATACATGTAGTCCAAAAATTCTGTTCAGAACACTGCTAGGGTTAAAAATTCATTCCTTATCTTACTTTTAACAAAAAGATGGCATTAAGATGGCCAGTGTGTTTGCTTTTGTTTTACATTTAAAAATACAAAGTGTGATATATTTTGAAGTGCTTAACAATTCTTCAATGTTTGTTGCTGATTCTTATATCCATGTTTTTTACAAACTGTAAACAGCTTGATTGGTTGAGCTTTGAGTGTTGTGTTCTCCTGCGCATGAGTGACTTGATTTTCACCTCATTTTTGCGTGTGTTGCTTTATTCTTTCTTTTCTGTTTTATTTTTTATCCTCTTTTTGATGCTACTGACCTTGCATGATTGATGAGTGACTAATACCAGTCTATTACATGGTAATATCTTCAAGAAAGCTGTATCATTTTCATCCATTTGTATGTTCCCCCTCATTTATCACTTTCCATCATATTTTCGTTGGTGAAATGTTTTTTTAAGCTGATATTAATTTCACAGAATGATATAATCAAGCCTGTATCTGCTCTGACTGAATAGCTCATTCTTTTGAAAGCAAATGTTGCATTGCTTCCTTTTTTGCGGCGTATTTAAGGTCTTCTTTATATCGGTTTGATTAGCTCTCTCTATGAAGACAATGGCGGTTGTTCATCTTGACTCACTTTGTCATTACTTTACTTTTAACTGGATCACAAACTAAAGGCCTTTGTTTTCTATTTAGCAAAACTTGTTCTCGTGTTTCACAATAAGACAATATAATGGGTTGCATGGGTGGCTAGTGTATAAAGTCCTCGCCTCTCACCACTCTCGCCCTAGTTCAAATCCCGGCTGGGGCCATTTGTGAGTAGAGTTGTGCAATGTTGCTCTGCAGCAAGGGTTTTTTCTCGAGACACCCTGTTTCTCCTCCCTCAGGAAATACCAATCACTTTTTATCTCTAGCCATGCTCTGTGGTCGTATATGGGTTGCCGGGCTGGCTGACAAAGGGCAGCCTTGCATGCCTGGGGCGCAAACTTGTTGTAGACCCCAATCTTCGCAATTCAGATTCTCAGCTGGTAGTAAAGATGATTAGCCTCCCAAATCATTTACAATCCTTACCGATTGAGCATACTTTATCTTGGTGTATTTTAAACCACACCCTAATCAGCGGCTTTGGCTATGGGTAATGCATGAACCCCATTCTACAACATTGTTCTGCAGTCAATAGCCAGTAGCCATAACCAAAGTGGCTTCATTCAGACATGGCTGTAGTAGATTGTTCATTGATGTAGCTTAACAATAGAGGGCGCTCTTCAGTAATGTATCAATAGAGGAAACCTCCACTTTGGATCCAGATTGGTTCAACTTCATAATACAGGGATTAATTAACAACTCAATAAGAAATCCTGGAGTTTGGTTTGCACAAGTGATGATCATCTACTCAGAGGACTTTTTAGTGAAATGTCTGTCTGTAGCATATTCATTAGACTGCGACCACAGCCAACTTGGAAGAACTGTAAAAGATGATCACGTTTCTGCTAATGTAGGATGATTTTTGACCCCCAAAAAACCCTGGCAATAAACAAAAATTATTTAGTGATGTTAGTGGTCGCACAAGTCCAATGTCTTTGAGTAGTGCTGTCTCTGAGAAGAACCGGTGGTTGACAACTCAACACTATACCCAAAGAGATTAACACACGGTGCTACTGCAAACCTCACCTAATTATACTCGCACCCCACAAAGTTTCAGTACCAAAATTAATTGGGCAATCTCTTTAATATGCCAAATACACAGAGAATGAATAGAGCTCTAACTCATTGACCTTTGACCTGGTCAGAGGTTGTTTTTTCAGATGATGTCATCAGTAGTCATGTGATCCGAGTATAACCTAAAAAACATGGCCACCATTACTAAACCACGTACATAATAATTTGAATGACATTGTTAATCAATCTAACCGACACAATCCACCGACTAATGGTTACCATTGACATAAATAACAAATTTTACCCATAAATTTATGTAGTTTCTATTTATTAAGTTTGTTAATTTTTAAAGTGCACCCTTTTTTACCTAAATTAAGAAGACTGTAATGTACTTGTAATTAATTTCTTTGAGCACTTTAATAGTGGCTTGGTTTTTGAAAACAAAATCATTGCACGTTTTTTCTTACTTTTCTCTCAGTACAAATTTTGTAATTTTTAAGTCACTTTATGGGGTTATAATGATGTTGACTTTTATAGACCTTTTTATTGTTGATAAACAAACTGCACTGGTTGCCATGGACAGCCGGATGATAGTAAAACACTCAATCATGTTAGCAGATGTTTTGACCAAAGTCAACATTGCGGCAAACTTTCAACCACAAAAAATACAATATGATTTTTGAATAATTGAGTAACATTGTTAGAAACTGTTGTATCTGTTTTTGCTTTGCATTTATTTTTCCAATTTTGAATGACAAAAACTTTTGACTACATTTGACTACATAACATAATAATATCGAAGTCCAATTATAGCGCAAGTATCTTCTGAACAAGGTACTCAAGACGCTAAGTATATACAAACTTTCAGAAAGATAGGTTATTGCAGCGATGAATGTATGACGTTGCAATAGAAAGGTCTATATTGTTTCCTCTTTGTTTCTTTTGGGAATTGATTTTTGTGTTGTTGGTTTTTGTTTAGCACTTGGTTATATTCTTTTGAGTTTACACTCAGTTTCACAAACTGTAGCGAAGTAAATCTTTAGAATCGTGAACTGTAGAGAAGTAAGAATCATGAACTGTAGAGAAGTAAGAATCATGAACTGTAAAGAAGTGCATTCTTACTGAGGTTCATCAAACGTAGAAAAGTGCATCTTTATTAGGATGAGTTCGCTTGGCATTTCGATATGTTAATCTCCCTTCCCCTAATGGTTTGCAATATTTGTCTTGAGTATCGTATTTCAAACACTTGTTTCTTTAAAGGGATGATACTGGTTCTGACAAGAGGTTAATTTTATCCAATCTTCAAGAACAGTGCAAGATGTTGACAAAAGTTGACACTGTTATTAGAATGCATTCAAAACCATCTTTAAAGTTTGTTTGTATAAAAAAGAACTTGCTGTAAAAGAATTGTTTATCTCTCTCTCAAAATGTGAACCATATTGAAATGAGATCTTTATTACTGGTTTGTAGTCCATGTAACTCTATAGCAAGTAGAATTAGTTGATTTTTGTTTTTAAAATAGTTAATGGCCTGATGTTTCCATCTTAGCAGAGTCTTTCTTGAAGGTTAAGCTTATAGTGTTAGGAAAAACAATCAAGTGTAGATTCAGGGATTAATTTTGCATTTATCAAGTTTTCTAATTTTCCCTTGTCTTTCCTCCACAGCTTCCAAACATTCTCCCTCTAAACGAAGAGGTTTTAATTATACTCCATCAGTAGGGGGCAGTAGACCGAGAGCGCGCACCGTCCCAGCAGAACTGGCTGATAATCAGCAAGCTAATCGGACACACGGGGGCAGTATGACAGCAACGCTAGAAGCTGGCGGGTCATTACCACAAGGCAGCCAAGGTAAGTCTCAAAAGGTCATGCCTATCATCTTAAAGGCACTGCAGCTGCTTTCACGAAACGCTAGGATTAATCTTATCTCGTCCTAACTTGGGATTAATCTTAAGGTTTACATGCTACAGTGCAGGGCTGGAACTCGTCCTTAAGTATAAGTATGCACCCTATTCAACTGAAACTTTCACAAGTGACTTTTATTCTCTCTTGACAATTTCGCTTATAAATCTGCATTGCGTTGACAAAAACCAAGAAAAAATAAATGTCTCGAAAGAAATGAAAAGAACACATCAAGGATTTCCTTCTATTATTTTTTAACCTGTGTGTAAAAACTACAGGTGGTGCAAAGCCCAAGTTCGGTAGACCTGATCTCGTTCCAAGTACTCCACCAAATTATGGTGAGGCCCTAGAAATGGAGAGTGCACACCGGAAAACCGGCAACAGCAAGCGTCAAGAAGCCATCGTTAAATTTGAGAGTCCAACTCACAGCTCATCTGACGGGGGTGTTGTAGAAATTGAAGATATTACGATAAGAACGGAGACGATAGAAGATCCTTTTGCTACGGAAGAACTTAAGCAGAAACTAAGGGAGATGGATGTAAAGTTTGACTACAACCAGAGGTGAGAATGCTTAGCAAGAAAGTCTGTTTTAATTAGCAAGAAAGTCTGCTTAACCAAATAATATGGGAACACAGTTACCCTGCCGGTTGGAAAAGCTATAAAGACTTGGCCATGAAATATGTCACTATGTTTGTGTTACATAAACTCAAATCTATTTAGAAAACTATACACAAAAAATGAAGGAAAAATTTCCGGATTTAGTTTTCACTTAAAATTTATTTCAAATCTTAGTGCAGTGTAATTCCGCTTTGATGAACTGCGATGCCTCAACATATTATTTGTTGCAATTTTGGTTCAATGTGTAGCACTCTAAATCGCACTTTCAAATGGCGCACATTCCATTCATGCTCATTTGCAAATTAACTCATCAATAATAACCATAAATAACGGTAAGTTAACTAACCCTGAACCACTTGATGCTTATTAGGCCAAACTTGTGTGAAAGTTAATTAAAGGCACTGTACACATTTGGTAATTGTCAAAGACCAGTGTTCTTACTTGGTGTATCCCAGCATAAGCATAAAATAACAAACCTGTGAAAATTTGAGCTCAATTGGTCATCGATGTTGCGAGAAAATGATGAAAGAAAAAACACCTTTGTTGGACTTAATTGTGTGCTTTCAGAAAGGATTAAAACTTCTAAGTCTTTTAATATTTTAGTGAGAAATTACCTCTTTCTCAAAAACTATATCACTTCAGAGGGAGTCGTTTCCCACAATGTTTGATACTATCAACAGCTCTCCAATGCTTGTTCCCAAGTCAGTTTTTAAATTAATATTTGTTTTGAGTAACTATTAAACGTGTACCTTACCTTTACATTGAAATAACTGATATATAGTTCATAGCTAATCACACAGTGTATGTATGTGTGGTCTGTGTTTATGGCATGATGTCAATATGTCTAGTTACTAAGTTGATTAGTAGAATCCAAACTTCATTTACTCAGATCTGAAACATCCTCATTCACAGTACGTGCTCAAAAACATAGATTAAATAATCACAGTTTGTTACTACCATATGAAATCTTAAGTGTTTTCTAACCATACCAAACTTTCTAAAATAATCGAACAGTGCAGTCCATTTTTCAAGGAGCTCCAAATTTCAAAGATGATATTTCTGAAATTCTCTGAAAAGGGATGTTTTATCTCTGAGCTGTCAACGTCATTGTTGCCGTTATACTACGCACTCTAGACCACTCAGCTACCCTCTCTTATCCCAATAGCTACCAACTCTCAATACCTCAGCTACCCTTTCTCACCCCCATAACTACTTAATATCAACCCCTTAGCTACTTAGTCTAAACCACAAATTTACCCGCTCTCAACCCATATAGCTATCCACTCTCAGCCCCATTGGTACCCACTCTCAACCCAATAGGTACCCACTCTTGACCCCATAGCTACCCACTCTCAACCCCATAGCTACCCACTCTCGACCCCATACCTACCCACTCTCGACCCCGTAGCTACCCACTCTCAACCCCATAGCTACCCACTCTCGACCCCATACCTACCCACTCTCGACCCCGTAGCTACCCACTCTCAACCCCCTAACTACCCACTCTCAACCCCCTAGCTACCCACTCTGAACCCCATAGCTACCCACTCTCAATCCCCTAGCTACCCACTCTCAACCCCATAGCTACCCACTCTCAACCCCCTAGCTACCCACTCTCAACCCCCTAGCTACCCACTCTCAACCCCCTAGCTACCCACTCTCAACCCCTTAGCTACCCACTCTCAACCCCATAGCTACCCACTCTCGACCCCATAGCTACCCACTCTCAACCCTATAGCTACCCACTCTCAACCCTATAGCTACCCACTCCAAACTAGGATTGATGAAAAGGATCAACTGTAGTTGATTAGAATTTAGCTCACAGTTAGTTTCATTTGTACTTTACTAGACTCATTACATGTTATGTAAAATAGTTGCCCTGGTAACTCATTTTGTATTCATTTAGTGAAATCATCGTTTATACTAACACTAGTCATAACTAATGTACATTGCCTGCTGCTTGCCTTCCATCTTTCTCGCATCACAGGCCCACACTGACCACCATGTTCCCAACGACCCCAACCACAACCCCAACAACATCCCCTACAATGACTCCTCCCTCCCTATCCACCCCTCGTACCTACAGCGGTAGCAGTACCATCGACACCCAGAGTGAATCATCACCTCGTAAGACGGCAGATCTATCGGAAGGATCCCTCGAGGGGCTTCAAGAATTATCCAGCCCAGTCAGGGAAGGAGCTGTTGCCATGACGATACTCCATAGTGATGAAGAGGCAGAAAATGTTGGGGCATCGTCGGTAGGTGATGGAGAGTTTGCAGAAGGGGATGAGCAATGTTGGTTGTGAGACAAGAAGTCTGATTCCTCATTAGGATGGTCGGACACTAACACCTGTTTGCCAAGATCTGAACCTATTTGCTTTTCATCAATGACATCTCAGCAAATACAGGGGCCAGCTTATGATAATTGTGAACTAACGGCAAGTCATGAGTGTTATCGGAAGATTTAACAGCTTCTTGAATGACTGATAAGTATGCAGACAATGGGCTTCTAACATCATCATGTTTAATGAACTAACGCATTAGAGTTAACCTTCAAAGACTGTACGCTTAAATCAGTAAACTCTGCCAAAGTCAAATCTATGGAGCTAATCAAAGACTGTACGCTTTAATCAGTAAACTCTGCCAAAGTCAAATCTATGGAGCTAATCAAAGAGGACTTCATGTATTCTTAGTAACTTTATCTTCAAACCAATTGAGGAAATGTGCACTAAAATGTAAATTTCCCTGTAAACAATTACGAAAAATAAGAAACACAAATACCTTGTTTAGGGGGGAGTTCATGCAAGTTTTTTGTTAATTTTGTTTTGTAATGCATCAAAGTTCCAAAGTTCTTTGCACTGCAAAACCTTCCCTGCTGCGGTGGGTATTTCACAGATGTAAAGTTCAAACTTATACAACATGCAATTTCCACTAATGACAGTGATTTGTTTTCTATAATTGGCAGCTATTTCAACCTTGATTATTTTGCTTTGGCTTCGCCGGCTGTAACCCATCTGCAATAAAGTACCATTAAGGCATTAAACCCCAGTCTATTCAGTGCACTAAAGGATGTTTCCCATCATTCATAAACCAGGACTCAGTTTCACATGATAAGGATAGCTTGAGGAGGTAGTGCTTTCTGCTCTACCAGCCAGGCTTCGGATTGATGATACCCAAGCCTACATTCTTATGGTCTGTAAAGGGGGTAACCCTGTTTCAGCCCCAAGAGTAGGTGGCATTGACCCCTCGAAAAATAGTTGATTGTAGACCACACCTTGTAGTGGCCTTGAGGCCTTGTGTGTCAGGCAACTTGCATACAAACATTTTAAAGCTAGTAAATTCTTACTCTCAACAATCAAACCTGGGAAACCTTTCATTCAGCACATGCTTAAATTAAATTCAGGAAACGATACTAATATGGTTACATAAATAACACTGTTTTACATGCTTAAAAGGCTGTTATTATTTGGCATATTTAGTGATAAGACATGTATCTTTATTAGTTTCCTTTAAGTTGTTACCAGTGATGGGGCATCTTGTGCCAAATACTTTGCTTTTTACCTTTGTATCTAGCGCTTTGAGGCCTTTTTGGCAATTTGGCGCTTTATAAATATCTTTTTATTACAATTATTATTAATAGATCATTACCTCCTTTGGCTAAATCAAACTAAAACTCAAAGCGTTAAACCTTAAGACTTTTAATATTGATTTTTGAGGTTGAACAAAGACTTGACTAGAGTGGGATTCGAACCAACGACCTCCGGATTAACGTATTGCTTAGTTTTGTCATTGTTCAAACTTATGATTCATCGTTCAGTTTACTTTGCAATTTGATTGTCACCTTTTTTGTAAGTGCCATGATTTTGACGATTCTTTTGTACCAGGTTTCCTAAAGATGCTAGCTTTGAAATATGTTGCCACTAACAATGTACCTCCCACATTACTAAAAGAAAATTAAGTTATTGTTGCTTCCCTTAATGCAGCTAGATTACCTGTAGTTGACATTAATCCGGGGGGGGGGGGGGGGGGGGTAAGGTTTATAGCGTTTAGATGCTGGTCTTTTTGATATTTGTCATATCGATGAGGTACATGTAGATATCTCTACAAGAAATTGTCTTTTCTTTCAGTTTACAGAGCATGTGCAGCACACAATGCTCTGTTATTTTGTCAACCAGCAGCATCCCTTTTTAAACCAAACATTTTTGAGAAAGTTCAAAAGATGAAAAATCTTAAGAGGAATTGTCATAAGAGGAATTGTTCAAATGTAGTACCAAAATGCTTACCACATGTCTTAGGTTGTAACAAAGTCGAGTGTAATGTCAGGTTTACTACACCTAAAGTTGGTTTCATTTCTTGTGGTTGGTAGTGATTTCATAGAGCTACTTATCTTACAATTTGTTGCATGTTAACATTTCTTATCGCTGAAATAAACTGCTTGATCAAAGTAGCATACTAACAAACTGCAGGTCTCCAACTAACCCATGACACACATGCTGCCCTGTGTTTTTTCTTTGGTGCCCTTTGCCAATACAAAGTAACTTTATTCCCATAGAAATGCCCGATTCAGAATTGTTGTGCTCCTTCCAGAGCAATGATAAGGTCCTTTCAAAAAGGCGTTCATCTCGTTTTAACGCCAAAGTTAAGTCATTTAAAATGCATTGCCCAGGCTGTGTTTTTAAAACACTATGCTGAATCCAATGCTGACGGTAAAACTTAGCATAAAGATGAGAAAAGATAAGTTTGATGGAATTAAAATCACTGGAAAGCATAGTGTTAGCCAGAGGGGTGTCTGGGTGTCTTTTGGACACCCTGTTTTTAATTTGGACACCCTGTTTCATCTGTCATTTACATGTAAATTTATTGTAGGTGAACAATTTGGACACCCAGTTTTAAAATTTCCAGCAAATTTGGACACCCTTTTACCAAATCCTGGCTAAAACCTTGCTGGAAAGGTGAAGAGTATTCCACTGCATTACAGTAGAAAAACATTTTTCAGAGAAGTTGTCTTTTAATTTGCCGTAAGAACTTGTCTGACCTTTGCTAGAATGTGATGGTTTTTGGAAATACCTTACACAAAAGCTAAAAGTTTGTCTACATTTTGATGGCATTTCTGAATTGTGTAAGTTGCTGAGACATTGTGTTGTCAAACTTACCAAACCTAATTTTAGTTGTAAATTGAAATTGTAAAAATTGTGAATATTAATTTTGGTTAATTTTTTAATTCTAAAAGCTGCTTTGTCTAATTTGGGATGGTTGAAAACACTAAACCGGTCCCTTTTTATTTGATTGGATAGATGTATACATACACACACAATGACACAATAGTGCACACAGCTCAGTGTTACAGCCGATCTGGGGACCTTTTGTTGTTCTATCTGTGCACTGACAAAAAGTATTCTTCAACACTGTCAAAAACAATTGTGTAGTCCTGTGTAAGTCCAAATAGTGTTTCATGTCTGCACAATATTTTAAATTCTTTTGTTCTCTCAGGTCCACATTTTGTGTCTATTGCTTGAAGACTCTTGACACTATTGGTAATTGCCAAAGACCAGTCTTCTCACTTGGTGTATCTCAACATATGCATAAAATAACAAACCTGTGAAAATTTGGGCTCAATTGGTCATCGAAGTTGCGAGAAAACGATGAAAGAAAACACACACTTGTTGGACGAATTTGTGTGCTTTCAGAGAGGAATAAAAGACTTCTAGCTAGAATTCTTTTAATTTTTTAGTGAGAAATTACCTCTTTCTCAAAAACTACATTACTTCAGGGGGAGTCGTTTCCCACAATGTTTTATACTATCAACAGCTCTCCAATGCTTGTTACCAAGTCAGTTTTTTAGTTAATATTTGTGTTGTCTACAAAACATGTACCTTCCCTTTAAATACACACACACAGTGAATCCTGCTAATCCAGGACTTCTCTGTGTTCTCCCAATGTTTTGTAGCGATGTCCCAGTTAGTTTTGTACATAAAAGCAAAGGCCTTGCCCTGTCAAACACCCATATCCCTCTTCCTTAAAGCCCTTGGTTTTAACGCATGTTGGTTTAGACACACAGCATTAAGACATGCAAGCATAAATCTCTACATATCTTGCTACCACAGATTCTAAATCAAAACACAAGAGGGCGCCCCCAAGCTATTGAGTTGCAGCCATAAAAACTAAGAGTTGCAACAGCTTGCGAGTAGAAGCCATTTTGTGTAAAAGAAAAGCATGGGTGGATTCTTGGTGCCAGACTTGATCTGCCCACTGGGCTGCATTTGGGCCGAAAATGGCGGTTAGCAACCACGCCGATTCCAGACGTGTTAAGTGCAATTTGTCATGAAGTAATTTGCACCATTGCAAATTATTACATCTTTTAACTGCTATTCAGAAATTGGACCAATAACTGGGTTTATTTAGTGTAAACTAGTAGACTAACATACACAGATCAAAGTGATAACAATACATCATTTACAATGCACATTTCTTGTAAATCAGTCCCGTCAAGGAGTAACTGTCCATGAAGATTTGAGCTCATTTCTATTGTATTCCGGTTTCCTTTGAAAACTGATCATTTGAGGCGATATCAGATTTTATTTACTGCTTTATTAATTGTACTCTTTTAATACTAGAAATAAGGCCCGTAAGTTTGTCATGAAGTGTTAATCTTGATGTTTTTTGTGAAATCAAATAAAACAAAAAAGGAAAAAATGTACCAAATAGAGCAAACCAAGAATGTATCATTTTTCATGCCCTAGCATGGCAAACAAGACAAATTAAAATGTTGCTTAATATTGCCTGTTTACAGAGTTCTTCTAGTGTGGGGCGACTTTTTTATATTTTATTCAAATGATTTTGGTGAAATTTTTCTTTGTCATTCTAGCCAAAACCCTGATTTACTTTTTCATATTGAAAATAACTTTACAGTATTTAACATATTGCCAAGAATAAAATGCAGGTTTGAGAAATATTATTTAAACTAGGATTCGCCGTCATTTTATATGGTATTATTTGATTTCCTTCCCATTTGAGGCGTGTGCTGGATAAACATGATTCTTTTCAAACTGTGGCTTATTAATAAGTAACTAATGTGATCGTGTTAGCTTTTGTATGTATTTATGTGATACTAAAACTCAATGATTGTATATTTTTCCTTCTGTGCATGTAATTGCTTTTTTTCCTTCTCCTTTTCGGTATCTAACCTCCCTGTATTGGTTATTAAAATGCTGGCATGATTGCTGTATAGAAACCAAACATGCTAAACAGTAAGTTTGAAGTTGTAAATAATATTTATCATCTATTATACAAAACGTCCATGAAGAAATCATGAGTGGAATGAGTTTTGTTTTGTTCAATAAAACTTAAGAAATAATGGCACTAACTGAAGAATAAGACTTTGTGTTGTATTTGGAGTGTGATCTTTCCTTCTACGTGAAATTTATTTCTTGTCTGATTTGTGCAGTGATGGTAAAAAAGGGGTGGAGCCGTCATCCTGAGAAGAGCCAATCAGCTTTCACAATGACTGATTGACAGCAAGTGGCAGCCAATCAGAGTGCATGAACGGTAAATCCCTTAACCAATCAGGAGTTTTGAATTACTAGTGATCATGTTGCCCAATTTTAAAAAGGCTAAACTTGTGCAATCCAAAACATTTTGGGGCAGGCAAGATACTACACTGTTGATATACATACACGTACACACAATTTCAGATTTTGTGTTGTAACTCAATATAAAATAACGTCTGAAACAGTGAAGAAAACAGTGTGCTAATATCCACTGTAGAATTTTAAAGGTTTTTGTTGTGCCTGCAGGAAATCTGACTCTATGACTCTGTTGTAAAAAAATCTTGTTTCTCAAATAACATGGTCTGTGAAATTAGCAGGAACATTTCTGAACATTCAAATACTAATTCCAATCTCAATTTGATCATCCAGGTATTGTCTTAGAAATCAATTACCAATTCCAAGCTCAATTTGATCAAGCAGATAGTTAACATTACAAGTCATGGTTTTCTTTAGATATGTAGTCTTTTCATTCCTCCCCAGAAATAAGAAATCTATGGAGCATTGGAAGTGCCATCTGACATGTTGAAATCCTGAGATAATTTCCTTGAAGATGGTAACATCAAAAACGAAAGATGACGACATCCTGAGATGGTATATCTCAAGATGACAACATCCTAAAGTAAGATGACATCTTTCCGATATATTTTATATAAGGATGTTGACATCATGAAGTAAGATGATTACTTTCCAATATTATTATATCAGGATGTTGTCTTCCTGAGCGTAAGACATCTACTTCCCGAGATAATCCATTATGGGATTGTAACAATCATCCTGAAGATGTCAAGAACCCAAGATAAATTATCTTTGGGAAGAAAACATTCTCAAGACGTCATCATCCCAAGATCAATTTACTGCAGTTAGATGATGACATCCTGAGAAAATTGATCTCAATTCTCAAGACATTCAAGACTGCGTCATCCCAAGTTCAATTTTCTCAGGATGTCTTCATCTAACTGCAGTAAATTATCCCACAATTTCAAAAAGTTACATGGCACTTACAAAGCTCCGAGATATCAGTATTTTAGAGAAGAGAGACTTGTTGGACACAACTCTTTGACTAAATGTTTAAAAAGAATACAATCCAGAATGTCAAATATATGGTTTTGTTAGAACTTCACGAGTTGAATTAAGTTCTTTACAAATCTCCACAAATCAGTTCAAATTGTACACAAATCTGAAAAATGTTTTACATCTCTGTTATCTTGCTGTGTGATATTAAGTTGTAAATCTGTTCAAAATAATTTTTGGGGAAAAGTAAAGAAAATTTGTAATACATTTTTCAAAACAGATGAAAAAGCTAGGAAAAGTAAAGAAAATTTGTAATACATTTTTCAAAACAGATGAAAAAGCTAGCATGAGTTCAAAATACTCTGTTAGTTAGGGGTGGCCGGTTTTTCAGACGGTTCCCAGTTAATAATTAAATGTTTTTGTTTGATCTCAAATTGGGAATAAATAAGTTTTGATAAGCATGTCCAAATTAGGACGAATCGATTGCTGACAAATCTGATACTAAATCTGATAAAATTACACAAATATTGTTTAACTGTTTACCGGTTTAACTACCGACTGGTTGACTGCCGACTGGTTTAACAGTTGACTGGTTTAACTGTTGACTGGTTAAACTGTTGACTGGTTAAGTTGTTGACTGGTTTAACAGGTGACTAGTTTAATGTTTGGCTGCTAATAACAGTTGACTGGTTTAATAGTTGACCGGTTTAACTGTTGGCTGGCTTAATTGATGACTGGTTATTGAGCCTGTGAGTTTTAGTTTGCTATATTAGCAACTGTATTATTTATATTTCACGGTTAATCTTTTGAAACTGTTATGATTGATAGAACTTTAAAAACCATTACATCAAGATGATAAATTTATACATTAAATTTATATTATTATCGTTAAGTTGAAGGGCATCTTAACAAGCTATGATTTGTGATTATTATTTTTGTAACTCACAGTTTGTTTTTATATAATTTTTATGGTGTGTGCGATGGAAGGAGTTTTATCAAATTCCTTGCATGTTGTTGAACCTCTTAGCTGCATAGGAATGTTAGAACGCTGATGCAGCTCAAAGCCAAAACAAAGATGGCGCTACTTACCACCCAATTCTGCTCTTACGATACCCTGAGGGCGTGATTCTTCGGGCAGTAAGCACAGAAGTTGGCGGTAAGAAATGCCATTTCAAAACTAGAAACATTTATCACAATGTACACTAAAAGTATATGACCTCCAGAAAGTAGTTTATTTTTGTACATAAACCTCCATTAGTTAACAGTGTAACTGTAGACGCTCTTTCAATATATGTTTATACAAACTGCCTATACACAACCCCTCTCATTGGATCGTAATTTCAAAGTATTTTGGGGGTGAACAAAGAATTGACTAGAGTGGGATTCGAACCAACGACAACCAGATTAACGTGCCGGCGCTCTACCAACTGAGCTATCTAGTCCTATATGGCAGTGTCCCTATGTTGTCAATATCTTTGTTCGGGGTGCCAGTCAGAAGCCATTCAACCATTCTGCCGTGTAGCCAGGGATCACACCCAAATTACGATACAATCTGGGAAGCGGCAGCCAGGGGATCACCTTTGTTCAACCCCAAAAATCATTTCAATTTACCCAGTCAGTTTCCCTTGTGGTTTATATTGATATTCAAAGTATTTTGTTATTTTTTCAGGATAGAGATGTAGTTAATTATGCTAGTTCCCGACAGTAAAGATACTTTAGGCTTATTGTATTCATTTAAGACGATTTCATCACAGTTTTTTTTTTCTTTTTCCAATTTTATGCAAACTTGCCCCAAATAAGGCTTAAAGCAACTCTTGGTAAGAATAATTTTAAAGATGAAAATAACTCGGGGTGAGCAGGAAGTAGGAATTGATATTCCTCTTCAAACAATCTAGATTGTAGGATGGAGTACATAACATTGATAAGATTTAAAATAGAAATGTCATAAAGTTTGGTCTGTTACGATTAAGGAAAGGGACAGGGTTAGATTTGGGGTCAGGCAAGGGATAGTTTTGGGATTCAGGAGAGTTGAGGGTAAGGTAGGTGTTCAATTCGAGTTTAGAGAGGTTTTCCTAGCCAAGCATTTAGTTTCTGTCACTTGTTCAAGTTGATTGTACCAAAAAAACAGACACAATTTTTTACTCATTGTCTTCTGTACTTGTAATAGTTTTATTTCTTACATATCATGCATGCTAAGTTTTGTTCAGAAGAAAAATATGTACACTGGGTATATACTTACAAATTCTGATTTTGTTAATTACATTATGTACTGTGTTTCTTTTAGTAGGTTATAGTGTACATGTAAGGGTAACATACACGCCAAAATAAAAGATATTTTCCTCAGAAATGTGAATTTGTAGCCAGACTTCTTGAAGACCTCTTCATCTTGATCAATCTTTTTGCAAGGTTTTTGCTTCAGAAAAGCTTTAAAAAGTAAACTACAAAATGCCTACACTTGACAAGGTACAGGCTACGTCCACTATTTATAAAAACACACTTTGCATATTTAAAATTTTTAAAATGTGAAACATTGAAGTTGCTTCCATATAAACTGTCGTGTGCAGAACGCCTTCAAAAATTACAAAAATTAAACCATAGTGATTTATTTGACATTTGTAATTATCCAAACCGAACTCTATTTGTTAGACCCCAAAGATTGAATCAAATGTTGCCATAACATCACATATATCTCAAGGACTAGACTCCTCTGTGATTGGATGCTTTATATGTGACATCACATTTGCCATAGCAACATTGCTGTCTGTACATTCTACATTGCAGTGGTTTGTGATATTCTCAACATAAAGTGTGGCAGTTAAGCTCAAAGGATGACATGGTGACTTGTGCTGACCTTTATAAAAAGTATTAACTATCTCTTAATTTCTTACTATTGGAATTGAAGAAAATAACAAGAAATCTACAATGGACATAAATAATATTATACATGAACATGACTATCTGCAGCAAAACAGTAAACTATTATATAAGTAGTTTGTACTTGAGAAATTACTTTTGTCAAAACTATATTTTAACCCGGTTGTCCTTTAGCAAATAATATATTTACATTTATAAATATATTTTTTTGGAAACTAAAGCGGTTCACTGGTTTGAAATTTACATTTAATACAATAATTTATAATTCAAAAAATGAAGTTTAAATATAATTTGTTTGTTTATGAAAAGTTGTCGGGCAAAGCATTTCCATAGACTTGAAGCGAAGATTTCTACGGAATATTTCCTTTTAAGTCATAAAAGACTAAATGATACAAACAATGTTTGTTAAAGTATTTTTGGTAAACTTTGAAGTATTTGTTATTAATTCAAAAGTATCAACATGAAAAGATGCATCTATTAATTTGGCTGATCAAAACAAAATTTTCAAATTTTGGACATCATGAAAACATGCCACAAGAACACCATGACTTAAAGCAAATTTGGAATGTTGTGGAAGACTGTTTAATTTCATCGACAAATTTAAGTGTAAAATAAAAACACCACAAATACGGAATACAACCCTAACATTTGCATTTTGTACAATTACAACCACCAAGGTGCAATGTGGAAGATTATAACAGGGAAGTGAAAATACAAAATACAACATCACCAGAAAAAAACATTTGAAATCTGTAGAAGTTTCTATCTGTATATCTTTGGCAAACGTCTTCTTATCTAGTGCTATTGGTCAACGTCTCCCCCTTACTATTCATGCCGTCGCTAATTTCAGTGGCATACCTATCAATATCATCACCTAACTGTTAAGATTTACCCTGAAGGAACAAATATGTTCTTTTTGTGTCATATTTGAACTTCTAACCTTGACGAATACGTATAAAAACTCAAAATTTTTATATAAGGATGGAATGATCACACATGAGAAAATAGTCAGGCTCCTGATATACACTGAGGATCAGTACTAGTGGGTGAACAGGGAACCAGACAGCAATAAGACTAAGGCTTACCATACTGGGCTGAATATTTAACACTAGCTGTCATAAGATTCTACTCTACCATAGAGTGTACTTCATTTGCAGAGGTTGGCATGAATGAATCAATTTTACATTTGGCATTGGTTATTTACCATGGAAGGCAGTGGATTTCCCCTTTGGTTTTATATTTTGTAAAACTATTATTGCGTATATTCATTTTGGTTTAACCCATATGCAAACTTTAATTGAATACATGTATTATTAAGTACTAGTGTGCCTTTGTGATTACAAAACTGCTTTAAGTATAAATGGATTTGAAGAACTACCACCATTAACTTTACTTTCTTGACTTAGCTTTTTTCTATTGAGCCTGTTCCACTCTACCCTACAGGCACCAATTTCATAGAAAGGAATCGGCGCTTGTGGAAGCATGGAATTCCGCACTTACGTCAAGTGTAATTTACAGGCTAGCAGGAGTTTATTCTGCTTGTGTGTGGGTACTCCACGTTACTAGGCTTACACAGCTAGCGCAGAAATTTGGCCCTTGCATAGTAAGCGAGAACAGTGATTGTAAGTGCAGAATTCGGCGGTCAGCACAGCCATGAAGTTAGGCTCTGAAGATGTCCAGCTTGAGGTACAAGACGGATCCCCCTCCCTCCCCCACTCTTCTATCGAACCCCTCCTCCTCCTTTACGCCTTCCACTCTTCCTGCCTTCAAAGTTCTTTTCCAGATTCATGGAAACCTCTCTCTGTAGATTGGGGAGCGCTTCTTTAAGCTTTCCTCCTCCGCTGGTGATCCATGGATGTTTCATGACTTGTTTTGCCGTATAGCGTTTCCTTCGACTGACTACCAATAGATGATCAATTAAATCTTTGGCACCTGATGGAGAGCATAGTAGTCATAATTAGTGTTTCATGTGACTCTACCAAAACTCAACTCTAGATATCACATCGTCAGGTTATATTCAAATATAGAACTGATATTTAACAAATTTTACACCCTTCACTTAATTATTTATTGTGGGAATTAGGATTTGCAACATGATTACAAATACGGATTTACACCCTCATTTTTTCTTTTATTTTTATTTATTTATATGATATGAAATTTGCAACAAATTTGCCTGGGAAATCTAATTGAATGGTTAAGTTTTGTTGTAAGGAATGTGCTTTGAAATAATTGATGTATTTTTGTTTAATTAATTTTAAAAAAGGTTAATTATTTAAAAGACAAATTGTTTTAATTGAAAGTATAATTTCATGAACATCAAAGAACAGTTGAACATGCTCATTGAAACACAGAGTTGTGTATCATCACCAGTTCTTTTCAGAACCACAACATCTCATGGAGAGATATTTCATGTACATTGTGTTACCACAAACCCTGCCGTGAAAATTCCCCTTTTTATTTGTAGTTTGGTCCAGGGTTCACCCTTCACAAGTCAGTGACTTGTGAAGAAGAGATTAACACATTCATTTGAGTTTTATCAGTTCACATCCAGTAGGACTACATTCCTTTGGGTAACACCCATTCAGTCCAGCTCTCTTTGTTTAGCAGCATGGTCAAGAAGAAAGACTTTCTATACAATGACATTCCTAGTTCTTAGTTTTCCAGCCCTGGCCAGTGAAAGCTAAGGCTAGGGTGAGTTGGCTATTTGGGTGTGACCAGACACCATGTGTGTGGATGGCTGAAGGCTCAGCACATTGGAATGGTGAGAGTGGTTTGTATAAGTGTCACGGGTGCGATGCAACCCCCCCCCCCTACGTTTATTTTTATGTTACGTAATCATTTGCTTTACTTGCATGGCTAGCGCCCTCTGCGGGCTGCTTTCCGGTTCAAGAGCATTCTGTTTTGGGCCGAAGACCTTAACTGACGTCTTTGCGTGTCTTCACCCAACAGGTAAAGATCTTGTTATATTTTGCATTTAAATGTTTTCCTAATTACTACTTAGATTAAATAGTATGTAATAAGCACTATCCTCAAGTCTCAATTTGTTTATAGAATGTTGTTGACTTTAGTGGATATCTGGTTGCTTTTGCAACATCACGCTAGCTATTTATTGATTTGCGGTGTTTAGATATATTTATTACCTCTAGAGCCTTTCCTAATAATCTTAGCAGTGTTACTGAATGTAACATTTTGGAGATCCTTTAGTTTATTTTATCATTGCTTCTGGGATTGGAAATAACCTGTTTATATTGCATTTCACCGTTAATTTGCCTTAAATCCAAGATGGCGGTCGCGTCCTTAATTTTGGCGCGAACCGCGAGTATTGTTTTATCGTTTCATTGTTTATTCTTTTAAAGTTTAGTTTATGTAATTATTATTGTATATTTTGTATGAGCATTCTGTTTTGGGCCGAAGACCTTAACTGACGTCTTTGCGTGTCTTCACCCAACAGATTCACCGTTTACAGATCTCAATAAAACTAAAGAGCTACTATATGATCAGACTTGCCGTTTCATGCCCGTACTTATTCCAAGGGTCACATTTGGTGGAGAATCCGGGTACGGGCATATCGACGACGGCATCAAGCATCACTTGATCGTCAGAGTACATTATACCCGTCAATCTTGTGACCGGTACAGATTACCCCATCAAGACGTTGAAGGCATCCCCAGCCAGGACAGCCGGGTTCCAGCGGGCAGAGCGGCCTTCCCCCCTGAACCCTGCCCCGCGGATCGGAGAGACCCTCAACACTCCAGACGTGAAGAATTTTGGACCGCCGTATCCTTACCATCGGACTTGGATCACCCGTGATTGAGCAACCTTATCCAGCCTCTTCAACGCCCCTGAGTGCCGGATGTTTTTTCTTCACGATCGGAACTGTTGAACATTTTCGCCAACATCAAGAACAAGTTTATCGCGGTGTTCTTGAACATTTTGCCAATAATAAAAATTTGCAGATTTCACGAACTCTCGCAAAGAATTCGATCGCCTCCATTTTGGACAAACTCATAGTTGTTTAAACTCATACGATCGGGAAAGCACCATCATCAGGACAATAAACACAATAGCATTGTCACACGGACTAAAGACCTCCTTTGTACTCTTCCACTGTGCCGATTAAGAGTGCGTTCGGTTGTTACCACCAGACAAGCAGCTGATGAACAATTCCCATTATGAACATTGACATTATTGGAATTTGATTGAATCAAGTCTCAATTGTATTTTGGATTCGGATTTGGTATTGTTGGTATTGTTAGGAGTCATTAATCTTGTCTGGCATTTAGACAGGTGTCCACTTAATGGGAGTAGGTACTTAAAGTTCTCATTCAGCTGAAAAGAACTTTAATCCATACATTGTTGTTTGCCTTTGGCGATGCTAAATTCCTGGGGTGTAAAAGAACACCTGTAAATTCTTTTGTATTGTATTTGAGACATTTTGATTGTCCAGCTGTGTGAAAGTTTCTCTTTATTACCTCAATTGGGTAGAGATAATTGAAGTCATTTCCTTCAGAATTGTCGCACGAAAATTCCATTGTTTCTGGTACTTCAATTGCGTACAGAATTTTTTCTTCTTCTGAATATTGATGTGTTCCAATTTGCATTCAAAGATTATATTTTGCTATTGCTGATTTGTTTTTGCATTGGTTACATTGATTGCATTTCATGATTGCTTCAGTTGGATTGATATTATCATTTTTTCTGACAGCCATTTTACATTTTGTGAAGGTATTGCATTGATGACCATTTTTGATACTTTTGAATTGTGTTCTTTTGCATACTTTGTCACTCTGTATTTTATCTTTGGACTGTGTTCTTGGAAGCATGTCTGACGAGGAAGAATTCCCATCGTCCACAGCAGCATTTGGTCACAGATCATCTCGTCGAACTCTTCCGAACAGACCTCAACATACCTCTCCCTTCCAAGAAGAACTAGGCGACATCCAGCAAACAACCGATCGCATGCTTTCGCAACTGGGAAACATCGAGCGAAGACTATCCCGAGGCTCACTGCATCAATCAGTTCCAGGTACTCATGCACAACGGTCAACTCCAATGATGTCTACCACATTGCCAAGGCAAGGGTCTTCTTCAAATGACTATCCTTTGAGGTCTAGCCAAGCGCCGAGGCAAGGTTCTTCTTCAACCGACTATCCAGTTCTCACACCTCAGAATCACCACCTACCTGACCGCAACTCCACTACGCTTTCATCTCATCACCGTTTACTTCCATCACATCAAGTGAAAAGTGTACCTATGTTTACAGGGCGTGACCAAGGTGCAACAATCGCCATTGAAGATTGGGTCCGAGACGTGAATTATCTCATCGAAACTACTTCGATGCCTGAAGAAATCCAGTTTTCTACCATCGTGAGATATCTTGGTGGCGCTGCAAGAAAACTTGTACTCAATCTCCATCCAACACATCAGACCCCAAGCCACGCCTTTGCAGAACTCAAAGCACAGTTCGGAGATGTATTCCTGACTGGTGATCCATTAGCCAGCTTCTATGAGCGTGTGAAACATCCCACCGAACTACCGAGCATCTACGCCGTCGAACTAGAGGCAACGCTGAGAACCATAGAGGAAAAGTCAACCCTAAGTCGCCCTTTTCCTAATAGAAACAGTATGCTGACGCAACAATTTATGAGAGGCGTCAAAGACGAGAAAGTTACACAGAGACTCGCACCGATGAAGCCCAGAGATATGACGTTTCGGGAACTTCAAATTGAACTTCGTCAACTGGAACGAGAGTCTAGGATTGCAGCAGCTGCAAAGACAGGAACCAAGCTTCAAGCTCAACAATTGCAGCAGATTCGTCCTCCATATCAGCAATCCTCACCGAAAGTGCCAGATGTCAAGAGCCCCAAACCAACTACCGATCATGATGTGTTACAAGAACTTCTCGCCACTGTCCATCAACTAGCTCTGAGGGTAGATCATATCTCTCATCAAACTCCACGTGGACCTCAGCAACCAAGAACAGACCAACATGCCTCTGGTCAACGAGTGTTCTACTGCCACAGATGCGGCAATGAAGGTCATATTGCCAAAGGATGCAGAAGTGCCCCTTTAAACTCCAACGGCCCACGGCCAATGGGCAAGCCGTCAGAGGCCGGGAATCAGCGAGCCCAGTAGTAAGTTCTCCTTCAAACACTGCACCACGTCTGTCTTCAATATGCCACGGTGGTAACATACCTCTCCATCACCAGCAATTGATCGGTCCAACAAACGAAGACGTCGTCAACGTTAATGGTGTGAACTACACTGCCCTAATAGACTCTGGCTCCCAGATCACGTCGATAACGGAAGATATCTTGAGGCAAAACCCTGAGCTCCAGAACATGGAAATTTCTCCTTCAGAAGTCTCCATCGAAAGTGCTAGTGGGCACAGCGTTCCTCACCGAGGTGTCATCCCTTTAACCATCACTATAATGGACGTCGTCTACAAGGATGTTCCTACATTTGTTGTACAAGCAGACAGTTACCGTAGAAACGTTCCAGTCCTCATTGGTACTAATGTCATCAGAGCAGTGAAGAGAGACCATCAAGTGACAAAGAGTAATAAGTTCCTGCCTCCGAAGAGCTCTGCATGGTATGCAGCCTTCAACAGTATTTCTGCTTCAGAACCTGGTAGCCACAGCGACGGTACCATCGGCTACGCTAGGTACATCGGCCGATACCCCCGAGTGATACCAGCAGGCCAAGAAGTAGACATCATTTGTCAGGCACCCCCTGGCAAAGGTCCGTACACTGCAGTAGTTGAAAACTTTCCTCGAAGCTCTTCATCTTTAAAAGTTAGCAACCTGGTCACAGATGTTGAATCTAACTGCCAAGTACCCGTGAGACTTTGCAACATCTCCGCCAAGCCCATAACCATCAAACGCAACTGCAAACTCGCACAGCTAGCATACATCCAGCGCATTGATGATCTACCACTCAATGAAGACTACGAAACGTTACAAGCTAGACAGGAAGACGAAGATGTTTCTCCTTCTTATCAGCTGAGCCAAGTCCATGAAAGTCCAGGAGATGTTAAACATACACCACTTGTTGACCTATCCAAAGCGAAGTTAGACAGCGAGTCACAAAAGCAGCAGCTAGAGAGTCTCCTTCAGAATTACTCTGACGTATTCTCATCCAGTCCCCTGGACTTTGGATGTACGTCGACGATGAAGCACTCCATCCCACTCATAGACAATCAACCCTTTCGACTTCCTCACCGCCGAATTCCTCCTTCACAATACCAAGCTGTCAAAGATCATCTCAAGGCCATGGAAGAAGCAGGTGTCATCCGCAGAAGTAACAGTCCATTCGCCTCACCGATAGTGATAGCCCATAAGAAGGATGGTTCACTGCGGATATGTATTGACTATCGTCGCCTGAACAGCAAAACTGTACGTGATGCATATCCTCTCCCTCGCATCGATGAAGCACTGGACGCTCTTGGAAATGCTCAACTCTTCACCACTCTAGATCTCACATCAGGCTACTGGCAGGTTCAAATGGAAGACGAAGACATACCTAAGACAGCGTTCACTACCCCCATGGGACTATTTGAATGTAATCGGATGCCCTTCGGCTTAGCAAATGCCCCAGCTACATTCCAACGTCTGATGATGACTTGTCTCGGAGAGCAAAACTACGTCACGTGTCTTCTCTACCTCGATGACATCATCATATTCTCTGCCAACTTCGAAGACCATCTCGACCGCCTCTCTAAAGTGTTCTCCTGTTTGAGGCAACACGGTCTGAAACTGAAGCCGTCCAAGTGTAACCTCCTCCAAGAAGAAGTTAGATACCTCGGACACATCGTTTCGAACAAAGGCATTAGTACTGATCCAGAGAAGACGCAACAAGTAGAGCACTGGCCAACCCCCACTAATCGCAAGGAACTACAACGCTTCCTCGGCTTCACTGGCTACTATAGAAGATTTATTAAAGGATACTCACACGTTGTCTCACCTCTCTACAAGCTCACTGCTGGTGACCCAAGACGAAAGAAGAAGAATACCAAAAACACCTCTCCATCTGTAACCCCACCTTTCATCTGGACAGAAGAGTGTCAGAACGCGATGGACATGTTAAAGCAGTACTTGACATCTCCACCGATCCTCGCCTACGCCGACTATTCACTCCCGTTTATACTCCAGACCGATGCATCAGGAGTAGGGCTCGGAGCTGTCCTCAGCCAAGTCCAAAATGGAACAGAGAGAGTCATCGCTTACGCAAGCAGAGGACTCAACCCCGCCGAATCTCGCTACGCAGCACATAAGTTAGAATTCCTAGCCATGAAGTGGGCGATTACTGACAAGCTACGAGACTATCTTCTGGGCAACCAATGTACCGTGCTGACAGACAACAATCCTCTCCTTTATGTCACTACATCTGCCAAACTAGATGCGACAGGCCAAAGATGGATTGCGGCACTATCTCAGTTCAATTTCACTGTTAAATACAAGCCCGGAAAGAACAACGGAGCGGCTGATGCACTCTCTCGCAAATCGCAAGCGGATACTTCAAGAAGTCTCTTGTCATTCCAAAAGGATGCAATCACAATTCCTCCCCACATCGTGCAAGCTATCTGCAACAGTCACCCACCCGAAACAACTCCCTTCATCGAACCTCCAATTGCAAGATGCGATGTCATGACACAGAGTCACACGTCACTCCCATCAAATGAGTTGCCGAGACTACAAGAGAAAGACATCATATCCGCTCAGAGAAGTGACACGGACATATCCAGAGTCATACACTATCTAGAGAAAGGAAGAAAACCAACCAGAGCAGAGAGGAGTTGTGAAAAGCTCGGATGCCTCATGTACCTAAGACAATGGGAAAAGCTTCACATGAAAAACGGCGTACTCTATCGTCTCAGAAAGACCCATGACGGATCAACAGCCGAACAGCTTGTTCTCCCTGAACAATTTCGACACACAGTAATGACATCACTCCACAATGATTTCGGTCACTTGGGCTACGAAAGAACGCTCGACATCGCAAGAACCCGCTTCTTTTGGTCCAAGATGGCAAGTGACATCAAAACTTGGTGTGAACAATGCAAGCGATGCTGCCTAAGAAAAACTCCGTCTACAAAAACGCGTGTACCTTTGGTCAGCATCACCACAACTGAGCCTATGGAATTACTCTGCATCGATTACCTCAAGCTGGAAAGAAGCAAAGGTGGCTATGAAAACATTTTGGTAATCACAGATCATTTCACCAAGTATGCCCAGGCGTTTCCATCTCGCGATCAGAAGGCAGGCACAGTTGCTAAGATACTCTGGGAAAAGATAATACAGCACTACGGATTTCCTGTACGACTACACGCTGATCAGGGTCGCAACTTTGAAAGCCACCTCATCCGAGAATTATGCAAGATCTGTGGCATCAAAAAGAGCCGAACTACCCCGTATCACCCTCAAGGAAATGGCGTCACAGAGCGTTTTAACCATACGCTCCTTAACATGCTTGGGACATTAGAAGAAAATCAGAAGAAAGACTGGAAGCAATACGTCGAAATAATGACACACGCATACAACTCCACACGTCACGACTCCACCGGTTATGCTCCGTTCTACCTGATGTTTGGTAGACACCCAAATCTACCAGTCGACTTGATGTTTGGACTCAATTCCACTCAGAGAGAGTCTACTTCAAACTATGCGGACTATGTAGAGCAGCTGAGAGAAAGACTACAGAAATCATACACAAGGGCCAGCGACTACGTCAAACAAGCGCAGTCGAAGCAGAAACGCCTGTATGACAGAGGTTCCTCCATCGCTCCTCTACGTCTAGGTGACAGAGTCCTCATCCAAAACAAGAACCTCATTGGCACATGCAAATTAGCCGATAGATGGGAATCACAGCCCTATATTGTGATTTCAAAGCACAAAGATCTACCTGTGTACAGCCTCCGCTCCCTCGGTGACGGTAGAGAAAGAACTGTGCACAGAAACATGCTGACTCCATGCATGTTTCTCCCACTAGAAGAGAACAACACAACAGCCGATGAACCACATCAGGAAACCCAGTTAGAGTCAGACGAACATCAGGAGAGTGAGAAAGTTCCAACTATCATGGATCATAGTGAAACTAGCGACGAAGAGATAGACATAGACTTCATCCCAGTAGAAACTGAATCTTCGTCAATGTCTCCTTCACTATCTCCGTCACTATCACCTCCTGTCCTCACACCAATCATAGATCTTGAGCCAAGCAATGTCGTTGAAGTTTCCCCTCCTGTCGCACCACCGCAACTTACCCCTGAGTTACTGGAAACCCAAACTATTGATGTTACAGATGAGTCGAACGACACTGAAAGTACGGTATATCTTTCGCCACCGAGCCCTAGACCTATCAGAAACAGACAGCCGCCCACAAGGTTTACCTATGACTTCATAGGTCAAACCAAACAACTGCAAGCACGAGATACATCACGCCAAGAAAAGATATGCAATGGACGACGACTGTTCGACAAGTGGAAAGAGCCTACTATGGCTAAGACAAGAAGAAAAGCTTGTCTGCGTCTCCTTCTGCAAGAACACAGTTCCATCTAATAACCCCCCCCCCCCAATTGTATATACACTGTATTATTATTGATTGTAACTCAATGAAGATAACGAAGTATTATTTAAATAATACTGTTATAGAGAGAAAGAAACAAAAAATCTCTCTGAGTTATGTTCATTTCGTTATAATTGTTACTTTCAATGTGTCAAGATATTGAAGTTGTAATGTAATTAACTTCTGCATTAAGTTTTGTCTACCAAACAGACAGAGTCTTTTTTGAAGGAACCATTTAGAGATGTATTTAAATTACTGGTGTTCTGCTCCTTAGTTATAGAATACTTACCTTTTTGTTGTTCTAACTAAATGCTTGGAACACCAGAGTTTTGTTTAAAGGTTGGATGGTATGGAAGACATTTGCCACCATTTTGTTTTCATAAGTTGTAAAATTTCCATTGTGTAAATATGTAACATAGGTTATGTTAGTTGCATGCCGAGGACGACATTTTTCTCCAGGGGGAATAATGTCACGGGTGCGATGCAACCCCCCCCCCTACGTTTATTTTTATGTTACGTAATCATTTGCTTTACTTGCATGGCTAGCGCCCTCTGCGGGCTGCTTTCCGGTTCAAGAGCATTCTGTTTTGGGCCGAAGACCTTAACTGACGTCTTTGCGTGTCTTCACCCAACAGGTAAAGATCTTGTTATATTTTGCATTTAAATGTTTTCCTAATTACTACTTAGATTAAATAGTATGTAATAAGCACTATCCTCAAGTCTCAATTTGTTTATAGAATGTTGTTGACTTTAGTGGATATCTGGTTGCTTTTGCAACATCACGCTAGCTATTTATTGATTTGCGGTGTTTAGATATATTTATTACCTCTAGAGCCTTTCCTAATAATCTTAGCAGTGTTACTGAATGTAACATTTTGGAGATCCTTTAGTTTATTTTATCATTGCTTCTGGGATTGGAAATAACCTGTTTATATTGCATTTCACCGTTAATTTGCCTTAAATCCAAGATGGCGGTCGCGTCCTTAATTTTGGCGCGAACCGCGAGTATTGTTTTATCGTTTCATTGTTTATTCTTTTAAAGTTTAGTTTATGTAATTATTATTGTATATTTTGTATGAGCATTCTGTTTTGGGCCGAAGACCTTAACTGACGTCTTTGCGTGTCTTCACCCAACAGATTCACCGTTTACAGATCTCAATAAAACTAAAGAGCTACTATATGATCAGACTTGCCGTTTCATGCCCGTACTTATTCCAAGGGTCACATAAGTGGACTGCATGCTACAATGTACCATCTTACTCTATGGTACCATGGAGGAAGGAAATGCTACTAGGCTTGCCCAGAATCAGAGTAAGTTACTTTGTATACCTTTATTGCCTAGATTCTAGTCTGTATTAGAAAGAGGTTAGCCTAAGTCAATTTGCCATACATTTGAGTTTCAGCTACAAATACTTTTAAGATGGTTGTCATCGGGCCCAATTTCATACGTCCTGTAAGCATACTAGTTTATTTCAAAACAAATGAATAAGCAGGATACGGAACTTTCGCCAGAGTTGGACAAAACGGAATGGCAAACTATAGCAAGATCTATTCTATATACAGAGAAATGTGGAATGTCTTTTTTGTTTTAAATGTTCTTATAATATTTTAGAAGAATCTGACTATATGTAATGTGTGTGTGGATCCCAATTGTAAACTCATTTGTAGGCTTTATTAATAATAGGAGATGTTTTGATAGCGCATAACGCAGGAGCCTCTCTGCACAACACATAACATAAAATAATTACATGAAAGGATAACTTTCCGTATGGCGCCACCACTTTTCCTTCATTTTTACAAAAAGGGATATCTCTTTGAGGTAAATTAGATATTATATTATTTCATATCGAATGAAAAAGTGGTGGCACCATACGGAAACTTTTCCACATGAAATAATATACATATTTTTAAACAAATCATTTATAAAAATAGAATATTCAAACAAATGAGTCTTTAAAAGTCCCTTGAAATTCTAGAGAAACAACATAGTCGATCGCAAAGTGCTGTACAATTAAAAATCCACAAAAAAGACACACAGCTAAAAATCAGTCAAAACAACAGACAAATCAGTGATTCTTTGAAGGGTAGATTTTGATTGGTTACTTACTATCTGAGATATTATCCCAATACGGTGAGAGGTAAACAAACTCTCCTGATTGGATGATTTCAAATAACTCTTCTTGGTCACGATCTAAACTTCTGAATGGTGGAAACCCACACAGTAAGATGTAACAAATGACACCAGTAGCCCACATGTCAACCTCTAGGCCGTAACCTGGAAAGGCAAAATCAAAATAATCTCATTCAGTCTAGTTAGTGTTATTCTTATTTACTCGATCAAAACAACGAACAAGGTACAATGAAAACTAATGAAAATTTTAAAATAAAGTACTAGGAAATATCAAACAAAGTAAGCAATTAATAAACACTAAGCAGGCCTCAAAATACATGTAACCCATGGCACCTACAGGACGAGTCTCCATTTAGATTAAACAGCAGCCCAGTTCCGAGACAAATCTCACAACTCTTTCTTTTCCGTTTCAGGAACAATACTTTCTCAAAAAAAAAACATTCATAAATTATTGTCACTTTATACATCTTTAAGACAATTTTGCGCTTTTAAGGAGGGAAAAAGGAGGTGAAATATTGACCTGTTTCTGCTAGTATTTCCGGAGCCACATAAGTTGGAGTTCCACAGACTGTAAAGATGGGTGATTTAACCTCCATAGCCAGACCAAAGTCAGCTAGCTTTAGAGTCACATCTCCTGAAGATGATTTGCTGATCTGGAAACAAAGAAACAAATCTCATAACCTTCACTATTCTCAAGCTATATTATAATTTTATCTCATTCATTGAGACAGACCTGCACATTTTAAACTGCAAACAAAGAATGGAAATGGCCAACCACTTTACTTTGTACAGCTAGGGTTTCCCCCACTATTATTAGACAAATTAGAGGACATAAGTTAACAACTGAAAGTGTCATGCGTGTAAATGAGACCAGTGTATTCACAGCTCAAAAACAGATTTTGTCGGAATAGTTTTTAAAAACCTGCCACTTTTGGCACATCGAGTACTTTTTATTTACTTGATTGATTAAGAAACGCGTGCAGTAAGAAACACAAAATTCATTGTGGGATAGATACATGTACTCTATGACACAGAAACGTTTGGATTGATCAGTTATTTTGCAACTGAGGATGAAAGTCAGATAATCAGTTAAGGGCAAAATATACATATGTAGCATTTCTATAAAGACTTTAGTAACAAGAAAACAAACTGATAAATGTACCTGAATTAATTCACAATTATTAGCGATGATGCAAAATGAACAGATTTAGGAATAAGCAACAGCAATGAAAACTGGTAGTGATTTGAATGCAAGGCAAACGTGAACAAGCAGTGAAAACCAAAATCACCCATGAAAATAAATTGTGTATGAACATTCAAATGAATTCTTCAATCCATCAATATTGTTCAACAGAGAGCAAGTTCAGTTGGGTATCTGACATTATACAACACATGTGACCAGTGAACAAAACAAACATCAAACTCAGTGAGTGCTTCCTTACAGCTTATTTCCCATTTTTGTAAACAGTATTTCTGTTGCCCAATGATCAGGCAGAATATATTCGCTTGGTCAAGGATAGCGAAGCTATGTCTGTTTGCAATGGATTTACTGACCTTGCAGATAACGTTATTAGAAATATTTGGATTGGCTGGAATCAATAATTAAAGCTTTTCAATTCAATCACAGGAATGTAGGAATGTAATATTAGTCAGGGAATGTTATTACTAAAGCTCTACTGATATTAAGGACCAATGCTTGAAAATTACTTGTGGATTTCAAATATCTTGTCCCAACACAATTTTTCAGATGGGGGATAAATAATATAACAATAATAGTGGCTTCTTATACATCTGCCACACAGTGACATACATTTATACCATACTTTTTTTCCTGCAAGTTATGTGGATAACTAAAACTGTTTCCTTCAATCTTTTCTTCTTTTCTCAATCCATTAATTTTATAATGTACCCATTAATGTTTGTGAAATTTTTTAAATGTGTTAAAATATTTGAAGCAACACAAAGATGATTTTCACACTAAATTTGAGGACTCACCTTTCTATTGGCAAACTAGCCAAGCAGAAGAATCAAGAAAAAAATGGGATGAAATGAAGAGAGGAAATGACAAGATATTAATATGAAAATAAAATATGATGAATGAAGGGGAATTGTTAAATTCATGCATTTTCACGGCACACAAAGTAAAAACCTCTAATTAACCCCCACCCCTTGCAAAATGTCCTTCGTTCCTTTACAATATGAAAATATTTCATAGAGATGCCCTTATTTAAAATTGTAAAGTTGTCAATAAAGCTCCCACAGTAATATGCTTCATCATGTTAAGCAAGGGGCAGATTTGATTGCTTCCAAGATTGGTTGCCATCTCCGACTCAACGCTCAAAATTAACGCATGGATTAGATGTATAGTGTTGAATTTAAGCGCCAAGTCGTAGAAGTGTTTTAAAAAACACAAATCATGCCTCTTGAACAAGATGACACATACAGGCGTTGAACTTTGAACTTCACAATTTGCTTCTGGTAAGCGGCACTCTACATGTATTGGAACTGCGAAGGTCACCACTGCAATTGCTGTGGCTGCAGTGGGTTATTTCAAGGCCTGCACATATCACCGTTGACACGTTTATAGTACACTACAATGAAAATCTTAAATCAAATAACGATTATTTTTATGAATGCACTGTTCATTCCAGCCATGCATGGTTTAGCTTTAGCCTCCATCTCAAACACAAATTAAGTGTGGATGGGTTTTTGGATGCTTAACAAACTATGATTATTCTTCTTCCTTGTTACAGAAACAACTTTTGAATATTCACAATCATTTCAGTTTATCCTTCAACTTACCAGTAAGTTTTCTGGCTTCAGATCGCGATGCACGATATTAAGTCCATGAAGGTAAGCGAGGGCGCTAGCCATATCGCTAATGATAATTGCTGCATCTGCTTCAGTGAACTTCACACTTTCTGTAATGGCGTCAAACAGATCTCCTCCCTTGATGTACTCCATCACGAGGTAGATGTTTTCTTCTGTCTCATGCTCCTCAAAGAGCTTCGCGATGTTTGGATGTTTGATATTCTTCATGATCCCAATCTCGTTCTCAATCATATGTTCTTTACTTGTCAGTTTTGATTTGTCAACAATCTTCATCGCGAAAACCTGATCTGTGTTTTTCAATGTTGCCTCGTGGACATCGGCAAAATTACCGTCTCCTATTTTGGGGCCGATGGTGTACCGCTTGAGGATGGAGTCCTTGTTTACGATCTCCCGAGGATCGGAAGAAAAACTTGGTTTGTTCTCTTTGTCGTTTGACGAGTCATCATCATCAAGAATGTCAAGTTCTCGTTTATCATAATTGATCTCATCACTTGGAATGTCGTCAGAGTAAGAATCTTTATTACCAAATAATTCTTTTTCATCTTCCAGTTCTGCTCTATCATCATATTCTAGTTCATCTTCTAATTCGGACAATCTCTTCCGATCCTCTTCTTCTAACCTTTTCTCTTCTTCACGTCTTCTCTCTGTTTCTTCTTCTTCACGTTTTTTCTTTGCATCCTCCTCCTCCTTTCTCTTTTGTTCCTCCTCTTCTTTCTTCTTAAGTGATTCCTCTATAGCTTTGAGCTCTGCCTCTTTCTTAGCAATAGCCTTGAGACGTTCCTTCTCTGACTTTGTCTTCTTATCTGCTGCCAGTTGTTTTTCCAGATCTTCTTCTCGCTTCTTGAGTTCTTTTTCTTTCCGTCTTAATTCTTCCTCTTTCTTCAGGTTTGCTTCCTCCCTCTCCACCTCATCTTTACTCTTCTCCTCAACATCTTTATCCCCTCTTGGAGATTTTTCAATGACTTTTATTTTTCTCTCTGATTTTTTCTGCGGACCAATGCTCAAGCTCTCGCTTCTTTCATCGTCTTCAAGACTGCTATCAGTCTTACTTTCTCTACCCTTAGTCCGTCTCCTATTACCCTTGGTATAAGGCATATTAGGAAAGCTATCCGCATAGACTTCAGCAACTTCATCTCGTGTTAGTGGATGTTTAGACGTTGATGCAATGAAAGCATCATCAGGATTCCTGAAGAAATCAGCCACACCTTTAACTTCTTTCCCACTTATCGTAAACAGCTTCCTAATCCTATGATTCTTATACTTAGGAAGTCCAAATGCATCGGAGATGTCTTGGACAAGCTGCTCATAAGATTGAACGCTACGTTTGTTCAATAAGAGAGAAACTATTTGCGGAGGTTTTGCTCCTGCCTTAGCAATCTTACAGAGTTTTGGTTTGGATGAACTGTAATCAGAATAAAGCACCCCAGTAGACTTTGAGACTGGGTCCCTCTCCCTGTTAGATAGCGGAGGTCTCCTGACACTAGAGAAAGAGAATGACACTGGTCCACTTCCTCCTTTCTTGAGAGGTCCTGGACCTCCTACTGGGCTTCTTGCGTAGGCAGCTGCATATTTGCCAGTACTTGGGTAAGAGTAGCTTAAATGTCCGTACAGATCACTCTGGAGCTGGCTGTGTTTACCTGTAGAAGATAAAATCAAAAGAAGTCAGATAAATTAAATGAAACCAAAAAGAATTGAAAGATATTTTAAAATTAAAGAATTCAGATCCAGGTTTAAAAAGAATTCAGATTCAGGTTTACAACTCCTCAAAGTATGAGCAGGAGTTTCATGCCTAATACTCCAGACAGAGGCATTGCAGGTGATTCCTACTTTGCCCTTTGTTATAACCTTGGTGCTCCTTGAACTGTTTCAATAGAAATTTACAATTTCCTCATAGAGTGTGCCCGTTAACAGGGTGACATCGCCTTGATGCCTTTGCCCTTTCAAGACACAGCATCAGGTCTGCAGCTGTGACACAAGCGTTTGTTTTTTGACACTTGAGTGTTAAGTACTGTTGCTTTTTACTTTGATGTTCTGTTTTATTTCAAAACAAGAAAGATAAGCGCAACACTGAGCTATCCTAGACTATTTCATGGAAATAACAACTAGTCGTTATCCTTTTGATTTTGTCATTATTTCTGAAGGAACCTCATCAGCAACAGCCACAAACATGTAAATATTAGTAAACTTCGCAAGTTTAATAATCATTGCTAGGGGTACGGGACTTCAGTCAAGTGAGTTGTTTTATTGTAAGTTGGGCTCTGGCTGAATCAGCTGCTATGGCTACATCACCATGACAACATGCATTGAAGCATTGGTTGCCCTTAGTAACACCCATAGCAACTGCCAGCGTTTTTGATCCTGCCTGACCTGGATTGCCGCCAGCAACCTGGTGAATCTTAAGAGCCTTGATGAAGGTGAATGGGGGCTTTTAGATACGAGACAAGACCTATACTATAGTGTACCTATTCACTGCTACTATATTAATATACAGTTTGTATTCATATAATCCATTGTAACGTTTCATGAATTCAACTTGACGTTGAGTCATGTTTACAGACCTATATAATAACTCAAATCTCTATTCTTGGAATGACCCTAAACATGGTGATCTCTAAAGAGCTGTTTCTACCGATAGGATTTGTATTGATTGGGCAATAAATGCATTCCCTGTATAGGGTCAGCGGGTTGAGGATTCTAGACAGATAATCTGGTTATTGATTAGGGTGATTGTATACATTGGCATTCAGGTTGGTAGACAGTTGCATATGCGTATTTATGTGTGTATTTAAAATCAGGTCATACTATTTTTGGTGAAAATTTATGTAGGGTTTGTGAAAACCACAAATAGAAGAAGAAGAAATAAACTGCTTGATTTATTGTAGAAGTACGGCTTTCACTAGGGGCTATTAGGGGGACTGGGTGGTTTTATTCATCTACATGTAGGGTTGATCTCACAAAGAACAAACATAATATTTGTTTTCTTTGAAAAGAGTAAGAACATTCTATTTAGTACAAGGGCCGACCTACATGTTAAGGTGGTATAGGCTATAGGCTTTAATATACTTATTTTTGAATCACAATTATTCTGGTTTTTCCTAAGGGCATAACAATCGGACCAGTGTAGGAAGAATATTTTGGACAATATGTGGAGAACCGAACCACTATATTTTAACTTATTGCATCCACATTTTGCCTACATGCCACTTTCAGTTTCTTATCTATGTCAAATAAAATCTATGTTAACAAAAATAATATCATTCCTTCATTAGCTATAAAATTGTATAGTAAGAACTGGTTCTACAGTAACAATTTTTACAAATTTTCTCAAAAAATTCAAAATTGCATTTTAAAACTTGAATGAAAATCAAAATAAATTAAAATCCATTAATCAGAATGAAGGATTGTCAACACATGTATCCACAACACAATAGATTAAAACTAACTCTTTTGTTCCGGAACAAAAAGGCTGCATATTTAATTAAGTGCCATATGTTTGCATTTAAGTGCTTACAGATTTGTATTTGTCTACGTGGCAAGTTAAGAATTCATCTGTAAATACTGCAAGTGATAAAAGCACTGAGTGACATTAATGGTCTTTCGGGCTCCACTGACGTTAATTCGATCCAGAACATTAATTTTGTAGATGTTGTCATAACCATGGCCATAAAAGGGCTCAAATAGCAATAAAAGTGGTGATTTTCTTTTTAATGGTTATCTTCAGTTTATCAACGAATCAGGGCTTGAGACCACAGGGCTTGTAGCTCCAAATATTTACAGAACCAGATTTTTTTAATCAGACCAGAATCAAAATGTAACCAAACTCCAGACAGTTTAATATATAAATTGTTTTGAGGGAAGATTGATCTTATTTGTCTATGGGCAAGAAGTAAAATTTTGATTATCATCAGAATTGAAAGATACTTGTCAGACTATAAGAAATATATTATTTTGTTGTTGGAAGCTACTACATTTACACATAACAGTAGGGTAGTATAATTAAATTTAAAACCACAAGACCACCAAACCTTGCCAGTCTTAAGTTCACTGGCCTAGGCCCAATGTCATCGCGCTTCTTAACAGTTACCATTTCTTGAACAGTGTAAGCATATTTCACAAGTTAGCAAGAAAATTAAGCAGCCATCCCCTAGCACATTCACCATGGATTTGCATTGTTACATCATTCATTTTTGTGCAGTATGCCGGGAAGGTTAGCAGTGCCTACCGTTAGCAGCCCTATGAAATGGAAATCGTATAGTAAGCACAAAATCGGCCGCTTAGCAGTGCTATGAAATTAGGCCCTGATATTAAAAAGCCTCAGGCCTCGGGTCCTGTTTAAATTTCACAGAGAGTATGATGGCTTAACATGATAAGAAAAAAAGAGATAACATTCTAAAATGCATCTGTGCTTCTATAATAACTTCAAATAGAAAACTCCAGCAGCAGCATTTACATTTATGTCACAATCAAGTTTATATGGCAATCATTGATTAAATCAACAAGATGGTTTAGCCAGTGGACTGGTTGCCATGGTTACTAATGATGACGTTTGTAAGTAACAATTTGGGCATCCTTTCTCAAAGAATAGTCTTTTGTGATGAATTTAGCTTTTTTTAATTTTGGCTGAGTCACTCAATGACATGAAGCTCCGACATTGCATCAATTTTTCCAATTAATTTTGATGAGTAGATTCTATCAATCACGTAAGAGCAGGATTGTTGGTTTGTAAAGATTTTCTAAATCAAAGCCTAATAAGAGAAACAGATTTATATAATTTATATTACGTGTCATTTGTTTCGAGCAGGACACTTGATTCTTGTACCAAGGCAGTTTTCAAAGGGCACCTCGATTGGCAACCTAAAACTCTGCTGGTACATTTTGACAAGGGGCACCAAGGCAATATGGTGTCAAGTGCCTCCATTGCTTACTGTGAACAATCATGCCTCCTGTTATCTTTAGACTCTAAGAATATTCACAAAAAGTGAAAAGTCTGACAGCAGGAAAAGGGCATGAATTAAATTTCATCATTCATAATCTTCAACTTAAGAGATAAATTTGACACATTTTGTTTTAAGTGTCTAATTACTTAACTCAAAAATGCTTTGAAGATTCAATGTATTAGAGCCTGAAGCCTAAATCAATTCCAAAACCAGAAAGTATCCTCATACATGTAGAAGAAGTTTCAGCCAGGATTTGGTAAAAAGGTGTCAAAATTTGATGGAAATTTACAAACTGTCCAAACTATTGACTTACAATACACAACATGGAAAGAGATGATAAACAGGGCATCCAAGTAAAACAGGGTGTCAAAAAGACACCCAGACATCGCTCTGGTTAATACTATGCTTGTAGTAGAAGACTAATTCACAAAAAAATGGTTGGGTCTTCTAATGCCAATCCCCAATTGGATTATCTTAAGAAAGGATTTTGTCTTTGAACTAAACTCAAAGAATGGGGTGATGATTCAAATCTAAGTCAATCTATGACTAGCGGGATGCTGTGCAAAGCACATTATCCTGCTAGTCCATATAAAACCAGGTATCCAAACAAGACTACAACAAGAAAATGGCAATGTCTTCTAACATAAACTCAGATCATTCCGAATGTCTTAAGACTTGGTTTAGTCTCCATCTCATCCCAAACCTTACCTGTACAACGACAACAACACTTCTGGGTCCTACCCCAGATATATTTCTTGAAATATAACGGCCCTTCATCTGAATCACCATGGCAACCAAACTCTCCAGGCATAATGAAGAGAGTCAACTCTCGTAATCAACAGAAGAGAGAATGACTTGTCTCAAAAAAGACACAGCAGTGCTTTTAATCGATATCTCACAGACAAAGAGTCAACGAGGGGGAAACTGTTAGACAATGACAAGTCAGCGCCCCAATGATCATCGGATACTTAGCAACACACGCCACTTTCAAGAACTAATTACATAAATTAATTGCCACCGAGGGGTTCTTCATAGTAGCATCGAGGGTTAACAAATACTCTCAGCAATATCCAATCAAATCCCGCTGTATGAACATGTGACTAAACCTAACCAACCTGACTGGTTTGAGAACAGCAAAGATATCATGGAAGCGTTACAAGAATCCTAGTGCAACATGGAGTACAATGCAATAACCATGGGGGCTCTTGAAATTCAAAGCAGAGGGGCATGACGGGCCTTTGTGATTACAACGCTAAGCCTCAATATTTGTAGCTAGCTTGATTTTTTGTGTGAAGAATGACCAAGTTTAGCAAGTTGACCTAATTTGCTTCATTCTCTGAATACATCAAACATTCTTTCAGCGTTAGTTTCTGTTGTCAAGGTAACTTGATTGAGAACCTCTTAACCTTGTGCCGCTTAAATTCATAAACCAACATTTCTTTGCAGCAGAGATATTGAATTGAAAAGTATGTATATAGTTTCCTTTGTGTCATTCTGAACTACTGACAGGTGGACGGAGCAGGTGAGATCTAGGAGTCTTTGGTGGCATGTTTTCACGGGACAGAAAAAGCACCCCAAACAAATAAGAACAAAACCTTACGCTTACCAGAATAAGGTTAACAGCCCAAATACATTTAATGTGTATGGTTTCGTACTAATTTTTGGCTGAGCAGAAATTTTGGAAGCAGTGTTTTCCTTTCAAACAACTTTAGGAAAGCATGCCCAGATAGGCCTACATGTAGAAGAGAGTTAAAATGTAAAATTAAAAGTAAGGCAATAGATTGGTCCAAAGATTATTAAAATCATGGTGAGAGGTACTGCCTCTGTTGATAGTTTTTAAAAACTACTTGATAAAGGATTCCTGTGGAAGTATTATAGGGTTTGGATAATTTGTCACCCAAAACTTTAAATTTTATAAATTACTTAGTTATGCCTGAATCATTTCTCAAATTTCTGAGGTTTGATGTTCATTCGCATTCGCCACCAGAGATGCAGATTGTACTCGCTGTAATGTGCCCAAACGTGGATAGACTCAATGTTTGTGTGAAAATACCATGCAAGATTTTTACTGTTTTCTTAGCAAGATAGACTGTATTCTTTGTTCAACCATGGAGGTCCTCCATGGTTCAACCCCAAAACACTGTATTCATCTGGAACTTTCACAGGTGACTTTCTGTACAATTTTGCCGATAAATGTAACCATTATGTTAACAAAAACAACAATGACCCAACTTTAAGTCTATTCCAATCAGTTCACATCAATAAAATACATTTAATTGATGTGTAACTGTTGCAACTTTGCTGCGCAGTAAGCACAGGAAAATTATGCTCTCCAGAAAAAAAGGTGTGTTGACAGGTTTAAATTGTCAACTGTGTACATAGAAATTAAAGTCATACTGCCTAGTGCATCATGGACAATAAACCATTGAAACAACCAAGGAGGTAGAAATAGATTTCTATTTCTACCTCCATGACACAACTAACCTGAACCCAAAACTTAACCACCCATACTAAGTAAGGTGCAAAAATCACACAGGTCTTTATAAATCATCCAGACATGAGGAATGTAGTAAGAAGATCTCATTAATCTGATCAATAACCAGGATTGTTGGATAATAAATCACAGCCCTTTTAGCGGTAGTCCGTAAAATAGTATTGCAGTGAAAGAATAAAAGGTTGACAAATAACCCAATGCCTAGCTACTGCTGTATGGAGCATTTGTGTAGATACTGAGGGTTGTTTTGTTTGAACTGTTGCCCTTAAGTAAGCAAAAGTTCAATAAGAATGGGTGCTAACCTTTGGCATAATCAGCTTGGTGTTGCCAACACAAACTCCCTAAATATACAATCTGTAAAGCAACTTACTCAATCATACATGGCACCCAGTGTGTCCAAATGCTTCAGTTGATGTTCTCAAGCAAGGTGATTTATTTCAATTATACAAGGCATTTACCCATGGAGTATTGTTTAAAATGTATCAGGTAAAAGCCACAAGGGGAATGGACTGGGTAATTTGTTGGTTGAACAAAGAAAAAGGACTAGAGCAGAACTTGAACCTGCAACCTCCAGGTCAACATGCTAGCACTCTACAAATTGTTCTAGTTGGGGCGGTTTCCTTAATTTGTCGATATCCTTGTTTGGGGGAGCTACATGTAGTCGATCAGAATCCGTTCAACCTGTACTGCAAATAGCCAGGAATCCCACCCAAGTTTACGATACAACCTGCGAAACGGCAGCAGAGGGATCACCTTGAAATGCATGTAGTATGAACAAATTTATCTTTCATTTGTCCCTATGATAACAGTTCTTAGATAGGACATGCAACAGGAGAAGTTGATAAAATCAATAAGTAACAGGATTAGCTAAAACAAACATGGTTGATATGTTTCTGGACACTAGGGTATCAAAATAGATCTGCTGGCATTGAGGACAGTTTTGAGAGGGAAGCTCAATGAAAAAATATCTGTATGTGAAGCATACTGCTCACCAGAATGTTTACATTCAGAAATGTTTAAGTAAACATTTGCAACATTTTTTATGAATGTGGTATTGTCCACATTTATATACAACAGTCTGTAGCAAGTGTTTCGTATGTATCTGAATTCATTTTAACAGCTCAGCCTTTTTTTCTTGTAACAAATTAATAATTAACACTTTTTAAAACATAATGAATAGGCCAAGATATAAGCAAATTGTTTTTGTTTTGTTGACATCTTCATTATGTGGGATTATGGAGGACTAAGGTGTGTACTAAATGACACAATTTTTTTTTCTATTTAGCTGACCAATTGAAAAATAAGGTCAGTTAATCTGTTAGTTTCTTTGGCTATTATTTAGGCATGTAAATAGCAGTGATACATTTTTCTTTTGTAAACTTTTTCTTTATATTTACTTAAAAGCCATAATAAAGCAATAACTAGGTGTAAAATTATCAATTTAACATGGGAATTATTGAGTAGCAAGAAAAAGACTGTCGATCTCACAATGCGTAGTGCCTAATTGTAAACAGGATAGTTGCTGATAACTGCATCATAAAAGTGTTCATTTTTTTTAGTCCACAATCAAAGTGACCAGTGAGTCTGTTTTCTACAAAGTTTCTCAAAATTTGATATTTGGAACTGCTTGCCCAGGCTCAAGTTGTTGGCTTGATTTTTTTAACCAAATATCTTGTCAATATTTTTTTTTTACTTGCCCTATAAACAATCATCTCTTGGACAATCTATCACTAAAAAAGATTTCAACCCTACTAAATAAAATAAATAAAAAATCCCACATTCTCCTTTCAAAGATAAACAAAGCGTTAATCATAAACCAAGTTTTGCAATTTTTTTCAACAAAAACTGCTAAAATGGCATACTTATCTCACCTTTCCCAAAATTGCCACTCCTTTCAAGAAGAAACTATTTTATTATCTCCTATTTTTTCTCACTTCATACGGTTCCATGAACCAAAGCTTCAAATCTACTTTATTATCACAAAATACTTACTTGCATGACCAGTTGCCCAACCAGGAGTTGACTTATTAGCACCGTAGTTCATCTTCTTAAATTTCTCAAAGGATGCACAAACGTACGATTCTCCGTCTTTCAAGTTCTCGATATCCGTGATTGATACACCAGTGTCTGGTTGATAAATCTTTCTCACTCCATAAGGGAGGGACATGTGTTTCGTTAACTCACTCAAGAGGGTTTCAAACGTCTGGAATCGATTTGGAGTTATCCGTAACCGTTTCCCCCGGAAGTAACGGTCGCCATTCCTGTAGAAGAGAAGCTGCCTCGGTCTGCGCAAGTCTTGATATTGTTCCTCTGTGATGTCTTTATGCTGTTGCGAGACACTGACATCCGAATTGCGACTAGCCACCAGCATGGTGTTGTCCTCTTGAGCTTGAACAAGTTTCTTGCGAGCTCTTGCTGCTGGGGCTGGGGGGACATCTGAGTTGTTGAAGGGGTAGGCAAGAAGGGTGTCGTTGGCGTTGGTGTTCATACGTCTTGCTGAGTTCTTACGAACGCGTCCCATAATTTAATAACATCCTCTCCCAGTGTTGGGGTGTCATTTTGGTTGCAATTCGGTGTTATCTACACTTAAAAAAAAATTAAAATTCATTTTAAAAACATTTTTTCAAACAAAAGTTTAAAAGTTGCCATTGTTGATGTGAAGACACTCCACTAACACGCTAACACTTATCCACTACTCTTAATAATTACTTCCATTAAAAAAAAAATCACATCAATTAGATTTTGTTTTAATAAACGAAGATCAAACAATTTAAAGCAATCGCACAAACAAGCAACATTGGTAAACAGTATTGTCCAAAGGCCCACACTTTGTTTGTCAAAACTTATATATAAATAAACAAACCAGAGAAAGTTTAGGTTCAATCGCAATCGTTCATCGGAGTCGGGAGAAAATAACAGGAAAACCCTTGTTTCTGCACATTTCGCCATGTCATGACATGTGTTTAAAATAAATCTGGTATTCTCGATATCGAGAATTTACAATTGTTCTAATTCATGGAATAATATTTCAAGGGAAGTCTGTCACCATAACTTCCGTAAACCCTTTAAAGTTATTTGTAAATCTGTGAACTTTTAATTTTTGTTCTGTTCAGAAAGTGTCCAATGGCTTTAAATCTTTCTTTTTTAAAGTAATTACTGATTTTTAAAAAATAGCAATTTAAAAAGTAAGTTAAAAAAAAATGTATTATTTTATTTATTTATTATTGTTTGTATTGTATGTAGGCCTATTATATAGCCCAATTTATTTTATACATATTTTATTTTCAGCGTTGAAATTTCATCGTAAAAGTATTTATTATAAACTAAATACAGAAATTTGATATTGTTAAGTTATGGCCACAGGAAGTAATCTCCATGGAAAACGAACTTATGAACTACAGCCTTTGTCAGCAGAAAGTGAGCAAGCAACTTGAAGTTGATGCCAGTTCGTGGGCATTGTTGGCCCGTGGAGACGGCGAAAGAACAACGTCCACGGGTTGGCTTGTTCGTTCGGACCTCGGACATGTCGGAGGTAGAAATACCTCCATGCTCGGACTCTTTTCATCAACACTCCTCCCATTTATAATCACTTACAATTCTACAAATAAAATCATACATACCTCAATGTTTTATTGCGGCAAATGTCACATTTTTATCGAACTTCTCGTCACATTATTTCTAAATTTGACTGTCATTAATAATTTAAGAACACTTCGCGCAAGGAAAGGCTCAGCACTAAATTGTGTAGCCATGAAAATTTCCGTCGCGATTACAAGCAGTCTGGTATCCACTAAATATGCTATTACTCGCGCCTGGGATGAACACGGAGCCTGACTAGATAAATCTGTCAATCAATTAATGACGTCATTGGTTTTGCGGCCGTGGTTAGTTGTTACCAAGTTACTGTGCTGGATGGTGTAAACAATAATAGCTGAGGATTTCGTGGGGCTTATGTGATCATCTATCTTCTGTTTATTCAAGCGTGATTTATCCATCACAGTTCGGTCGTGAAAAACTTTGAAAAAATGGGGTTTTCTTGATTTTTTTTTGTAAAAACGAGTTCTACATAACTTGTCAAGTATTTTAATCCCTAACAAGTTATAATATAAAAAGAGCTCGGTTATTTTTGCGTTCATGCTCCAATTTGCAATCGGCTTTGTTCGCAAGCCGCCGATGAATGCAACTGTATTATTAGTAAAGGGTTTAGTGAAGCTACACGATATCCAGTGAGTTTATACACCTACATTATAGGAATATGAAAATGAAAATTCCATACTAAGGTGTAATTAACAATCTTAATCGATAAAAAAAAACTTATACCTTTACAAAACAAATTGTGTTGTAGGCCTAAACGGCACAATTATATTTATAATTTGTCACAATTTTAAAACTATACAATTAGCGGACAAGCACAACAGATCAATATTATTTTTGGCCGGTTGCGTGAATAACGGTTGTGCATTTACATTACAACTATTTAAACATTTTAAAATATAAAACAAAACGGCCCTTTCCACGTAAAAAAAAGAGAAAACATTTTTTTTTCAAGTCTTCAATGATAGTTTTTTTCAACAAACTCTTCATATGAAACATTTTGTTGTTTTTTAATATGTATTCTTTGAACGCTGCAAAATAGCGGATCGGTCTCGTGTTCCACTTTTTGGAAGAAAACATAATAATTATGTAGATTACCTTTTTCGACTGCTTTAAAACATTTCTGTAATATCAAATTTCCCCGGGCCCCGTAATTACGCGCTTTGCATTGGATTTTAAATATAAATTGATAAATTAATGAATGAATGCGCCAGGGGAAAGAAGATTTCCAAAGACTCGTAAAAGCACCCCCGCCCCTCCCCCTATATTCCTTAATAAGCAAAACACAACCACTGTCCCACCCCGTCACCCTGCTCATTGGAGGAGAAACAGTGACCAATGTCTAAAAAAAGACGGAATTTGATGCTTCTCTTTTGGATGAGGGCTAGAATTTGTATACAAATTGGGGTACACTGAGAATCTCCGGCATGCATCTCCTGCCACACCAGGTCTGAAAAAAACGTCAAGAGAGGGCGCAGTAGCAAAATTAGCAGTATCAAGTTAGTCAGCACCACACTAACAATCAATATATTGCTAAATGCTAATATTAATATTCAATAATAAAAAATATAAAAAAATAAATTATAAAAAACAGTTAGTTGAAACCATAGAGCAACTTCCTTGCTCTATGTTGAAAAAAAAGAAAAATTCTTTTTGGTTCCTTTTTTGGAGTGTTTACAAAGTATCTCAGAAAAACACCCAATGTTTTTTTTCTCTATCTGACTTGCTGCCAGTTTTCATGAAACACTCCTCCACTTATTTTTATTTTTTGTTGAGAATAACTTTTACCGTAAATTATTACCGTGAATTGGTCAGCACTTATATGGGTTGTCTATAGGTGTAATGGTTACAATCGTCACAACTAGGTTGATATTTTTTGTTATAAATATATGCAAATAAATGGCTATTTTTCTTATACTTTGTATGGCCAAACTGCAAATTTATAAAATGGCAGTTTATTATACTATTTCTAATAACAATCAACTAAGTTGTGTTTGAAGCGTTGCATGTTGTAGAAAATAAGAAGAACCTATAACTAGCTAACTTGCAGAGACAACCATGAGTCAATCAATGAGCAGAATATACTGTTTGGAAATGTTGAAACAGCACTACACTTTTCAAAGCCATTATTCCTCTCAAAGGAGATTTGCACATGGTTGTACCAGAAAGTTTACTAGTTACAGTTATTTCTGAACTTATTAAAAATGAAAATCTCAACAAGATTTTTTGCTTTCTTACAGACTTTTATTATCCAAATATGTTTCATGAAATCAATATCAACATAATTTTAAAATCTTTTCACATCCATTTCGTTTCATTATTTTGTTATACCAAAACTGGCAAATAATAAAACACAAACAGAATAAAGATATTGAACAACTAGGGAGACCACAAACTTGTCTTAGTTCAACCCTTAATCATTCTCAATTTACCCGTTCAGTTTCCCAATTAAAGTTTATATGGTGATCCCCTTACCACTTGGGTGTGATCCCGTGCTACAATGCAGTTAACAGTCATTATGGCTTCTGACTGGCACACCAGAACAAAGATATTGTCAAAAGTAGGGAGGTCACCAACAAAGGGCTAGATAGCTTAGCCAATAGTGTGCGGGTGTGGCGGTTTCAACTTTCCGTTGTGTTCAGTTTTCGGAATGACCAAATACGGTAACAGTACGTCATGCGACGCCTGCACACAGCAAGCGAAAGTAGTCAATTGTTATGCTGTATTGAGTCCCGAAAAACTGAACACGGCGGAAGACTGAAACCATCACACCAATACAGTTGTCCAGAGGTCGACGGTTCAATTCCCTCTAGTAAATTTCTCTTTGTTCAACCCCCAAAAATTAATAATTTTACCAAATCAGTTTCCCTTGTGGTTGATTTTTTTGGTATTTAAAATTAAGAACACTCACATGGAAAAAGTATACTTTCACTACAGTATTCAACAAAAAATCCTTTGTAACCCCACCCTCTCCAAAAAAGAAAAAAAAAAAAAAACGTTCTTTGTGTTGCTTTCAGACTACCTGTATGACACCGATTCAGTGTGATAATACTTCATGTTATTAGCCATTTGCAAGTTATATTTTAATAACGCCTGGTGCAATGACTTGTCTGTTCACTGGTATATGCTACAGTTGAATTCGTCAGACTAAACATTGCTACATCATTATCCATCATTAGACTTTAAAGCACCCCAAACAAATGCAATGACAAAATGCTTCGGGGATTTGTAAACAAAGGCCCCAGGGATTTGCAAACAAGGGCTCGGGTGTGAAGCATTTAAACAGCTGAACAGGCATTACGAAATTTGCCAGACAACTGAAGTTTTTTCCCCGTTTGTTTGAGCTGATACTAAAATAGATGATACAAAAATGAAAATATTTGAATACAAATAGTTATTAACTACTAAGTGTGAATTTGTGGGGTGTTCCACAGGTTACGAAAGCTTACAGCTAACAATGCGACATAGCAATAGTCTGAGAAATTCAAATTGAGCATCACATGAGACAAAGTAAGGCATCATTCAAATCTAACTTTAGGCCGTGTCCAAATTAACAGCTTTGGGTGTGGCTACAGCAGCATCGCTTTAGCAACAGCCACAGCCATAGCCATTGAGCTGGACACAGCCTCCCCTGAAACCAAATGGTTTATTCCTGGATCCAATTTCATAGAGCTACTTAAAGGCACTGGACACTATTGGTAATTACTCAAAATAATTGTTAGCGCAAACACTTGCTTGGTAACAAAGTAATGGGGAGCTGTTGATAGTATACAACTTTGTGAGGAACGGCTCCCTCTGAAGTAACGTAGTTTTCAAGTAAGAAGTCATTTTCCACTTGAATATTTGAACTTGATTTTGAGACCTCAAGTTTAGAATTTGAGGTCTCGAAATCGAACATATGAAAGCACACAACTTAGTGTGACAAGGGTGTTATTCTTCCATTGTTATCTCACAACTCCCACGACCAATTGAGTTCACAAATTTTTACAGGTTTGTTAGTTTGTGCATATATAATGTTGAGATACACCAAGTGAGAAAACAGATCTTCGAAAATTACCAAAGGTGTCCTGTGTCTTTAAGCAGGAAATATTGCTTTATAATGTTCTGCTAAGCAGACTGATCTTTGACAATAACCAAAGGTGGCCAGTGTCTTTAAGCAGAAAATATTGTTAACAATGTTCTGCTAAGCAGAAATGATAGTATACCAGTCATAAATGGAACATGCAAAATGGTATTTTGGCTGGTAATCTTATCCTAGTAAGCATAATTACTTTATGCTTAGTAACTTTTTGTGCTTAAGCAGCTGGACTATTAATCTGAAATCAAGTCCATTCATCATGTGTTTTGTGACTGGAGTTACGGCCTTGTGACCGATGCTGAGTGTCTTGCTGTCTTTCATTCGGTCTCTCATTAGACCATCTATCATGGCGACCATCAGAGTATCTGTCTCGTTGACCTCTTTGGGGTTGTGACCCTTGACCTTGTCTATCTCGCTGTCTCCAGTCTTGATTATGAGAAGAATGACCCCATTGTTGATAACGACCCTGTTGACCCCATCCACTGTCCCTCTCACGATGGTGACCTCCATGATGACCTCCATGTTGACCTCCATGATCGTAATGTGGCCTCTTTGAAGGACCGTAACCTCTGTCTTGGTTATTTCTTTGATCCCGGTAACTATGGCAACAAAAGAGAATAATTATAAATACACTTAATTAATCTTTAATATCCTTAATGCTTTGAGTTGTTCACAAATTTAATACAAAACTCAATTCTTATAAAAACTGCACAAAATTGCATTTAGACTTTGGTCATCAGTGTTCTGAATACACAACATTGGGAAAGTTACTTCATCCAAAGAAATTAATAATGCAACCTTTGCTTGATTCAAGGATACATGGTTAAGATTATGTGAATAGCTGTAACACCACTAATATCTCTTTTGAGCAGTTGTTAACCACTGGTTCTTTTCAGTAACACTAATTACAAAGAGATGTTCACACACTGCTACAGCAAACCTCTCTTAGTTAACAACAAACCTGTCATTCCAGCTTCTCTTTTGTTGTCTGATGAAGTAGTTTTCCATGATGGGTGGGGGGTCCATTCCTTTGTTTTTATAGGGTTCGTAGAATGTATCTTCGTCACTGTACCTAGATGAAAACATCTCCTGATAGTTTTGGACTATATCTGAACTTGTTGGGTTTTCAGCAGATACTTTTTCTGTGCTAACATCTGTAGGTGTTTTGTCCCCTGCAGAATCCATGGTGGGATGCATTACTTTGATCTGATATCTAAAACATAAGACTCCAGCGTTATGACCTGAAAGAAGGACAATGAAATGTTATTTCCATTTTAATTAACCCCTGCAGAATCCATGGTGGGATGCATTACTTTGATCTGATATCTAAAACATAAGACTCCAGCGTTATGACCTGAAAGAAGGACAATGAAATGTTATTTCCATTTTAATTAAGGTAATGCCCAATTTGAATAAATATGTCACCAATTTCGTCAAAAACAAGACAGAGTCACTAAAACAAACCACTATTTGTTGTTGTTTTCCGAATAAAAAAGGTGACAACAAAAATGTATGGTTCACATTCACACACCAAAGCATGTGCGCCAACACCTTCAATCTGAAACCTCAAATCCTACTGTTAGCTCTTTTGTTTGTACTTTTTGGCAACATAACAGCTCCCATTGGTTTTGAGAACCTACACTAACCGGCCAGGAAGTTCACCTATTGTCGATCCTCTTTTGTAAATATATTATGTCCCAGGGCCCAATTTCATATATATATATATTTTTTTAATATGGCCTCAACATAAGTTTTATCGCGAACAGCAAAATATCAAGTGAGGGCGCTGTTGAACCCACAAAGGTATAGGTGTTGCATGCGCGAGTCGTAGAAACTGCATAGAAACCGCCCCATATTCCTTCCCACAATGCATTGCGTTTCTGAATCGCGATAAACCTTATTGTGACATATTTTTGTACCTTGTAGTTGTAGAAATTCCTAAAACACCAAACTTTTTGCATTTACAAGTGCAAATAACCAGTGGAGCCTTATGTGTTTCTAAGTTTTGGTCAAAGAGGAGACTCTTTGCTTGGCAAATAAAACCCCAAAAAATGTTTCGGAAAAGTTTCCGTATGGCGCCACCACTTTTTCATTCGAAATAAAATAATATAGTATCTAATTTACCTGATTGATATATCCCTTTTTGTAAAAATGAGTGAAAAGGTGGTGGCGCCATACGGAAAGTTATCCAATGTTTCTCGGGACTGTTTACATCGTGCACAGAGAGGTAAAAGATTTGCCACGATTTTAGGGACACCAAAACAGGACCTCCTACTACGATAGAAATGCCTAAAATACCAAACTTTTTGCATTTACAATACAAGTGTAAATAACCAGTGGAGCCTTACGTGTTTCTAAGTTTTGGTCGAGGGAGAGGAGACTCTTTGCTTAGCAAATAAAACCAACTTTTTGGTATCTACTCTATAGGAACGTAGGATCGGAGGGACTGACCCGTTTACATCGCGCATAGCCCCACTCGCGCACTACAGAGACGAGAGGTAAAAGATTTGCCACGATTTTTATTTTTAGGGACACCTTCTTGAAAACAGGACCTCCTATATTACTTGTGTTGTATTGTATAACAACATTAAGGAGAATTCTTTCACAAGATTGCACAATAGAAATATGCCTGAATTTTCTCTCATTAAAAGTTGAAAATAGCTTACCTTTGCAAATTTGCTTTCAGCTTTGTTGTTTTGTGCGTGTAGTTTTCTTTTAGACCAAGTTTTGTGTAAAGACAAGAGTAGTTTGGTACCTATACCGAGGTGAACCTAAAACTACCACTTTACGTTTGGAGTTTAGACTTTAAATTTTATTGACGGCTGTTGCATGAAAATAGTAGGGGTTTTATTTGCAAAAGAGTTTTTTTGTTCAATTAATAAATTCAAAAACACATTGAAATAAACTATTAAGAAAAATAAGTCACATTGCGGCTGGTCACATTGGTCTTTTTTATCTTTATTTTGTACTGAATCATAATACGAACACAAATAACAAAATATAAATAGTTTTGCAACAGTCGTCGTATCTTAACAAGCCTGACTAGGAAGCTCTGTCGCCGTGATTTATTGCGCATTAAAATAGCTGTTTGTGCGATAGAATTTCCTAGTGTAGGAATTGTGTGTTTTGGTTCCAGGGGTATGTGGGCAACCAAGGAAGTGATGGTGCAATAGTTTGCAATAAATAGTAAGAAGAAATTAGAAGTTAGCAGTTTGTATCGTCCAAGTATGGTGCTGAGATCGGGGTGATAAACTAGAATGTTCTGAACTACGTTGAAAAACATCTATGACATCAATGGTCAGCCTAATAAAAACGGACACCACCACTACCAAAACGTACCAGCCTCAAAATCAAAGAGAGAGAGGGGCGTAGCGTAGCTAGTAGGTTGTGGGAAGTTGTGTACTTCTTCTTCTTCACAGTCAAGTGAGTCCTAATTGAGTTGAGGGTAAGAGAGATGTTAATGATATACAAGATGATGTAAAGATGATGTAAGAGTAAAGATCTTTGGTAAGAAGGTTTTTTATTAATCTGTTTTTAATCAACATCAAAGATGATGAGATTGAACTTTGATGAGAAGTTATTGATATACTTTTATATTATGGATCAAATGGCTTAATTTTTCTTACATTACAATTTCAACCCATTTGATGACTGGTGCCGCAAGTTTCACTGAACAGATCCAGCACAGCAATAAGTTACTTATAAATTTAAGTAAATCTTTGAAAAAAATAACATTTTAACTAGAAGCTTACAGCATGAGGCTGAGGGTCTGCACGTACGTAACATAGCCAAGTAGCGGCGACTTGTGCTGTAAAAAAAAAATGACAAGACTAGAGTTAAGGGAAAGATAACCGTATCCTGCCACCACTTATCACTCATTTTTACCAATATATTTGAGTAAATTAGATACTTATTTATGTCATAACAAATGAAAAAGTGATGGCAGGATATGCGTTTTTATGTTATTAATTGTATATTATTGATCATTCAGGAACTAAGACATCATGAAGACTGAACTCAAGTCACGTTTAGACAACCCTCTTCTGACGTCATCAAGACAGAGCTGCATTGGTAGCCTCACCTCAGGCCCTCGGCTCTCTTCTTCATTAGTTAATCCTCTCCTACAGTCAGTGAGCAGTAAATCTACTCAGATTGGATCAAGGAATGCCCCTTCCAAGGATAAGAATGCGACAGGGTCTTACTCAAGCTTCAAGCCAGTTTCGCTAAATCTGAAGCAAGAATCTCTCAGCCTTCAGAGTAATCGACTCCTTCTTGGATCCAAGTTGACACCTCTCACATCCTCTTTGCTCAGCACGTCTAAAACCAGCAGTCTTCAAGGAGGCTCTTACAAAACGACCCTCTCCACAAAGTCTACTCTCATCAACCAGTCGACCAGTCTTGGCTCTAGCTCCTTAAAGAAACCTACAGTTACTAACACCTTGATAAAGCCTTCCCAGCAAAGACAAGTCAAGCCAGCTGGGTTTCAGCAACCCTCTCACCTCCCTAAGAAGGCTGTTGCAGAGAACAGACAGGTTCTTATTGATGAGACAGTGGGGAACTTTGAAATTCCTGATTATGATTTTCATTTTGATGTCAAAGAGAGAGATGATCAGTTTTGGGGACAGGATGACGAGACTTCATTTGAAACTGTAAATCCTGAATTGTTGTCGTTGATGATTTCATCAGAAGATATCAACTCAAAGAAGGTAAATCTTCAGAGAAAACTTGTTCACTTTTGTTTTATTTCACTTGTTTAAATTTGATAAGCAGGATTGATCATGCTGAAAACTCTAATGTTACTTTTCTTTTTATATTATGTTGATCAGCCAAACTTTTGTTCATTTTTATTTAATAAATTTTGCCAATACAAATCTTAACATTCACAATTTTAATTTTTACTCCCGATCGAAGTAACTACAATAATTTGTCAAGAAGCTCTGCTCCATGATTCATTTATTGTACACTAGTTTGAGCTGTGTGTCAACCTCTTACATCAGCCATTGATTCATTAGTATGATAGCCAGGCTATAATTCATATGTAGCCAGGCTATAATTCATGTAATGCCAGGCTATGATGTCCAGGGTGACAGACTAGCCTGGCCTTGCGCTTGATGATTCACCATGGATGCATGCATTACAACACACTTGATTACAATGTATGGTGTAATAATCACCTTATCTTGTTCAAACCAAACCAACATGGTCCTATTTCGTTTAAAGCCATTATACACTTTCGGTAAACACTATTGTCCAAGTCCCACACTTCGTGTATCACAACTTATATATAAAATAACAATCCTGTGGAAATTTAGGCTCAATCGGACATCGGAGTCGGGAGAAAATAACGGGAAAACCCACTCCTGTTTTCGCGCGTTTCGCCGTGTCATGACATGTGTTTATAACAAATCCGTAATTCTCGTTAACGAGAATTTATATTGTTTTACCGTTTTCTCAAAAAGTAAAGCATTTCATGGACTAATATTTCAAGAGAAGTCTTTCACCATTACCTTCTGTAAACCCTGTAAATTATTTGTAAATCTGTGAACTTTTTTTTTTTTTCCTGTACCGAAAGGGTCCAATGGCTTTAAGCGAAAAATACTACTTGGCAACTTTCTTTGCTAAGCATAAAATGAGTGGGGCACCAGTTGCATTTATGTAAACTCTATGGAATTTCGGCTGGTAACCAGTTTTTTGTTAAGCAAAATTTGTCTGTGCTTAGCAAATTTTAATGCGCACAGACTTTATGAAATTGGGCCTGTTCAGCTAAAAGGCTTATATTATGCTCCTTCAGTTACTTTGAAATGTTTGGTACATATATAAACAGTCAGACACAACCTAAGCCATAGCCAGACACAGCCTAAGCCATAGCCAGACACAACCTAAGCCATAGCCAGACACAACCTAAGCCATAGCCACACGCAACCTAAGCCATAGCCAGACACAACCTAAGCCATAGCCAGACACAACCTAAGCCACAGCCAAAGCGGAATCTTTGAAAAGAGCTTCAAATTTGCTAAGCAGGCGAAAGACAAACTACCAGCCAAAATGCCAAGGGATATATTGTAACTCTGGCTCCCAAAAAGTGTCTCCTGAAAGTGTATAATACAACATTTGCTAAGCAACATTTTTTTCAAGTTAGTGAACTGTGTCCCTGATGTCATCCCCAGCCGTGACACTGTGTCCTTGAGCAAGACACTTAACCATTGCTTCGTCCTTCGGAAGGGACGTAAAGCCGTTGGTCCCATGTGTTGTGTAACGCATGTAAAAGAACCCAGTGCACTTATCGAAAAGAGAAGGGGTTCGCCCCGGTGTTCCTGGTTGTGGCTGCTTAATGCGCCGTAGCGCCTTGTAAACCCTTATAAGGTGCTAAATAATTGGGTCTCAGAATTCATCACTGCAATAACCTATCTTTCTGAAAGTTTGTATATATACTCAGCGCCTTGAGCACCTTGTTTGGTGGATACGTGCGCTATATAAGACTTCGATATTATTATTATTATTATTGTCATAAAAAGTTCATAAACCACCCCTTCCAAATCTAATATTAAAACAAGGCTAGATCTTTTACAATTTCGCCATTCCTTTTTTTCATTTCACATTTTCAAACTTAAAAAAGAAAATGTATTTGAATGTTATTTCATTCAAATATATAGGCCTAGGCCTAAAGCATTTTGTTCTGCGTGTAGGCCCAACTCTTTTTTAGATTGAAATGAAAAAAAAACATTATTTGAACATTTTCCACTTTTATTCTAATGATTCAATGAAGTAAATAAGTTGTTTCTTCCTTTCCTTCTCATCGATTAGAGATCCTTTATAAACATGATCAGCTCGGCATTAATTCACAGTCCTCATCTTGAATCAAGAAAGGATGCAACAAGAACAGCTCTGATTAAAGAAGCCAACCCAGTCATCCTATCAGATCCTGAATTCATCCTTAAGGTTGGTTCAAAGGGTTTACTAAAACTTCAAGAGATAATATTCATTAGAAGAAATACTTATCTTTACTGTAGAAGAACTGAAAACTATGAGGCATAACATTAGTTATTAATTCTGGTTGTGAAGCCAGGGACTTTTAGAAAAGTGAACTTAATCACCTATTAGCCAAGAACTCTGGAGATGACAAAGACGGAAGTGTTAGTTTTAGATGTACGTAGGAGGAAAACATGCAGTGAGATGGTAGGGAATGAAAACCCAATCCACATAATGCCCCCTGCAGGATTTGCACAGGGGTCCTAGAGGTGGAAGATGAGAAAAGACACTTCTACGCCAACCTGTATATGTGAGACAGAGCCACAAACTATGGAGCACCTCCTGAGATGGCCCCTACTGGAGCAAGAATGCAAAATTGAGGACCTTGCAGAGTACGATTTTGCTAGGAGCTGTGTCCAGTTCTGGCTGAAACACAATATCTAGTGTGTGTGGACATGATAAGAAGAAGCCAACCCGACCACCCTAAAGTTGCTAAAGAGAGAGAGAAACCAAATCATATTTGTTCATTTCTTCATCCTAAATTAACCCTTATTTCTTCCATATTTCCCCTTCGTAGGTTGCTTTGTATACTCGACGTGAATTAAACATCCGAACTGCTGCCAACTTTCTGCTGGCCCTGGCTGCCAATCATCGTGAATGTCGACCTTACATGAAGAAATACTTCCAGAAGTCCATCGTTCTCCCATCTGATTGGGCATCTGTAGCTGACTTGTATCTTGTAAGTTTGATTTGACCATATTTTTTTACCTCATGGGGTGCTTTCAGTGGCAAATTTCCTTGCATCAGTCAGTCAGCTGAGCGAGAGGGTGTTTTTAGCCGATGCTTCTCTAAAAACTCTGAAGGTGCAACACAATTAGAACAGTTTTTCATATTGGTATTAAAAGATTTTGTACTTTCTTTTCTCCGCAGACATTCCACGACAAAAACCTGAGCTATAAATCGCTACCTTCTGCTCTTCGTAAAGTGATGGTTGCGAAGTTTCCTGACTTTGATACTTATCAGTTGGGTAAGAGAATAGAATCCAAGAAAGCTTGGTCCAAGTTTGGTACATCTGTGTCAAACCAAATTCAAATATGATCTATGTTTGTTACTAAGAAAACATGGGGATGCCGTTTATCAGGAAGGAAAGGGGGCTGAATATTTGACCCCCAGATTTTGCTGATCCTGCTGATCAGTTGTGGTTATAAAACAAAAACAGTGCACTTCAAAATGTTACTCAGCATTCTCCTGAAGACGATCAGAGCATACTGATTGAAATGTTGAGTCGATAGTTAACCACCGTTTCTTTCAGAACCTATACTAAAAAGAGATTTTAACATAGTGTTCTTGCAAACCTCTCTAGTTATACTTGCAAAATGCAAAGTTTTAAAATCCTACTTCCCTAAATCTCATCTCACAGGCAAATACAACAAGACAAAAAAGAAGGCATCTAAGAAGAAATACATCAAAAAGAAGAAACCACAACAGGAGAATGATGAGGAGGCAGACGGAGACGGGGATGGTGAGGAAGGAGGGAGTGAGGATGAGACGGGTGGAGCTAAGAAGGAAGAAGCTGAAGATGACATCCATGCTGATAGCGATGATGATGTCGATCTATGTGATCATTACACTCTTAAGCAGCTCATTAGAAAACTACACATCATGGAACCAGTAGAGAGTGTCATGGGCCTCATTGGCAAAAAGTTAGATTCCCTTCTTCATTTACTTCTTCAATAAGTCAGATTTAGGTTTACCTTAAGGAAACTTTCTTAGATAATTATAATGATTTGTAAATAATTTCTGATTTACATTCCAACACCCTTCACACAAAAGTAATCAAAAGCGCATGACAATTTTGACAATTTACTGTCTTTCTCCGCTGAAAAACACTGGCGCTTGATAGTTTTAAACATACACCATGCAATGCCTCAAATCACATTATATGTCTGTTTTTTGTGGGTTTTGTTGGTGTTTTTTTGTGGGATGTGTTTTGACCCTCTTTCTTTGGTAATAACCAGGTACCCAGAAGATCTGGAGTCTTTCTACAAGACACGCCTCCCAGGTACTTGGGACCCAGACCGTGCTGGCAAGAGAATGAGACTACCAACACCAGAGACCTGGGAAACACAGATATCTTTAACAGGAAACAAAGCCACTACTTGGGAGCAACTTATAGGTCAGACAAGTTTATTTAAACTCTTAAGAATTCCTTTTGTTTGTTTTGTTCCATTCAACATCCACTTTGGTAATTGTCAAAGAAAATTATTCTCACTTGGTGTATCCCAACATGCATAAAATAACAAACCTGTGAAAGTTTGAGCTCAACTGGACATCGCAGTTGCAAGAGAATAATGAAAGAAGAACGCCCTTGTTGCATTACTTTGTGTGCTTTGGATGCATAATAAAAGGCTTCAGCCGAGGTCTTTAATTATTTGAGTGAGAAATTACTTCGTTCTCAAAAACTATGTTACTTCAGAGGGAGCAGTTTCTCACAATGTTTTATACTATCAACAGCTCTCCATTGCTCGTTACCAAGTAATTTTGTATGCTAACAATTATTTTGAGTAATTACCAATAGGGTCCAGTTCCTTAAAGTACCATTATTAGCAAAGTTCTTTTTCAGGAGTGTATTTCTATCTAACTGATATGGCGCTTTACAAATGTCCATTATTATTATTCTTATTGTTGGGATCTTTCTGAACTTATAAATTACAGATCATAAGAAGCTTCCGTTTATGGCCATGCTGAGAAACTTGCGTAACATGACGGTGGCCGGTGTCGGGCCCAAGTACCAGGCATGGATTATCCGTAAACTTACCGATGAGCGAACGGTGATTAACAGCAAGCAGTTTCCATTACGCTTCTTCTCAGCATACGACGTACTGGACACTATGGAACTAAATCTGAAGCAATCCGAAGGAAGTAAGTGTTGATTACTTGAGTGTCTATATAGCATCACTGTTTGAAACTGTTTTCCATGTATCTTTCTAAAATTGTGCATTGGTTGAGATACATGTAGTTGGCCAGAATTATTGGATATCATTGCTCATCTTGGTGGAGTGGTCTGGAAAATCAGGTTCTAAAGGCTGAGTTATCAGAGTGTGGGTTAAAATCCTGATCAAAAAGACACATGTGTTCTGGGGCAAAACACTTGACTAGTATTGCTTCTCATCACCTAGGATATCATAGTGCACGTGAGGGTACAGATTTGATGTGAATAATTATCAACCTCAATTTAGCTACTGGTGCTGCATGAACAGGCTGTATTAATAGTGTGAGGCTCTTTGATACAATGTTGAAAAGTGCCTGATAAATGCCTACTATTGTTTTCATCATCTGTCTAATAAACTGCTGCATATCCATCAATATGAAAGGACTGACAAAACCAAATTATCATGAATGATGTTTTCTTTGTTTGTGCAAAGTTGAAACTCCGGCAGAGCCAAGTGTGAATGTTGGTAGAGGGCGTGGCCGTGGTGGCCAGCAAGGGCGTGGTCGAGGTCGTGGTCGAGGAAGGGGTGGACGCCAAAGTGCAGGACAAGGAAAGCGAAAAGTAGGAAAGCCAAAGTAAGTACGGCAAATGTTTTTGGCTCTTTAAGGTATGCTGCTTTGGTATGCATCATTGATATAAGGTTAATCGATTACTAACATGAAACTCAGTTGAGAATTTACAAACTATGTCCGATAACTGATATACCACAGTTTGATTAAGAAGTCCTATTGGTTAAAAGGAGGTCACATGACTGTTTAGTCAGGTTTAAAACGGCTGATCAAGACATCTGTAGCTGTGAATAAGTGTTCATGCAGTGCTCTTAGCCGAAGGCGTACTGCGTTCTGAAAAACCATAGCTGCCTAATTTGAAACTTAGTGTCCCTTCTCACTTAATTTGAGCCACACAAGCTCCAAGCTAATGAGACACTGTCAGTATTAATAACCTCAGCCGATTTTCTACTTCCACCCAGGTAGTAGTTAAATAGCAAGACGGTTCTTTTTAGAACAATCTACTCTGTGGTAGTAGAATATATAGCAAGATAGTTCGCTAAAGAACAAACTCTACCTGGCAAGTAGATAAACACATGGTGTTACCGCAAACCAAATACTAACAGATTGAAATGGATTCCTTTTTTAGGGAAATCAAATATACACAAGAGTTGCTGTCTCGGTATCGCAAAGCCTTGGATACAGCAGTAAAGATCTCCACACGTCACAATGTCAAGCCAATCCGTGGGAAGACTTATATCTACTGTGATGTTGGACCCAAGATGGACACCTTTGGCTGGACTGGCTCATCTTACTGTGAAAAGGTTTGTAAACTCTGACTTCTTTTCAAAGTGTGTCCAATATTGACCACCAACAAATCTTGATTGAGTCAAATTCTCAGTATGTTTGGCGACTGTGGCTATGGCTGCAACTGTTGCTATGGGGACTATAAGCTTCACTGCCTGTTCACGTGACGATCAAGCCACAGTCACTGATTCTGACATGGCCTTTACTCTGCATTGAGAAGTTTAGAAGACACTTGTGCAGTTCAGATGCCCATTATATCTTTAACAGCATTTTTACAATGCATGGCAATATATATGCACTGGCAGTGCGTTATGGCAACGCGTAAACATGACAGTACATGTACACACCAAGCAACACACAATCCCATGTATCCATTGTGCTTACTTCATTATCCCTAAAAGTTATGTAAATTGCTTGGCATTTTTTCTTCATTTTGCAGGTTTTTTATAGGATTTTGGATTACGCATCGTGCACAGCGCATTACAGACACTTTGATTAAAGTGAGATTTTCTTCACTTCCTGTTTGTAAAGAGAATATTTGATTTTGTTTGTTTATTTACAGTTGAGAGAAATGGCCATCCTTCTAGGATTGATGTGTAAGCATTCCTGCGAGGATTGTCTACTGACTGCTTATGGGGTCAATAACCAGAGGGTCATTGAACTGGAGAAGGGTACCATCTTAGATAATATCAAGAGTGTTGTGGCATATGCTCAGGTAAATCAAAGAAGAGTTGGTGTTTCTGTGCTACTTTCAGAATTGTGTAGTTATAAATAAAGGAACTTATCAAGGGCAGTATTGCCGCAAAACAGCCTCTAAGCTCTGTGTACAAAAACAAAGCTAGATAAAAAAGAAAAAAAAGAAAAAAACACAATTTTCTTTTCTCTAAAAGTTACCTTAATCGCTGCATGATAATGGACGACAATGACTATCACTCTACCCACCTTGCATAGGTATTGTTTTCTATTGCTTTAAACCTGCAAAATTTGTGAACATATTGAACAGTTTAAAGTATTGTTTGAGATTGAAAATTTTAGAAATAAATTCCATGTGAGTAAATTTTGAGATTCATGCATTTTATAAAAACTTCAGGCTGTAGATGGGGATGACGTCAACTACTATACTGCTCCACCGAGCAAACTGAGCATGACATCTCTCTACGATGCTCTCCGGGATCGCGTCCACATCGATAACTTAATCATCCTAGGACAAGATTACACCGAGGAGGGGACAGGATGGGAAGAACTGGAGAGTTTTGTCGTCAAGTACAGACAGGTTGTTAATCCAAACCTTCTGTTTGTGCGCTTGGATTTTGATAAATACCATTATAGAAGGTAAGAATGTTAGTCGTCACGTAGGACTTATACACTGATGTTATTATGCCAAAACCGTAACCAATCCCATCCCAATATTGTGCATGTAAGTTATTCCCGCTGGACTCGGAAAACACCGAGCATAACTTATAAATACTAGAATCTGTTTATTTCTCTTTGTAAAATCGCAAGGAATTTTATAAAGATGATTTATGAAAACCGACTATGATCGCCAGAACAACTGGAGACTGAATGGTCTAATGCACATTGCACAGTGTTCAAGTTCTGTTATTCACAGAGTGTGGGTTGGAATACCGACCTGGCCGGTCACAATGCTTGTGTTCTTCAAAGATACCTTACCATAATTGCTTTGTCCATTAGATGGGACATTAAGCCATAAATCCTGTGTACTAGGATTCTTGTACCCAGAACACGTATCCTGGAGAAGTAGGGATTAACCCTGGTGTTTCTGGTTCACATAGAAAGCACCCTTGTTCACAGGATTCCTCAGCATTGTAAGCTACAGTGACTAGGTTAAATTTTGAGGCATCTCTTAATTCATTACCAGAAATGTATAAGTAAGTAAAAATTTGGTGACACTATGTAAAAATCTCTTTTGTGAGTAGTGGTTGTAGCTCGGAGAAGAGCTGTTTCTGCTTCATGTTTCGGTTAGTCTGACCATCTTCTGGAGAATGCTGGACTTAGAAATTGATAACAGTATACTCCTTTTCCTTCTTACAGTGAGAAGAAAAGCACTCATCCTAATGACATCTTAATGATGGGTTACAGTGATAACATCTTAAGATTCATAGCAGAAAGAGGTGACAGTGGGCAGTTGAATCATGTTGAGAATATTGATAAGGCGTATGGTCTCAGAGAGCTTCAGGTAGGACCTTAGTAATATTTATAATAATAAAACAGCACTTAAAACCGCACAGCGACTCGAAAGTCTGGCAATCCAAACCATTTGACATAGCAACTGTCTAAATGTAAGCGGTACATTAATACTTAGCAAGTCATTGTACCAGAAATTATTCAAATCTAACTTGCAAATGGTTTATTCATTTCAAAGCAAATGTTAAATTTGCTTTGAAGTCTTCATACTTGAAGTTTAAGGTAGAGTACTTAAATGATAGGTTAGTGGTTATGTGATCAAATCCTGTCCTGATTAATCTTAATTTCATATTAAAAAAAATGTTATTTGGATTGGATTATCTTTTTTAGGTTGCAGCGGTGGGATGCACTAAACAGTCTTCAGGAGCTCCTGAGAAGCCCTTACCCCTTGCTGCACCACTACATAGGTCAGAAGCATTGCAAAAAATGTTGTTCATTTGTATTTTATTCATGAACTTTGTCGCTATTATCAATCTATAATCTTATTTACTTAATTCATAATTAACTTAATTAAAGGCACTGGACAACTTAGTTTGGTAATTACTCAAAATTTATATTTGCATAAAAGCTTACTTGGAAACAAGAAACAGAGCTGTTGATAATACAAAACATTATGAGAAATGACTTCCTCTGAAGTAGCATAGTTTTTGAGAAAGATATAATTTCTCACTAAAGTATTTTAATCTGCCACAAACTTCAGGCATGAAGCCTACCTCAGCCATCTAAAAGGAAACATAATTTGTGTAACAACGGTGTTTTTTTCTTTCATTATTGTCTTGTAACTTCGATGACCAGTTGTGTCCAGATTTGTTATTGCTCATTTTGGGATACACCAAGTGAGAATACTTGGCAATTACCTAATGTGTAAAGTGCCTTGAATACAGAAAACCTGAACAAGGGTGGTTTGAAGAAACTCTTTTAGCCCTTACTCCTGGCCCTATATCATCTTCACTGTAATTTATATTTTTTTGACCTTTGATCTTTGACCTTTCTTCCAGATGGAGAACAGCCAGGGTTTTCATCTCATCCACCTTCCGTGACATGCACGGAGAGCGTGACCTCTTGACCCGATATGTGTTCCCAGAGCTGCGTGCTAGAGCTAAGAAACTATTTCTCAACATCTATGAGGTTGATCTAAGATGGGGCGTAACTGAAGAAGAGACGAGACAAAACAGGTGTGCATTCTAGGACAGTATCTGTAGATCTTAATGTAAGATGATGTAGAAGATGTCTCTTGTGTAATTCCGTACTCGGCTAAATCGTGAAAAAATTCAAATCATCTTCCCTTCAAAAAATGTGGTATTTTAGCAATTTAAAGGGAAGGTGTTCATTTGGTAATCACTCGTAAAGTTAATGGCAAGACAGACTTTGATCTGTTAATGTCATTGTTGTCCATGTCTGAGTTGCTGTCGTTGTTGTCAAAATATTGTTATATCCAAGTATTTTGGTTTGAAAACAACTATAAAATGGTCTTATTGTTGTACATTTTAACATTTATATTTTTAACTTTTTTTAAAGATGTAAAAATAAAACTCAACTCAGCCTCCTTAAGGCTGTGAAGCTTTTATTTGTGAAATAAACCAATCAATTAATAAAAATCATTAACAAATTCATTTTGGACTCCCAAGATCCATTGAGATTTGTCTGACTGAAGTCTCTCGCTGTGACTACTTCATTGGAATGTTGGGTGATCGCTACGGTTACTGCCCGAGCACCTACACAGCACCAGACACTGAGGAGTTTGATTGGCTTAAAGAATACCCCAGAGGGCGCTCTATCACTGAGCTGGAGATGCAGCATGCAGCGCTGTGTGATCCTTTGAGCTGTGTCGGCAAAGCGTTTTTCTACATGCGTGATGACACATTTATGAAGTAAGTTACATTTTATCTTATTCTAATATTTTTTATGGTGCATTCATTTAAAAAAATTGTTCGATACAATACCCAAAGTAGATACATGTTTTTAAAATTAAAAAAATATAGTTTATGCAAGTCGCCCGACACATAATTGTCTCCCCTGTATTTTAATCTTTATAGAGCCAGAAATAAGGGATAACAGAGTTTCCTCAAACCACCCTTGTTTAGGTTTTCTGCCTTCTAGGCACTAGAATTCAGTAATTGTCAAATATCAGTCTTCTCTAGACCACTGAGCTCGTCAGGTGGCTGGAGGCAGTTCAACTCCAACGTGTTAGTCGCATGTACTCTATCATTTAATATGTTTGGTAGAGGGGATAAGAATATAATTTGTTTTTACCTGTAACCGATGTCCATCAACCACTGTATACTCAGTACTTTCCCGAGTTCTCTGAAGAAGAAAAACAAACCCACAGGCAAATCATTAAATAAATCTTTGTTGACTTTTTTTTCCCAGAGACCTACCTCAATCTTGCATAAATGCATTTCAAGTAGAGACGGACTCTGCTAAAGAAAAGATGAAGAACCTCAAACAGCTGATTAAAGGCAGTGGACTAGAAGTCTTTGATGGGTAAGTTCCCTTAAAGGCAGTGGACTAGAAGTATTTGATGGGTAAGTTCCCTTAAAGGCAGTGGACTAGAAGTCTTTGATGGGTAAGTTCTTTTAACCCTTTGGTGCACAGATTAATTTTTTTTAAAGCAAAACAAGAAAATGTTCAACCGTGTTTTTCTCAAAATTTATCAGTAGCACCCGTTGTTGAACATCACATCGAACGAAAGCCAATCGCTCTAAACAACAGAATGAGAGCGGTATATTTAGGGGTTGTAGTTTTTAAGTTATGACTGTTTATAAAGTCCATTTTGTGGTTACTATCGACGGCCTTTTGCACCAAAGTAAGGCAGTGGACACTATTGGTAATTACTCAAAAATTGGTAGCATAAAACCTTACTTGGTAACGAGCAATGGAGAGCTGTTGGTAGTATAAAACATTGTGAGAAACGGCTCCCTTTGAAGTAACATAGTTTTCAATTTGTTGAATGGGTCTTGTGAAAGAAAGTTTTAAATATGTTCATAAATTTAAAATTCTAATTTCTTCCTTAGGTATCCGTGTCGCTTTGGTGGCGTAGTTGACGGTAAAGCAGTCACAACAAACTTGGAGGAGTTGGGTTTGAGAGTCGTCAACAATCTGTGGAATTCTTTCGTCAGGGATTATCCTGAAGAGGTTTGTTAGAAAAGGATTAACAAGCTGAAATCAGTTAAGTGCTTAAAGGCACTGGACACTATTGGTAATTACTCAAAATAATTGTAAGCATAAACCTTACTTGGTAACGAGTAATGGAGAGACGTTGATAGTATAAAACATTGTGAGAAAAGGCTCCCTCTCAAGTAACTAGAAGTCTTTGATGGGCAAGTTCCCTTAAAGGCAGTTATTGTGAAAGACTTCAGGCCTAAAGTTTTTAGAAGGCATCTGTTTTGCAACAAGGGTGTTTTACCTGTCAATATTTTCTGCAAATTCAGATTGTGTGACACACAATGTCAAGCATTCTTCCATGTAAATACATTTGTATTACTTTGTATAGTATGTTAAATGATAATATGAATTAGAGGTGTTAAATTTGCATCGGGGTTAAAGAATATTAGTTTTGGTTTTACCTTTATTCGAACTGCCTCTAGCTACATGTATCTGACAATCTCGGTGGTCTACATGTAGTATGTAAGACACTGCTCTAGAATGGTAAAGGTCGTGGGTCTGAATCCAACCCAAGTAATATGCCTGTGATTTTTCACTGATCTCGGGAGTATACAGTGCTAACACACATCGGTGTGGGGGTAAAATTGAAACTGACATATGAGTAAGTAATTAATAAAAACCTCTGATATACATGTTTCTTTGAATTCGCAGGAAGCATTCCTTGATGAGTTGACACACGAGGGAGCCCTTCATGAGGCATTTCTGGATGCTCATGTGGCTGGTTTTAGCGGTCGTAAGACCCAGCTGAAGCAATGTCTTGAGATGATTGATTCATGCCGAAAAGGTCTCGTTGTCATCAGCGGAAAGAGCGGGTGTGGAAAGACCGCCCTCATGGTTAGTTAAAAATGCAATAAGCCACACCCACTTCTTACAAACTGGTCTCTCTAAATACCAGGGCACAATTTCGTAAAGCTGCTTAGAGGTCGATTTTGTGTTTACTGTACAATTTCCATTTAATAGCGGCTGCTAACCGTAAGCACACAAAAAGGCATGCTAATCTGCCAGTATTTACTGTATGAAAATGAATGATGTAACAAATCCACAGTGAATGACGCTACTGTATGCCTAGTTTTCTTGCTTATAATGAATAGTTCTATGTTCAAACCCAAAACTGCTTTTAATTATTTCTAACTCTTTGGGGATTAAAAATAAAATTCTTTTCTCTTGGATTATTTCAGTCGTGTCTCGCTACTCGCTACAAGAACAGGATTGATGAGAGAGATGGCAATCACGTCTTGGTTCATCTCGTAGGAGCAGCGGTGGGATCTGGCAACGTCTTAGCAATGTTACGTCGCTTGTGTCTGGAACTCAAGAAGCGTTTCGCTCTCTCTCTATCTATACCTGAAGACTTCAAGTAAGTTATGCCTTGGAAGATTTTTTATTTTTTTTTAATGACTTCCAAGAAATAGTTTGCATCATTACATGTAAATGCAATTATACTGAGGAGCAGAACCATGTAAAAAATAGGAGCCATCACAGAGCTTCCTTTGCTTGGAATGTCATTTCATTAACTTGGAGAACTGCTTGATTGTCACACTGTTGTGTATCACTTATTTATATCTATTGGTGTGATGGACACCATCTTGTCTTTCCAGCAAGCTCATGACCAAGTTCCCAGAGTTCTTGAAGGGAGCTGCAGTGCATTGTGGAAGCTCTCCTCTGGTGATATTCCTGGATGGTTTGGATCAGATGGAAGACGCTTATCAAGCTAAGAACATGGAATGGTTACCAAAAGAACTCCCGAAGGTACAGAGAGCTTGTTAATAATCTTAATGCAATAGATGTTTAATTTGCATCGGGATAGAGAATATTTATTATTTTGTAAATTGCAAAGGTCGTGGGTTCAAATCGCATCTTAGTAACATGCCTGGGATTTCAGAACTCAGGTAAGTACTGAGTATATAGTGCTAACACACATGGGTGTAAATGGGTTAAAACCAAAATGAATAATATGAATGAAAACTTTTATTGTTATTTTGGGGGTAACCAATTGAGCCCAACGTAATTGTATGCATATGTTGGGAAACACCAAGTGAGGTAACTGGTCTTTGACACTTACCAAACGTGTCCAGTGCATTTAAAAGAGCACCCTTGAAGCTTTGATTCATTTTTGTTTTATTTTCCAGGATGTTATGTTTGTCGTCAGTACGGTTGAAGAGGGTCAATCCCATAAGGCATTGCTTCGTCGTAGTCCATCCTGTCTGAGCCTACGACCTCTTGACCTCTTGGATAAGGCAACAGTGGTCAGAAGAATGTTGGCTGTACATCGGAAAACACTGGATGAGTCTGCATTTAACAACCAGGTAATCCTAATAACAATAAGGGAATACAAGAGTGGTGACTCGATCCTGAACTTTCATTTAAAACCAGCAGGGTCGTGGCCGTGTGATAAAGGACCGAGCTGAAGGCGACAGCCTTTATCACAGGGCCATGACCCTGCAACTAACAGTTAAATAACTGCAATAACCTATCATTCTGAAAGTTTGTATAATAATTACACTCAGCGCCTTGTGTACCTTGCTGGGTAGATATACGTGCACTATATAAGACTTTGATACTACTATTATTATATTTTTATGACAAAATGCATTTTTCATTTTTGCTACAAGATGGTCTGACTTTTAAAATTTTTGTTTTAACTAGATGAAGCTACTTGTCTCCAAGAGGGAAGCCAATCTTCCTTTGTTTCTCAGCCTAGCCTGTGAAGAACTGCGTGTCTTTGGCGTCTTTGAGCAAGTATGTACTTTTAATAAGATGTATAAGAATAATTGTAATGGACATTTATGTTGCCCCAATATACCTCATTTTGACGCTCATAGCTTATGAACATTAATACTCATGTGATGTTGCTGAGCTGTTCATTTAACTGCTTAACCCTTTTGTCTTTAACCGGCCCTAACTGGCCCTGCTTGTTACTTGGAGCACTACCCAGGGCTGTATGCTACCCAGGGAACCGCGAAAAATAATCGGATTGCACATGGCCCAATGACCAGGGCACTAGTTAAGCGCATTGATACTTTATTGTAAAATGTGCTATATAAGAACTTGTCATAAGAGCTAGTTTAAAATGAATAATGAGATTGGTGTAAATCTCAGCTATTTTTAAAGAAGTAATTTGATGTACTTTGTATTGTAATTTTTAAATTGTAACTTTGCAGCAATTAAGCCCCTGTGCTATAAATACATTGTTTTAATAATCCAGAAATAATAGAAACTAATAGTTATTATTATTATTGTTATTATTATTATCATACCCTGTTAATTGTTTCAGGTATCAGAGAGACTAAAGAGGATGTCTCAGACCATTAGTGCTTTGTTGCAGGAGGTCATGCAAAGATTAGAAGTAGACCACGGCAAAGATCTTCTCTCTACTGCGCTCACTCTACTTGTCTGCGCCAGAGAGGGTAAGAACTTTTATTTAAATAGTTTTTTTCTGTCTTTGTCGAAAAACAAAATGAGTGTTTCCTCTCTTTTTCATTTGATGATATCAATGATAGTTGTATAAATTTATAATGTGTTATTTCTGTCATAAATGGCACTCCTGGCATTTAATGTTCCTTTTTTTCACAGTTAAGTCAGATGGAGATTTTGAAGAATGAAGCAACCACACTTTGATAATTCCAGAGCTTGATCTCGATGCACTAGACCGCTTGATGATTTGGGAAAATTTACTGTCTTTACTTGACCTCTATTTGTTTGTTTGTGAATGTCTTAAAGGATTGCTTGAGGAGGAGCTTCACAGTCTCCTAAGTCTACACACCCTCCTTGGAGGAGGCAAGTATCGTCTTGAAGATGTGAAGAATATTCGTCTGACGGCAGACGGAATGCTTCCTCAGGCTGTGTTTGCTCAATTAATGAGGAGTCTTAAAGGATTCTTGAGTCCAGCTGGACAGAGGTGAGATTAAAGTCTAGTCGCTATACGGATTTCTTGGATTCCATTAGAAGATATTTAATTTGAAAATAAAAGCGTGGGTAAACGGTCTTCACTGTGGGGTAAAAGTGGCTGGCCGCTGTAACAGTTTGTTTTCTTTACGCTTTAAAACATATATCTAATGGTCAAGCCAGCCCCTTCCCTTCAACCCCCACCTTATGTCTCCTTATTCACTAGTTACCCCTTGCTGTTTTCTGTATGCTTTCGTACTCCATTCATGTATTTCCACTTCACTGCTTATATAACACTTATGTTACATGTTCATGTTTGTTGTGTTGTCATTTAGCCTATTTTTGGCAATAAAAAATATACATAAGAATCCAAGGTTGCTCAAAATGTTTGAATTTGCACAACAATTTCACTTTTAATCAGAACACTGTGGCTTCTTATAGTTGGCTTATTTTCTACTTGTTTTAGTGTTTGTTTTGAAACAAATTGCTTGTCTTTTCTACCTGTAATATTTGCTTGTTGCCATAGACCTTTTCCCAAACTCGGTATGTGCACATTAGGAAAGGAATGAGGTGCATGCTTGTCTAGCTAGTGAACAAGTTTGATCGTTAGCTACAATCCCAGCCATTTCTCGTTGGCCCCCCCCCCTGCCCCCTTTCAATGTTGGTTCTGATTGCACAGTCTTCTGCGTTAGAGTCAACATTGAGCAGGGGGGTGGGGAGCGAATGATTATTGTCAGTGGGAAGTGTCCAGGGAATGGTTTTATGTAATGTTAGGAATGGGTGGCCCAAGCATTTTGGCCGGGATCGTACATTTTGTAAACCACCATGCACCTCAGTCAACAGTTAGCGCTTGCGCAATAGGTCGATTGGTTCTTGTCCAGCAGAATCATTTTTGAAACATTTGCAAAACTTACCAGTCTTAGCGGGGAAACATTTATAAGATTTGTTATGTTATTTTGGTCTACAGCAGTGTGAATCATCTTAGCCTGGCTCATGGGGAGATCAACCAAGCTGTGAGACAGCGTTATATGAGAGGAGCTGGGGCAGACACAGAGGCCAGGCTACATGCTCTACTAGCTGGTAAGGACTGCTGCTAGTCTAAAGTGTTCGCTAACTCTACCTCCAATGCTGGCATACCTTTATGTGTAATGTTACCAAAAATCACAAATTTCATCGCACAAAAGCATTTCATGACAGAAACTTTTGACTCTGAGAAGACCCTTATTAGTCTTTGAAGAACCTTATGTTTAATTATTAAACTTTTCTTGCATAAAACATCAAAGAAAAAGTAGTTAGGTGAGGTTTATTTGCACTTGTTGTTTTCCAATCTAGGTTATTTCATCCAAGAAGCTGACCCACTTCTGAATGGTTCCTGGTTTGGTCAGAAGCCGAGAGCTTTCAGTGAGTTACCCTATCATCTATCCCGGACAGCGGCCTACGCTGAACTCCAAACTGTGTTGTGCAGTCTGCCGTTTATTCACGCTAAGTGCATGCTGGGATTGGCGTCCCAGCTATTAGATGATTTTATCGGGGGAGTGACATCGATTGGAGGAATAGCCAATAGGGCTGCTGTTAGAGACAGAGAAAAGTTCTTGGCTAAGCCACAAGTACAGGTGTGTGATTTTAGCATCAGATTGTTATCATTACTATCAATACTATTATGATCAATATTATTATGATCAATATTATTATGATCAATATTATTATGATCAATGTTATGGCGTGTCCTGGCCTAGCGGTTAAGAGCACCAGACGCAAGCTCTGGTGTTTCTAATCAGCAGAGTGTGGGTTTGAATACCAGTCATGACATATTGCGCCACAGCACCTTTGTAAACCATAACATGGTGCTATGTTAAAGGAGTAGTTTTCATAATGCAAACATAGTCCCACATACCTTGCAGGAAAATACTGAGTGTGAGCTTAGAAACAACTGTATTAAGCGCCTAAAATATGTTCTGTATTATTACTATTATTATTATTTATATTTACAGGAATTCCGCTCGTTTGTTTCTCGTAACCTTCACATCATTTCCAACCTACCCGCCCTCACGTGGCAACAAGCAGCCAATGAGCCATCAGAATCCGCTGTCTGTCAATCAATGAAGAAGGCAGTTGAAAGTGGGGGCGTGGCCTCAAGGCGGAGTCTTGTAGTCTGGAAGAATAAGAGGGAGGGGCAAGAGGATTGTGCTATGACCATCACTGGATTTACTCAGGTTGGTTGGACTTTACATCCTTAGAGAAAGAGGTCAAATGTCATTGAGGCGCTTATAAGAACAGCAGAATTATGCTTACCAGAATAAGATTACCAATCAAAAAACCATTTCTTATGTACCATTTGTGGCTGGTTTCTTGCGCATTTGGCTTAGCAGAAAAATATTAAGCAAAAGTTTCTGCTTAAGCAGTTCTGTGAGATTGGGTCTTGCTCTGTTTTTTCTTGTTCTGGTTCGCCTGCCCATATCCAAACAGTGGATGTTATCCAAGAAACACACGGCTCAAGGATATTCTGGTATTAACTTCAGTGAGAAATTAACCCTTTCATGCACCATTTATTTTAGTAATAAATTAATCATGAACTGTTTATTCGTTTGAATTGGCAACCCTCCCTGAAACAGGTCGGAACAGCACCCTTAAGAGTTTTCTTTGCCCTTCTGAAAACTGTGTGGTTCTGCGATCTTAAACCAGTCGTTAGTGACCAGTCAGCGCATGAATGAGTTAAGGGGCTCATTGTATCAACTGGATGAACAAGATAAAAAAGAATGTTTGTATCAAGTTGTCTTGTTTCATTCTCATGTTTTGTCTTTTGTCTTCCAGGCCGTTACATGCCTAGCCATTTCTCTGGATGAGCAGTTTGTTGTCTGTGGAAATAAAGACTGCACTGTCCAATTATTTGAACGTGAAACTGCAAAGGTGGGTATACATACTTATTTTCTAATCTTTAAGATTTTTATTAATAAATGTACATTTTTAAATATCGTTTTGATTTATTAGTATGATTAGAAACTTCGCATGTTGGGAGTTTTGTTAGGTGGGAGTATTGTTAGGTGAGGTTTGCGGTAGCACCATGTGTAAATCTTTTTTTAATTAGTGTTGGTTCTGATCTGAAAAGAATTGATGGTTGACAACTCAACATTTTGATTAGTATGCTCTGAATGTTGGCTGACATGTTGTTGGTTCTAACGCATGACCTTGTTTGCTTTAAGTCGTTCATGGTTTGCAAAGCAGCATCTATTTTTATATTTTTTTTTGTAATAAACAGGAGGTTCGAAGCTTTGTGGGACATTATGATGCAATAACAGATTGCTGCTTCGTAGGTAGACAACGTCTGGTCACAGCCTCTGTTGATACTACACTCAGCCTATGGGACGTACACCAGGGTCACAGGTAAGAAGCTTGTAATAGTTAGTGTTCCTCTTCATGCATTTGCACTCAGTGGACCAAATAGTGTAAGCGCAAAACTAACATGCCTGATTTCAATATGGCGACAAATAGTCACATCATTATGGATAGGTATGTAACAGACGTAGCCATAATCCAATGAAATTATGCTCTTGTTAATTTTATCTTGATTACCTCAAGAAATGGACTACAAAGTGCCAAAATCATGCCCCTTTTTGTGTATAGCAGCCCCTCTTGACAAGTTAGTAGTTCCAAGGTGTGGAGACAGTGGTGAAAACACAGTTTCTTTAACCTTTCTAAAATATCGTTTCACTTTTTACAGGGTAAGGCATAAGATTTGTTGTTTCAAGTAATAACAGTGATTTCTGATGGGCAAGACATCATTTTAAAGTGGAAACTAAGAACAATCTTCTGATTTTACCAGAGAGAAAAACTGACTTAAGTTTGTTTATTAGTGAGCGTTGGATACTCATTCTCGTATCACAGTCTCAACGCACACAAGTAGGGATATAGAGGGCGCCTTTCAAAATGGCGATGTACACATCTGTAGGGCCCTGGAGTTCGGCAGGTACATTAAACCTTCTTGTGTTGACTTAGCATTATGGTACTGGAGATCAGAGTCCAGACTAAACCTACAATTAATTGAATCTTTTTCTCTTGTCTGACTAGGATTGCGGTTCTTAAAGAGCACAGACGTCAAGTCAGTTCATGTTGTCATAGTACCCGCTGCGCTATGATCGTCTCTGCCTCGTGGGATTGTACGCTGAATATCTGGGATGATAGTGATGGTAGGCTACTGGCAACCTTAAAGGATACAACTCCACTTAACTGTGTAGCGTTTCATCCTGAGGGAAGATTGGTGGTGAGCGGTGGATGGGATTCAACGATGAAGATATGGCATGTTGAAGATAAGAAAAGAGTTGGGGTAAGAAGGGAGTTTCATTTCATTTATTTATTCTGATTGTGAAGCCAGGGACTCTCAGAAAAGTGAAGTCAATCACAGTAATCACAGCACTACCTAATAACCGAATGGAGAGAAGACAATGAAGGAAGTTTCAGTTTTAGATGTGGGAAGAAAACCCCAGAGAATTATTCCAGGAAAAAGCACACAATCGGGCAGAAACTAAGAACCCAATCCTCATAGTGCCTCTACATAAATGGAATTTTACCTGGTAAGTCTGCTGCCACCTAGCGATCCAAAGTCTCCCAATGAATGTTGATGACTGGCTAGGTCCATAGAACGTTACATTGACCATTAACTCCTGTCTCTCATTCAGATTCTACGAGGTCACAAGGCGTCTGTACGTGCCGTTGCTTACTCACCCAGTGGAGCTCATATCGTTTCTGCCTCCCTGGACGGAACCGTTAAGATATGGTCCTCAACTACTGGAACCCAGGTATGTATGTTTAACAATTAAACCAGCTATGGGCAACTTGGTTAATATATCTTTATAGTAATGAAACAAACAAACCCCAAATTGACTACAACCCGTTCCAAATTTCATGGCTCTGCTTACCGCCGAATTCTGTGCTTACGATCAACATTCACGACTGAATTTGCAAGCCCCGAATGACTGCGCTAGCTGTGTAAGGAATGACTAGTAACGTGGAGTTACTAGACATTCAGTTACCAATCTGCCCCCCCCCCCCACATTCACGACTGAATTTGCAAGCCCCGAATGACTGCGCTAGCTGTGTAAGGAATGACCAATACAGCTACCAATCTGCCCCCCCCCACATTCACGACTGAATTTGCAAGCCCCGAATGACTGCGCTAGCTGTGTAAGGAATGACCAATACAGCTACCAATCTGCCCCCCCCCCCCACCCCGGTTGAAAGACATCTTTTAAGCTGTTCTCTCAGAGCTAGATGAATGAAGACAAATTATTTCCAAAGTGCTGGAAGTTTGTCAATGTCAAATTTCTTGCTGATTGGTTGGCGACGTCCTAAAGACTTCTTATTTTGATTTTTATCTGCGCAGGTTGGAGGATTAGATGGTCATGTGATGCCAATTAATCGCATTTCATTCTCACCCAATGGGCGTCAGCTTGTGACGGTCAGCGATGACCAAAGGGTCAAGGTATGGTTCTGTTTTTCAGCTGAATTTAGATGAATAAGTTTTTTTATGTTTTCCTGTCTTCCTTAACAAGCCCTGCTATTGCGGAACATGCTTCTGCTCTTCGCTACAAGTCATTGTGTCCTCTAATTACAAATGTTAATGTGGAAATAAATGTCACTTTGAATAATGGTCACTTAAAACATGCTTCCTGTTATATTATTCTCGTCGTTTTATTGATTAAAGCTCCAAAATTGTACCTTAAGAAATTTTCACTACAAATTACTGACAAAACGTTGCAGATTCACAAAGAAAACCAAATCAGTTCATGCTTTGAAGTCTGTTATAAAATTACTTTTTAAGTTAGCGGCAAACATGAAATTAACAAACATCATTCTGAGATGTGGAAAAACTAATTATATTTGTTACATTATTTGTGTTTACCCATACACCGACGTGTGTAAAGCACTGTTTACTCAGTACTTTTGGAAGTCCGGTGAAAACAAATTCCACAGGCAAATATATTACTCTGCGACGATTTGAGTACACAAACTTTGCTACTCTAGAGCAGATCACTGAGCTTACCCGGTAGCTAGAGTCAGTTTGAATCCTAAACTTGTTTTATTTTCGTCGAATTAGGTGTGGTCCGGAAATCTAGGCAAGAGGGTGTCCACTTTTGGGCTGGATCGCTATGGCAGCGCCACGGCAACCGCTATCAGTCCAGATGGTATGCAAGTCTTAACTGGTTACCACAGCGGTGCCATTAGAATGTATGAGACCAACAGTGGAGCTGAGATATGGGCGGTGACTCATCACGATGCAGGGGTCAAGGGGTTAAAGTGGGTCATGACCCCATCAGGTCAATTGGAGGTCGTAGCTGGTTGGCTTACTGGACATGTAGAGGTTAGTTCGTTGACAGAAAGATTTAGTATAGATTTTGTTCATTGATATACACCTGTATGTTTTAAGCACTGTACTTTCCCAAGTTCTGTGAAAAAACCAACTGGCAAATCACTCTGGTGGTTATTTATTTGAATGTGACCAGTGGCATTGGAGATAAAGACTTTCATGTCACAGTTATTGAGTTAACTTGTTTTATTCCAAGCGTGTGCCGATGGCTTATTGTCATAACTGTTTGTTTTGTTCATCTTTTTTTCTTGTTCTGTTCTTTTGTATGCTTGCTGAATTAAAAATAATAATAATAATAACTTAATGGCATCTGTTGGTTTTCTTTTATTCCAGTTGCTATCGGCAATGACCGGCTCTATTAATACATCTCTAGCTGCTCATATGAAACCAGTCACAAGTCTTGCATACAGCAGTCCTAATCGTCTCGTTGCCGTGTCGTTTGAGGATAATACAATCAATATATGGAGGGTGCCTTATGAGCGCAAAGCCAAGCAGAAAAGGTAAATTACATAATACAATAATAATAATAGCAAGTTTTGCTATTCAAGTTCTAAATAACTGTCTCAATGCCCTGCTGGTCATTGGGCCAATAACATGTCTTTAATCTTGCTCACAGCCTGGGCAATGGTAGAGCTTTTTCATACACAATATCAACATCTGATAACTGATACGGTATTGTCTAAAACTGTCTATTGTCTATTGTCTTATTTCTTCCAGTCTGGAACCCTATGCTGTAATTCATGCCATTGGTAATAAAGCTGTGACATGCTGCGGATTTGATATGGATGGTACCAGACTAGCCACAGGAACCAAAGATATGGTAAACAAAAATTAACGAAAAAATCACACGTTTTGAAATTATTGAATAAAAATTGAATAATTCATAACAATTATAGTAATGTGATAAAGTGCTTTACAAGAACTGTTTTTTATATATTTTTTACCCACCATTAACAGATATCATTTAAAAAAATTGCCAGATAAAGTTATTTATATAATATAATATAATTTGAAGATTACAACTATGCAATAACTAAATAGTCAGGTATGCTCTGATCGAGTTGAAACTTTCGGTTCTTTTCAGAACCACTCGTTTTATTTACAGATTATCATTACATGGTGTTCCCACAAACCTTTACATTACTGTATCTCCACCTTGCAACATTTCAAATCCTACTAAGACAATAATTGATAAAAGATTATTAATAAATCTGCATATGATGATAATCTACCATAGAGTGTCCAGATCTGGAGTATGGAGAGAGATGTTCTCTTAGGCACAACGCTACGACCAATGGCAGAGATGCATGCATGTCATAAAGACTGGGTCACTGCACTTTGTTGGTCAGACACATCAGATCACTTGGTAAGAACACCCAGGAATTTACACTATTCAATCAAATCTCATTATTTCACATAGAAATGTGTTTTCTAACTCAGTGAAATGAGGTCATTTTTATTGACAAAAAAAGATTGACGGAAGATATTTTATTAAAATATTAGTACTCACTTTGTTGTTTTCTCATTAAAAAGAAAATAGATATTGAGTGATAAGACCCCTTGAATACGACGTCACTACCCCAAACACACCCTTCAGTGAGATCAAATGAAGACCTGTCATTGGCTGAGAGGTGTGCGCAGCGCTTACAGGCTTGCACAGATCCATTGTTTGATTTTGTTGATGGCAGCCAGTGCGATGGGTCTATGAAGAGGTTTTTTAAAAGAAGAAAAAAAATGAAAATGAAATGTCAGGAAGTGTGTGTTACCATTGTGGAACTAACTGAAACAATTCTTACAAAAGCAACAGTGTAAACCAGTTCGTTTGTTAAGATATAATCTTCCAGTCAAGGGAACTCGGAAAACTGGCAACAGCCAATCTCTCTCATACAAACATTGGTTTATGTCTGTGATTATGAGTTTCATGAGAATAACTTGTAACTAGACAACAACACTTGTTCTAGTCATTGTGTAATCAGCAGTTCTTGGTAGGATTCGAACTTACAACTTTTTGTTTCCTATTTATTGATCTTTCAATCTCTGTTTCTTGACTATAGGTGACTGTATCTTTGTAAATGCAAGTCCTACATTCTAACAACATTTTGTTTCCTATTTATTGATCTTTCAATCTCTGTTTCTTGACTATAGGTGACTGCATCCAATGATTTCATTATTAAGCTTTGGGACATGAAGACAATGAAAGTCAAACATGAATTTATGGGACACACCAGCGCCATTAACTCTGTTGCTTTCAGTGTGAGTATTCAGCATCAAAACTTCCACCTTTAACAATTTGATTTATTTTTCAGATTAATAATGACCCTGAGAAAGGGAAGCCAAATGTTAATTTAAAGGCACTAGAAACCTTTGGTAAATTGTCAAAGACCAACACAAATGCAGACAATAACAAATCTATTTTTGTGCTAACAATTATTTGTTAGAAATGACCAATATTGCCTTTAAAGATGCCTGAAAATGTGGCTCCTACTGGAGTAGTCTATTCATCAAATATGTGTTTCATTTACGGTCAGTTCATGATTTTGCCTAGAACCAGACCCAAACCCTACCCAGCCCCAGTCCCTGCCCTAGTTCCAGACCGAGCCAGCCAGCCGCCGTTATTCTTTTTACTTTGTCAGCCTGATAAAAGTAACTGCCCATTGATACTACATGTATCTACTCGGGAGGGCAGTCAGCTTTTGCTTTTCTTATAAATCCCAGCAATATCTCACCTTTTTTTCCTCTCTATTTTCCAAACAGCAAGGTTGTGTCGTCTCAGCATGTTTTGATGGATCAGTCAGAGTCTGGTCTCATAAAGGAGTTGAGATTACTACACTCTACGGACACAATAGCCGTGTCAACAGCTGTGATGTCTTTGTAGTTTCTAAACAAGCACAAGGTAGAAAACAACTTACTCTTAACTGTATTTTAAAATATTGTTTCTTAAACAATTTTCTTTTGAACATCTTATAGCAGAGGACATTTATTTAGTGCTGGTATCTGCCCAGAACATGACAATAAACATACCCTCCCTGTTCCCTCTCTTAATGCTGTTAACCCAAGCTGGGGCAGGGACCTCCCAATGAGAATTGACACTAAACAGGGTCCGAGGGCTCAAGGAGATATGGACAGAATTTTAGCTTCCATATTTGTTTTATGAACTGTTTCTTGAGAACTAGAGTAGCAGAACTCTTCCAAAACTATCTCAGGAGCATGTCTCTGGATCATTTCTTGTGATTGTACAGATATCTTTGGAGATGTTGAGAACAAGGAGGCGGGGCAGACCAGCTGGGCGAGTATGACGGCCACTGAAGAGTGGAAGGATGCTCACTCCAAGAAGAAACTAGACAAAGTGGAGATGGTTCGCTTGGAGAATGTTGTCGTAGCAACAGCTAGTGATGATGCAATGACTCACCTATGGAAGCCGTTGCAGGTAAATTTTGTTTTAGATCAAATTAGATTTAATATTGTAAAGGAGAAGTTTACCTTTGGTTTTTGGAATTATAAAATTGTTTTGATCCTATATAAATGTAGATATATACAATAAAACTAATATTTGAATTTCATTTCAAAAGGTTGTTGTGTTTTTTTGACATATCCCCCAAATTCCTCATAGGAATACACACAATTTTACAATATATTTTTCAAGGAATTTTGTTTTTCAGATTTGTTACAGAACAATAGATTGTCTTCTTAAAATGGCAGTAATTGCATATTTTTCTCCATTTTCCTTTTTTAGGGCAATGAGATGTCATCTATGAGTGGACACTCCGATAGCGTTGTGGCCGTAGCTGTATCAAGCAAAGGTCATGTGATCACAGGGTCACATGATAAAACAATGAAGTTCTGGACTCCGAAGGTAAGACTTGATTCTTCCATTCTATTCAGTGCATAATTTTCAAAGAGCTGCTTAAGCAGAAATTATTGCTTAATGATTTCCTGCTTCGCGGGATGCCAGTCACAGATGATACATGTGCCAAGGTATTTTGGCTGGTAACATATTCTGGTAAGCATTATTTTGTTGTGCTTACAGTGCTCTCTCTTAACAGCGGACTGCTGGCCAAATGCCAGTTAGATTTCAGTCTCCAAGTGGTCTGGGTGACTAGCTCAGGGATGAAAAGTATCCCATTTAATTTAAAGTTAATTGGTTTTGCTGGCTAGTCACTGAACAAGTTATGAGCAAACCCAGACTTATTTATAATAATATATTATTACATTATAATGTAATAAATTGGACCCAGTACTTTTATTTATTTATTTATTAATTCTGAACTTAATCTCTATACTAGTCAAGAACCTCGTGGAGAGAAGACGAGGAAGTTTTGAGTGGGGAGAAAACCCCAGAGATTTATTGCATTGAAAACCCACGCAGTTAGGCAGGCACTGAAACCTAATGCATGGAGTGCCTCTGGTGGGATTTGAACGCGGGTCCTAGATTTGGAAGGCTAGGAAAGATACCACTACACCAACCCAACTGTCTAGATCTTGTTCAATGACTGGTTAGATCACAACAGCCAAATTTGTTGACAAGAAAATCTTACTGATTGTATTTGATTTGTGTTAATAGTTGGAGGCTCAGGTCCTTTCTGCTCGTCATAATGGTGAGGTTACATGTGCTGCGTATTCCCTTAAAGCAACGTACGCCATCTCTGCGAGCAGGTAAGCAAACAAGTCAATATCAGGGCTCAATTTCATAAAGATGTAAAGTAGAAGGTTCTGTTGAAGCAAGTTTCTTGGCTGAGCAAGAAATGACAAGGGTACCAGTAACAGCATAGATAATGGTGTTCTGGCTGTTAAGCTGTTTTTGCTAAGCAAGTGTTGTTTTGTGCTTAGCAAGTATTTGTGCTACCAGGCTTTATGAAATTGGGACCTGGTCTACAAGATCATGCCTCGAATTACACAAAGGCCAAGGAGGCATAGCCCCTGTTGCCCCTGGTCTTGGCCTTGGTGCCCCTTCAAAAGTTCCCATAGACTTTAAAGGAACATGTTGCCTTGGATCGATCGATTTGGTCTTTCAAAAGTATTTGTAACTGTTTTTTTATAAAATGCATATAGGTAGAAAGACGTTGTAAAAGTAGAATAAAATAACCCACACAAACATGCCTCGAAATTGCACGGTGTTCCTTTTACCTCGTCGACTAACACGGTCGGCCATTTATGGGAGTCAAATTTTTGACTCCCATAAATGGCCTACCGTGTAAGTTCGCACAGTAAAAGGAAAACCACGCAATTTCGAGGCAAACTTGTGTGGATCATTGTATTCTACTTTTAAAACATCTTTCCAACCATATGCATTTTATAAAAAGGGTTAAAAAACGCTTTTTATAGACCAACTCGTCCGATCCAAGGCAACGTGTTCCTTTAAGATTGTCCAACGGAAGTGCCCTTTGCAAAATAAAAATGGCCTTGCCCTTTCAAAGATGAAATTCCAAGCCTGCAAAACGGAGCGTGTTTAGTTCAGGGATGAGAAATTTCAGACTTTTATCTGAAACTCAGACTTTTTAAAGTCTTCCTGGTATAAAATGTTATATTTTTCTCAAAACAAAAAAGTATAGCTCTTTGATCTACCTCTCTAGCTCTGAGGATATTGCTTAATCTTATTAGAATTCCCAAAAGCTCCTTGAAATCTATATCAAAGGGGTTGTCAAAAGGTTGGAACGCTATCATTTCAATGTACCTCGTAAGATCTACTTATCAATCAAATTTTCTACAAAACACAGCCATTACTTACGTAAATTTCGTTTACGTTTCAACTAGTATAATCAATAGTCATCCTCAGAACGAGGCACAACCAGTCGGTTGGTGGTGCCATTTACTACTGCCACAATTGGCCTAACCACCATCAAGTAGCTGTAGCAGGAAACTGGTGGGACTGGTGCCTCGTTCTGATGATCACTAGTGATACTAGTCGAAAAGTAAAAACAATTTACGTGAGTATTGGCTGTGTTTTGTAGAAAATTCATTTGATAAGTTGATATTTTACCAGCCTGATGATACTCGTAAGATCTGGATCCCAGTTTCAGACTTTTAAAGTAGTCATCCATAGTTTTCTCTAACCTTTAGACGTGAATGACGTTAGCTTATATAAGTTTTATGTTAAAATTTTCAGCACTTTTGTATAACTTCTTGTATTTTATTTTTGAAGGAATGGTGAAGTAATGGTCTGGAAGATGCCTGAGAAGAAGTCTACCTCACTGACTCTACCAAAGGTTGTCTTCTCAAACAAGGTAACCTAAAAAGAAAAACACACCCACAAAGTCGTGCACCCTATTTTCAATTGATTTTAAAATTCTGCAAAATAATGGCAAATTAAACGTGACTAAGTTTGTTTAATCATCACTTGTCCATAAGAAGAACATTGTATTTCTGTACATTTTGTGTTGTATTAAAAGAATCCTGTGTTTTAAACACTGTGCACAGTGCCTGTTTGTGTAGCTCATGCAACTTCTGAGAAAATAGAAACAGCTTTTGCAATCTGCTTACCAACCAAAAGGTATAAATGCAAAAAGTAATGGCCTGACATATCGAACCAAGCAGAGTGTTTCTCAAAGGCTAGAATACTGCTAGGGTTGAAACATCAGGCTATTAACTATTTAATTGAGATTGAAGTTTCTTATCTATATTTCTGGTTTTTGCCATCAGTTAATGGATAAGGCCATCAATGCTGTATGCTTCTTGAGTGACACCCGGTTTGCTTTGGGGTCTGACAATGGTATTGTCACCGTGTGGGATATTGACGCCCCAACCCCACCCATGACTGCGTGGAGAGTACAGTGAGTTTTATTTCTGAAGATCAATAACTCTTTCAGTTTTCTTCTCTTTTCTCCTCTCTTTCCTGAGCCCAATTTCATGGCTCTGCTTACCGTAAGCAAAGAATCAATGCTTACCGTAAGCAAAGAATCAATGCTTACCGTAAGCAAAGAATCAATGCTTACCATAAGCAAAGAATCAATGCTTACCGTAAGCAAAGATTCAATGCTTACCATAAGCAAAGAATCAATGCTTACCGTAAGCAAAGATTCAATGCTTACCATAAGCAAAGAATCAATGCTTACCATAAGCAAAGAATCAATGCTTACCGTAAGCAAAGATTCAATGCTTACCATAAGCAAAGAATCAATGCTTACCATAAGCAAAGAATCAATGCTTACCGTAAGCAAAGATTCAATGCTTACCATAAGCAAAGAATCAATGCTTATTGTAAGCAAAGAATCAATGCTTACCGTAAGCAAAGAATCAGTGCTTACTGAAAGCAAAGAATCAATTCTCATGTAAGCAGGGAATCAATGCTTACCGCAAGCGAAGAATCAACGCTTACCATAAGCTCAGAAATCCCTGCTTACTGGAAGCAAAGAATCAATGCTTACCGTATCAAAGAATCAATGATTATGTAAGCAGGGAATTCTGAGTTTACATCAAGCAAAGTTCACAGGTTAGCAGGGAATTATTGCTTGTGTGTGTGCATGTTCTACGAAACTTCGCTTACACATCTAGCGCAGAAATTGGCGCTTGCCCTGTAAGCGAAGAATAGTGATTGCAAATACAGAATTTGACAGTAAGCCGACCCATGAAACTGGGCCCAGTTCTGAGAACACTGAACTTGAGTAATTTAACATCATTTCTAATCTTCGGGAAAAATACTACTTTTTACAGACAGAGGAAAAGTATGCAGACTGAAGGTTATGAGAAGAGCCCAATCACATGTATGACCTATGACCCTTTGAGGGATAACCTTTATACAGGTCACTGGGCAGCCATGGTATGCTCATTCAAGTGTGACTCCGGCAAACTACGAGCAATCTACAAAAGGTATTACAAAACCTCTTCATTCTTAAAGACATCGGACATGTTTGGTAGTTGTCAAAGACCAGTATCCTCACTTGGTGTATCCCAACATAATGCATCAAATAATAAACCTGTGAACATTTCGACTTATCAATTGGTCACAAACGTTGCAAGAGAATAATGGAAGAAAGAAAAAAACCTTGTTGCACAAATTTTTCTGCTTTCAGATGCCTAAAAAAGGCTTCAGGTCTAAAGTCTTTTAATATTTGAGTCAGAAATTACCTCTTTCTTAAAAACTACGTTACTTCAGAGGGAGCTGTGTCAATGTTTTCAATGTTTTATACTATCAAAAGTTCTCCATTGCTCGTTGCCAAGTTAGTTTGAATGCAAACAATTATTTTGAGTAATTACCAATAGTGTCCAGTGCCTTTAAACTGTTAACATTGTTGATGCTTTTGTGTACCGGCCATTTTGTTCACTGGAAAGACTGCACAGTTGTGTGAAGTACTTGTTTGTATTCTGCAACCCAAAAATATATTTATAAGTATTGTCGTCTAGTTACTGAATCATAATTTCTAGATTGGTGCAAGTCATAATCATAGACATTAAACCAATGTTTGTATGAGAGAGATTTTCTGTTGCCAGCTTAGTGTTTAAATCCCCTTGTGTGAGTTTTCTAAATTCCATCGATGGGAAGATTGTGAAAACAAACTCTTTTGTGATTTTTCTTATTTTTGTCTAGAGATGAGAAGGACTCCCCTGATTGGATCTTAGATGTGAAGATTCTAAGAGATAACACCATGGTAGCAACTACTGCAGCAGGAGAGATACAACACTTCAGAAACTTGGTAAGAACATCCTCTGGGATATCTAAAACACTGGGTGCAAGGGTCAAAGTTCAAGGTTATCAGTAAGCCAATATGATTACCTCATTTATGTATAAAGACAAACTAATTTGTGATTGTTAAAACATGCTGAAAGACAAAAAAATCTTTTCTTTTTGGAGATTGCTTGGAACTTGTTGCCTGTAAAGTGCCTCATGTGACAAGGCCCTAAGTTTCACAAGTTGCAATTTATAATGTTATTAATCATTTTGTTTTAGGAGTTGTTCCCTGCCTCACGATTCATCATCATGAACCCAGAGGAGAAGGTTGTTGGTTACCAGCCTCCTTGCTGGGTATCAGCCTGCGCTGGAGTAGAGTTACGCAGTGGTAAGCGGCTTGGTTTAGGCGACGCCGGTAAGGGAATGAAGAAAGCAGTTTTAACAGTAGACTCCATGGGATACTTGGCAGTGTGTGACGTCACGACGCAAGAAGTTATATCAAAGAAAAAGGTAGGTCATATAGATAGTAGTCCTGGCCGACTTTCCACCTTTCGCCTAAGTAGTAGTTCAAAAGCAGGATAGTTTGTTTCAGAAATGAGAAGTCTCTTGATTTCCGAAAAACTTTCTAGAAAAACTCTGCTCGGGCCGAAACGTCAAAACAAGATTTTAGCATTTAAACCATCAGTGCTTTGGTTGGTAAGCTGTTGTAACATTAACGCTATTTTCTTATTTATTTCTAGGTTCACACAGATGGAGTGAATGACCTAGCTGTCTGTGACGATGTCATCTGCACTGCATCAGAAGATAGCGCCCTCAAGTTGTGGTCTCGTAAGAACTTGAAACAGGTAATGTTTAATTTTCAATAATCAATGATCTTAAAATTTGCAAATTTTTAAATGCACTTTACAAGTATTGTAATTGTAGTAATTATTATTTATTATTTTACAATTTAAGTTCTTTATCTTCATTTATCTTTAGGTGGGTCAGTTCTATTGCCAAGCGCCTATTACTACGGTAACGACCTCACCAATCCCAGAATGCAGTGAATTTATCTGTGGAGACAAACTTGGTAATGTTTACTTCTTGGAATGGTGCAGCAAAAGTTCAAGCGGAAATTAGTAAGTGTGAGAGTTAAGGGATTGTGACGACACCAGGGCTAAATTCATGGCTCTGCTTACATTGGACTACTGCGCTTACAGTCACTTTTGTCCGCTTATAGTGTAAGCACCAAATTACTGCACTAGCTGTGTATGAAAACAATGTTTTGCATTGTGATTTGAACATGCCCACTAGCAAAAATGTCTGCACTGAGTATTTCTTCTTTTGTAAGCGCTGATTAGGGGGTTATGGGGAGTAGAGCCATGAAATTAAGCCCAGTTTGAATAGCTTCCGTGATTGTGTTATATACTTTAGTGTACACCACTGGAAAATAACAATCCTTGTCAGTTTTACTTCAGTTGTGCACGTTACTAAAATAGCAATTTCTGAAGAGAAAGTATATGCAAATTCATTCTCACCATTTTATTTCTTGCAAACATTTCTTAAACTACTCTTATAACTTCAAACTGACATACCTTTTCATGTAGAAAAGAAATCTATTTCGTTTGGAAATAATATTACCGGTAAGTAATAGTTTTTGGTTGATTTGAATATTAAGTGATTATTTCTCAAAATATAAAGGCTTGTATCCATAACAACGAGACATTGTGTTTTCGTTCATCAATTTTAAGTGACTGTTCAACATCCCTTCAACAATGGTGTTTCATACAGAGAGTTAAGAATTTATATTGAGGCTTTCAGAAGGAGTTGGTTTGTAAATATAATTATTTTTGGCTTGAAAGTTTTTTTTAAACAAAATTTATAAGATTACTAAATCTACAAGAGGATTGTGGTAAAATATAATGATAATAGTTATGACTATGTTTGAGTGTGATTATCAGTCAGGTAATTAGATAAGACGTCTGTATGTAGAAGCCAATAATAAGAGTGGGAGATTTGTGAATTTATTTATGTTTGTTTTATTATAAAAAAGACATCAGATGTGAACTTAACAATGTTAGAAATGTATAGATATATTGTAAGTAGGACAGTTTGAGATATATATTTGCAATATTTTGTTTTAATAATTATCATGTAACTATATGCAGGAAATGTTTGTGGGATGGTCTGGTGTTTTGAGGTGGTTAAAATAATTATGAAAACATTTGCATTTTCACTGCTTTGAAAAATCCAGGTAGTGCCTATATGCAGCTTTAAGATTTTGAATGGTTGTGTCTTATTTTGTATAACTCTTGAGAAAAAATACTCAATTCAAACCTAAAGTTCTAATGTATTGAGAGAAGTCTGTTAAACATTTTTGTAGTCCAGCCCTGGAAGACCAAGATCTGAAGGTCTGAGGGATGACTGATCTTCGTCTTCAGACATGCAACCTTCAAAACTTTAATAATTTCAATAAAGATTTTCTTTAACATCGGTACTGGATCAATTGATTTTTTTCATTTTTTTTTCATAGAATTTATAGGGATGGTCAGACTTTTGTTTCAGTTTATTAAAACTTTGTAGCATTAAGATATATTTTAAATAAAATTATATAAGAAAGTTAGATCCATTTCTTACAGTGTGATTTTGAGTTTTGAAGATTGTTTTATTTAAATTTTAAATCTTATATCTCTCTGATTATCGTTAGAAAGTGCATTAAAGCCATTATACACATATTCGGTACAGAAAAACAAAAAAAATTCACAGATTTACAAATAATTTACAGGGTTTACAGAAGGTAGTGGTGAAAGACTTCTCTTGAAATATTGTTCCATGAAATGCTTTACTTTTTGAGAAAACATTCAAACAATATCAATTCTCGTTAGCGAGAATTACAGATTTATTTGAAACACATGTCATGACACGGCGAAACGCGCGGAAACAAGAGTGGGTTTTCCCAGTATTTTCTCCCGACTCCGATAACCGATTGAGCCTAAATTTTCACAGGTTTGTTATTTTATGTATAAGTTGTGATACACGAAGTGTGCGACTTGGACAATACTGTTTACTGAAAATGTATAATGGCTTTAAAGAGAATATGCAATTTATTTTCAATTGAAAAAATAGTGAAATCTCATTTGTTATATGTAGCTCATATGTGTATATGTAGCTCATAACAAGGGACTGTCGAAGACGAGAAAGACCAATAACTATTTTCGAACATTATTGAAAGTTTGTATAATGTGCGCAAAAAAGCTCAGAGTAAAAAAAACTTCTTTTAGAAAAAGTTTTAAATAAAAAAGTAGATCTTTTGATAAAGTGTTCACAGGTTGGGTCTGTGGTGTGTTTATTTCAAACAATGTTTGGTGTGGGAATGAATTTACAAAAAGACCTGTTGTTCACTTTCACTTTTTGAAACCCTAACCACAATAAAGTGATTGGGCCCACATAATTAGGTAAGCTAAAGTTTAACTTGATAACTAAGTTGTTTAAACAGTCCCTGACCCACCCCTACGATGGCCACTTTAACAATGAAACAATGCAACCCAAGGGTTTCTTTGTTCTTGTGGTACCCCACAAAAACATTCTTCAGAAAAGGGAACATTAAACTACCAAACGTCCGTGTTTGCGCCCTCTCTAGGTCGAGAAAAAAATAGTCAGGTACCCTTTACTCATGAATGAAGAAAAGTAATAATAAAGGAAATGTAACCATACTTTATATGGTTTTGCTGTACTAAATCAAAATCAAAACATGGTTTTGTTGAATGTGAGATAAGTTAGTTCATTTGCCTTTCATTTTGAACTTGAAAAGTTGCAGACGGTCTCACAATAAATGATATATTTTTTCATGAGTATCATTCTGTTAGCCTCAGCTTTGTGATGTTTCAGAGCAGCACTCAGAAGAGATGCTGGACATTCAGCAGCGAAAAGGATGTAGAAATTCTCAGACAAGAATGCAATACTCGATTCCAAGAACGACATCATCTTATCTCAGCAAAGGTTTGTTTAAAAAATACTAGCTCAGCATGGAGGTAGAAATGGCCTATGTATGGTAGGGCCTACTTTCCCAAGTAGTTTGTAGTTGAGATGATCATTCCTAACCCAGCTGGTACCTATAGTATTAAACTGGTCAGTGGCCAGAGGTTCGCGATCATTGCAACTAAAGTAATGTAAAGATTATATTATATATAATAATAATAGACCTTATGCATTGACGTCATCCAGCCGCCATCTTTGAGGTCAAACGGTGACGAAACAATCAAAACGCACATAGATTGGCCAATGAACAACCTCCTTTTGACCTCTCTCAAGGCGAGGGCGCCGTACTGAAATGACGTCATGTGCAAGGTCTATTATAAACATTTAGAAAAAAAAAAAAAATTACTCCTATGGAACTGGAGGGATGTACTCAATTGGAAGATAGATAGATAGAAAGTTTTAGTTAAATCATGGTATGGAGGAAGGAAATGGTTAAGTTAACAAATAGTTTAATGAATCTTTAAATAATGACATTGATAATCAGGCTTAGTAGTTGCAATATTAATATTATCAAATCCCAATGACACCTAGGCCTATATTAATGTATTTACAATGTAAGAAGCAATAATTAGGGAATAACAGTGTGAGGAGGTCCGTTAACAGTGCCAGCCACCAACCAAGGTCATTACCTCGCACAGTGCAAAGTGAAACTAGTTGTACACAATGTAGGTTTAGGGGCCATTTACTCGCTAGTTTCCAAAGCCGGTCTTTATACCGCCCGTTAATACATCCCCATGTGATCGGGTGTTGACCAATCAGAGACTTGAAACAGTCCGAGGTATTTATGAATCATTCAATGATTTTCTTTGACAGAGGAAAGATCCAGGATCTTTTTTCCTTTCTGCAAATGAGGAATACATTTTGTGTCGTCATTATGAACATCTACTGCGAGATTTCTGCCGAAGATTTGAGCCCCCAATGCCACCAAGTGTTAAGGTAAGTAATAAGAACATACCATGCCAAGGCCAGTAAGTACACAGAGGTTATGCCCCTTGATGCCCTTGACAGTTTTCCATTGTCTTTAATTAAGATATTCTAATAGAGTTTCCTTTTGCAAAAGTAGCTAAAAACAAAAGAATTATACTTATCGCTGGGTACTAGAATAAGGTTACGAGCCAAACTACCACGTTTTCTGTACGATTTGTGACTGGTCTCCTGTTCACTTTCTTTAGCATAAATTGTTTAGCAATATTTTCTGCGTAAGAAACGTCATAAAATTGGACCTTGGATTTAAAAAAAACAAACTCCAGTGACTTAGTTGCTTTTACTTAATTTTCAAGGGTGAACAGCTCGCCCTCGACGGGCTAAAGATTTGCCAAACTAGCATTAAAATCCATAAATTTCACAAGTGATTTTGTTTTGCTGTCTTTACAGGGTACATCATGTGCATATTTCAAGAGATTCTACCTGCGCAACACAGTGATGGATTATCATCCTAAGTTTATTATGTAAGGATGTTACCCCCCCCCCCCCCTTCCACCCCTGACCTACTCCTAGAACTATAAGATTGTTACTGGAGAAGACGCCGCTCTAACCTCATTGGTCTTAGAATAATAACAATAAATGAAAAATAATTAGAATACTCATTACCAACCTTTTAAGCAATAACAAATTTTCTTACGATATTAATGTTTCAACCCCTACTTCAAAAACATTATTCGCAACTGAATACTTGCTCAGGGTTAACTGCCTAAACCATTCCAATTTTTGTTATTTTTTCCTTGAGGTAATTTTACCAGATTTCCTGACCTTATTTTCTGTTCTAACCTGGTGTAAGCACTGTGTATTCTCAGTACTTCCAGAGTTCTGTGGAAATAAAAGTTAAATACTTAATCAAATGTATTTTCCTGATCAAGAAGTTTTAAAACTGGTGACTTTTTCTTTACAGGTTGACGTGTGTGTATCTTGCTTGTAAGATAGAAGAATTCAATGTCTCCATTACGCAATTCTGTGGAAATCTCAGCGCTGACCAAGAGAGGGCAGCAGAGCTTATATTAGGTCACGAGTTACTCGTTATGCAACAACTTGACTTTCATCTGACTATACATAATTTATTCAGACCACTAGAGGGATTTCTTATTGATATTAAGGTAAATATATCGTTGCATCTGTTCAAAAATATCAAGTGTAGAACCTCATTTTTGAAAGAGCTCGGCTATTTTAACAATTTGTGAAGGGGCACTATGGCCAATTCCAGGGCAACAGGACAGGCCATGGAGCCTGTGGTCTCTGTGTAGTTCCAAGCCTGAAATATTGCATCTCTATTAAGGCATTATATGTCAGATACTGTGCTCTTATAAGTGCTGTTTATTATCATTATCTCAATTATCTCATCGTATCTGCAACAAAAGACATCTAAGCTTCTATAGGTTTGTTACATCCAGGATATTTAAACTGAGATATGACATTTTGGCACTTTCAAACTTGCATGTAACAGAGATGCTATTTTAGAAGATATGATATTGTTTCACTGACCAATAATATTGAGACTACTCTCATTGGGTAAGGTTGGGCTTCCCATTAGATTCACCACAGCAGTCCATGGTGTGAATCCCACCCTCGACCAGAGCCTTGCATGTAGATTAGGATAAGAATCTCTACCTGATTGACTGCACAGTGTTAAAGAAACTTTCTTTTTCTGAATTTATTAATCTGTGAGACGGGCATAAAGTAAAACAGTTAGGACTGTTAATTATGTGAACATTAAGTTGCAAAAATGTGTAATTTACAGTTCATATTCTGCAGTGCGTAATACCTGTCCTTTGCTTGAAACTTTGTATACAAGAAATTGATTCTATATTTGTTTTCAGACACGTTTTCCATCACTAGAGAACCCAGAACAACTGAGGAAATCAGCAGAGGAGTTTCTTCACAGGTCCCTTGCAAGTAACGTCAGCCTCCTGTACTCACCATCTCAGGTAAAAACATTCACCTGTACTCCTCCCAAGTCAGTACGAAGAACGAAGCAATGGTTTAGTGTCTTGCTTAAGGACACAAGTGTCACGGCTGGGGATTCGAACTCACACTCTGCTGATCAGAAACACCAGAGTTTGAATTCGGTGCTCTTAACAGCTCGGCCACGACACTTCCATACTTGTAAGACCATGTAAGACATACTTGTAAGTCCATGTAATGGCTTATCTGGTGTCTGGACTGGAAATGTTTCTTCCAATTACTATGATTACAAAATCAAACAACATTGGTACCAAAGTACCATTTGTTCAATTTGCTAATAAAGTTATAGAAATTCAGGTGGTGTTAATGAGTACAATTTGTGTCAGATGAATTGATTCTTCACAACTTTCTTAATGTGCATCTTATTTTGTTTCTTTACAGATTTCCTTAGCGGCTCTTGTTACAAGTGCAGGAAGACAGAAAGTCAACATTGATAAGTGAGTTTAAGAATTGGCAGTCTTTTATCTGCTCTTGAGATGAAAAGATTTACACAAAAGACTTTCAAATGGGTGTACCTACAGGTTTACTAGTTATAGTTACTTCTTGTTTTCCACATTATGCAAAGGTTCAAACATAAGGTGATGTCCGCCTTTGGGTGACTTTAAAGTGACAGTGAATCAAAATATAATAATTGATCACTACTCCTTGCCGAGAGTAGAAGATGTCTTTGCAACACTTTCGGGAGGACAGAGATACAGCAAACTTGATCTACGTCAAGCTTACCTACATATGGTGATGGACCCTGTGACTCCAATAAGTTACTCACAATCAACACCCACAAGGGACTCTTTGCTTTCAACTGCCTAGCCTTTGGTGTAGCGTCTGCACCTGCCATGTGGCAAAGAACCATGGAACAAGTTCTCCAAGGCATACCTGGCATTTAATGTTTACTGAATGACATGTTTCAACCCTAGAGGGCGCTATTTATACAATGAAAGTTGCAATGTGCTTACAAGGATCTTACATAAAGTTTGTCACTTTGGGGCACTTTTCCCCAGATGATGAGTTTTTCTTTTTTTCTGACCAGGTATGTGACGGATTTCTTGCTCAGTAGTGGAAAGAAAGAAGATCTTAAAGAACTAGTCATGTCCATAAAAAGTAAGTTTCTCACAACATGAGGTGTGTTGTGGTTGTGTTGTGGTCGAGGGTTTTAATGCATCAGACTTAAGACCTAGGGTGTGGGTTTGAATCCTCGTCATGTCACTTGTGTCCTTGAGTAAGACGCTTAACTGTCATTGCTTCTTTTCACACAAGGGTACATGTTAATGGATACATGTGGGGTCATAGATGGTTCTTGTGAATGATTTAGCTTTGTGTGCTACTTAGCAGCACAGGATGTCTACTCCCCAGGAAGCTTAGATTGTTTAAGGGAGAAATAAATGGCCCAGTGACCAGGGGAATAATGTCAAAAGTGTCACTGTGTGACAGATTTGAGCGCTGTTTAAAGGCAGTGGACACTTTTGGTAATTTTCAAAGACTAGCCTTCACAGTTGGTGTATCTCAACTTATGCATAAAATAACCTACCTGTGAAAATTTGAGCTCAATTGGTCATCGAACTTGCGAGATAATAATGAAAGAAGAAAACGCCCTTGTCACACAAAGTTGTGTGCGTTTAGATGGTTGATTTCGAGACCTCAAGTTCTAAATCTGAGGTCTCGAAATCAAATTCATGGAAAATTACTTCTTTCTCAAAAACTATGGCACTTCAGAGGGAGCCGTTTCTCACAATGTTTTATACCATCAACCTCTCCCCATTACTCGTCACCAAGTAAGGTTTTATGCTAATAATTATTTTGAGTAACTACCAATAATGTCCACTGCCTTTAAGAATCCACTAATAATATTGTTAATATAATGTACAAAAGGTTCTAGATCAGGGTTTGATAAACCTTTTATTTTTATATTTTGTTGACCATGGCTCAGTTTTGTCATAACTTCGTTTGCGTAGATTTTAATCAAGAATGTTCACACTTTAAACTTAAAAATGTCTCTCACAAAACACCAGCTGAACAAAATATCTAAAAATTTAGCCTAAACTATTTCACTTGAATACAATTATTTGAAAAAATCAAATACATGTAAGATAGAGTTTTGTTGAAAACATGGTACTAGTCTTACTATAACTATGTTAAATGATCCTAGTTAGTTAACGATGTCGTGTTTTTCAGACTATTTGTATGTGAAGTATTAACAGCGGATATTTTTGTGAGTGTATATTTGGCTTTTGAGAAAGACTCTGCTAGGGTTGATACGTCAGGCCATTAACTATCCTCATGTCATGTGTTTTCAGTAGGATAACAGGAAAATTGTTCACAATCAAAACTTAATTTTTTTTTTCAAATCATCTTTCCAATTTTTTAACAATAACACTTTCACTTCATGGTGTGTTGAAATTTTTAAAGTTTTGGTTTTACGTTGCGAGAGACAGTCCGCCATTAACAGTGCTTGTGCATGCACGACATTGGAGCAATGCCATATGTTTTCACACTTTTCATTGGTTGGTATTTTATTGAATATTCAGAAGCTTGTATGGCGGGCAAAGTAAATCAAAAATATTGTTTAATTAGTACTTAACAAATTTAATTACATTTTTGTCCTAAGGCATTATGGCTACTATCCAGAGATATCATAAGGCATGAAAGTAAAACACCCCACCCCCTTGATGCACTCACACTTCATAACAATCCGTTTCTCCCCATTTCAGACCAGTAATGTTTGGTTTCAGGAGATAAGAAACCAATCTATGATATTTTCTCTTAAATGTAGACTTAATATTTATTACGCTTATCGGAATTTATAACAGTTATGCAGTAAATAAATAAAAAAAATTGTTGTCATTTTCACTTAAAATATTTTAATATTTTCCCCACATTTGCGCACCATAGAATCCCAAATAGTAACCACCTCACGTGATCCATCTAGTGACTAAAGCAGAATGAAACTCAAACTAGCGGATAGTAATTTTGTTTTGAACTTTCGAGGTTGGATGATGTTTCTTTGACTCACTTGAATGTTGGCATAATAATGCACTAGTGATTAGTACCAAAAATCAATCATTTTATAAATGTTTGAGCATAACCAACGACAGGAAACTTTATTCTCAGCATGATTAAGCCTGATGAAAATACAGACCGTGAGTAAACTGCATAGCTTCTGTCACCGGTGCAGCTTGCACAATTTCGCGGTAAACAGGAATCAAAGTTGGGGACCGAAAACATATGAGGGTCGATAACGAATGACGCTACGATATTTCTTTGTCTGTGTTTGTTTTCTCAGAAATCCGTTACTTAGTGAGTAACATTCCTCCTCTAAACATCGAAGTAGTGAAGAGTCTGGAGAAGAAGTTGGACCAATGTCTCAACCAAGAACTCAATCCAGACAGTGCGATGTAAGTCAAGATTAGTAGCAGAACTCGGAAAACACTAAGCCAAACATTTTCCTTGTGACTAAGGCCTAATTTCATAAAGCCTGTAAGCACCATAGTTTGCTAAGCACAAACATGTACCAAAATACCTTAAGTTTACTATGCTGTGAAGGGGACCAACTCATTTTTTGCTAAGCAAAAACAATTGTATTAAAAAAAAACAATCCTTTAAGAAGCTGTTCAAGGACATGCATGACCATTTTATTAAGCCATGTTTTTGGGAGCATGGTTATTGAAATAGTATCCCTGCCCTACATTGCCAACCAAAATGGTTGGGACAAAATACCCCATCCCCATCCCCCCAAAACGGCCTGATATACTTCTGTCATTTGGAAGTAGTCCACCACTTCTTCAAGGAGGTAGGGGTGGTGATCTGTTGACACCAAGGGCATGACCAGGGCATCGTTGAGGCCTTGGCTCCGCTTACCACTGTGAAATACCAGACCTAAAGGTGTAGATTGACAAACGGCAGTAAATCACGGCAGAAATATGCCAATGAATAAGATTACGGCTGCGGCTAGATCGCCCTGTTTCGCATTGAAGTATAGGATGTCCTTAGCAGCACCCTTAGCAATAGCCATAGCCGTAGCCATAGGCTATAGTGTGCTCAATTACAACATAGCAGGGCTTACCCTTAAAGACACTGGATACTAATTGTCAAAAACCAGTCTTCTCACTTAGTGTATCTCAACATACGCATAAAATAACAAACCTGTGAAAATTAGAGCTCGACTGGTCGTCGGAGTTGCAAGATAACTATGAAAGAAAAAACACCCATGTCACATGAAGTTGTGTGCTTTCAGATGCTTGATTTCGAGACCTCAAATTCTAAATCTGAGGTCTCGAAATCAAATTCATGGAAAATTACTTCTTTCTCGAAAACTACGTCACTTCAGAGGAAGCCGTTTCTCACAATGTTTTATACTATCAACAGCTCCCCATTACTTGTTTACAATTAAGGTTTTAAGCTAACAATTATTTTGAGTAATTACCAATAGTGTCCACTGCCTTTAACTCTAGCCCAGCGTTTATTGTCTAGTCAAAACTGCTATGGGCCAGTAAACACCATTTACCCTGTGGGCTTCTCAAATCTGCCCAACCTACATTTCTTCCTTTTCAGATGTGAATAATAGATTTTGGAAAAAAAAGGAGTAAATTTATTTTTGACTGTGTGAATGCAATTTCATTTGGCCATTAAACTGTTTGTGATTGACCATTTATACATAAAAAAAATACATGTTTAGAATGTGGACTACTAAAACTTTGTGGGAGCAATTAAAATGCACCCATGTGAGCTGCTTTATTAAAAGCTTCCAAGTGCAAGAGGCATGATATCTTTGCTGTGGTTAGGGCAAGGTTTTTTCCTTTTCTGAGTTATGTATAGCTCTATGAAGATTGACCAGGGGCATTAAGGTGATTGCCTCAGTTAAAGCCATTGGACCCTTTCGGTAAACAGTATTGTCCAAGGCCCACACTTCGTGTGTCACAACTTCTATATCAAATAACAAACCTGTGAAAATTTAGGCTCAATTAGTCAACGGAGTCGGGAGAAAACCCACCCTTGTTTCCGCACACTTCGTCGTGTCATGACATGTGATTAAAATAAGTACGTAATTCTCGATAACGAGAATTGATATTGTTTTAATGTTTTCTCAAAAAGTAAAGCATTTCATGGAATAATATTTCAAGAGAAGTCTTTCACCATTACCTTCTGTAAACCCTGTAAGTTATTTGTAAATCTGTGAACTTTAAAAAAAATTATGTTCCGAAAGTGTCCAATGGCTTTAAAGTATCAGGCTTGTATAGACAGTTTTATAACTGCGTAAAGTTTTATAAAAGCGGCTGCTGGACTTGTTTGGTCTTGAGTTTACCGGCCCCATGCTAATGTCACTGCCCCGGGCTCTATGTCATATCTTTATCTCTCGATACAGTTTAAAAGATCTCTAATTCTTCTATATTGTTATTTCCAATTCAGTTACAAGAAGAAGGTCCAAGAATTACTGGATGCAGAAGATGAAGACTTCACACTAGAAAACTACACACAAAATGAGGTTGGTACGACGAGAGTCCTTTAACTTTTTCTCTGTTGATGTCTTCAAGTTCACAATCATTCCAATCTCCCCCCCCCACCAGTCTTCTGATCATTGAGAATAAATATAAACTACAAGGGAAACTGAGTGGGTAAATTTTAAAAGAGTTGAGGTTGAACAAAGATAAATTGACTAGAGTGACACTCGAACCATCGACCTCCAAATTAAAGTGCGGGCGCTTTACCATAGACTACCAACTGAGCTATCGAGCCCTATGTTGGCGGGCTCCCTATGTTGTCAACATCTTTGTTCGGGGGTGCCTTGACTGGCCGATTTCTACCGGTTGGCAACCACCAATAAATATAATACATCTTTTGTTGTCTTGTTTGCAACCTTTTTTTTCTGTGAGTTGGTGTTTGGTATTTGCACCCACCACAAAAGATATCCCAGTTGTTATTGCTCTGTTTACTTTCCTGCAAGTACATGCTGTAATATTTTTATTGACAACACTTAACTTCCATTGTTGATTAACAACTTGGTGAACAAATGTGTTACCATGGTTACATTGTAGTTCAATAGATGCATGACCTACTACAGGCAAAGAGCTCACAACGCAATAAACTAACATGACAAAGCATTCTAAAACTTGAGTGTTGATCTTTGTAAGCAAACACAGGTTTTTTGTGAAAGTAATATTATTATACTCAGATTTCATCATTCGTATTCCACAGAGCTTGCTGTTTTCATAAGTTTAAAGACCATAAGTTTTTGTGTGGTAGGAACCGTACTTCCAGACTTGATTTTGTTTTTGGTGTAATATTTCGAGGGTGAATATTTAAACCAGAAATTGTTGTTGTGGTTGTTGTGTATTGGGTTTGTTATTCTATGTTACAAATTTTATATATGTTTAGTTATGGGAAAAAAATGAAAAAATGAGTATGAAAAATAACCACTAGCACTCCGAACTAAATGACATCATATTTGATAAAAATGCTCAGCCATTAGAAAAGCATTCCACCATGATTGCGACCACCGCATGATCAGTGCGCCAAACTGTTCTTACTCACAAACCATTGTGGGGTCGTTACACAGCGGAAAAATAGACCCCACAAACAATGTCCTTTGTTCATTTTGGACCTAACGGAGGAATTCTTTAGAAAAGGGAATAAAAAACCAATAATGGCTGGACCCCACAAACTTGATCTGTAAGATTGCCTGTACTAGTAGTTGAGTCAGTTTCGCGAGTAAACTTAAAACTTGGTAATGTTCCAGACACGATATTCTTCCTACTTTAGTCCGATTTTCAATTTTTGTTTCCCTTGGGAAAGGTCTGAACAATTAAATTGCTTTTAAAATATATGAAAATTAAAGCCTACACCTTGTATACACGTAGGTCAGCCGTTGTGCTCGATAAAATTTTCCTCTTTTTCCCAATGACCAAATACCATTCTTGATGTTCTTGGAATTTAAAACATTAGTCTGTGATTCGGTACTTAGAGTCTATTTTTAGCATTAGTGCAGAGTCCTATTTATGATATGAATCATTTCTTGACAGTTTTAGAGAATTAGAGTAAGGTTGTATCGTGAATGGTTATATTTAGTATTTATTTATGGCTGCTATAGTCACCTTCGTGTCGCTTTTTTTCCTCTGGTTTTGAAAAAAAGTAAAGCAACCCTTTATATATTTCCTTCATACTTTCAAATTAGGTAAATAAATTGACCAAATTAATGCAGGAAATAGTTCTGAACTCACATTTTTACCCTAGTTATATCTTTCTCATCGGTTAAATGAAAAAGACTCTGCTACATGTAGGTCTGAAATGCGACGCCATTTTATGCGACGCCATTATGCGACGCCATTTCCACTTTTTACTTTTCTTTTCATCATGGATCAAACATTTTGTGCTTTCCTCCGACGCCACCCAGGGCGTATGACAATTTATTTTCAATCACTGATCGTAGTTAACAACAAAGCAATAAAATATCGTTTTTAAAGCACACTTTAGAAATTAATAACAATTTCAACGATGAACATCAATCATTCATGGGAAAGTCAACTCAACCCTAAGGCACAACAAAACAATCCAAAATAAAAATGAGAACTTTCTATTGATCAGGTTTCATCATGTGTGTCCATTAGGTTGAGAATACTTCAAAATCAGCTTTGTCACTCCACTGAATAAGCTGTTTGACTTCAAAATAACAAGTGCAATAATTTACCCCCTACCTGTCTCCTTAACAACTTATTTGGGATGTTTTTCAAAAAGAGATTAGCGTGAAACTTTTGAAGTTTGATCCTTAGAGGTAGACGTTGAATGGATTAACAGGTGGAAAGAAATAAATGGTGATCTTTAGGTTCCCCCCAGGGTGTTTGTGTGAAGGGGGAGATATGCTATTGTTTCTTTTTTAAGCGAGTAGATTATTTAGGTCCTGGGGGGAGTGGTATCTGGGCCAAAGCAATGAGCTAATTTGTTCCCTAAGTTGTTAAAAACACGCTTGACCAAGTCAAATCATACAACACTTAATAATAATAATAATAATAATAATAATAATAATAATAATAATAAAAATAATAATAAGACTTGAAATGCGCACATATCCACCCTGCTGGGTGTTCAAGGCGCAGTAAAACCAAAAACAAAGAAAAACAGACACAACAAAATTAGTCCTTGAAAACCTGTGACATAAGATAAGTTTTGAGAAGAGATTTGAATTTTGTGGTATAAAGACAAGATCTAAGATTAAGTTCCAGATGCGTGGCGCAGCTGAAGAAAAAGACCTGTCACCCCATGAGTGTCGAGACTTGGATTCAATGAGGAGAAGCATGGAACTTGATCGAAGATTCCTTGATGGAGTGTAAATTTGAAGCAGTTCAGAAATATAGTGGGGAGCCTTGCCATTAAGTGCTTTGTGGACAACGAGCATCAGCTTGAAGATGATTGGTTGAGAGATAGGGAGCCAGTGTAGTTGTTTCAGAATGGGGGTGATAGAACAGGACTTGCGATGCTATTAATTAAGTACAGTTTGTCAAATAATCACAAGATAATATGTGAGAAAATTTGGTGATAATAAAGACATAGCTGTACAAACACTACTACCTTTTGAAATGACATTTACACAGGTTAGTTTAAGGTATATAACTACATCTACAAACATTTCTTAAAATTACTTTCTAAAAAAATTACTTTCTCTCTAAGTGTTTTACAACGTGTCATATCAATTAAGCATAGTGGACAACATTGATCCTTGTCAAAAACCAGTATCAACACTTCATGTGACAGATACAGATAAAGAAAATAACGAACATGTGAAGGTTTCGACTCAATTGGTCATCAGATGTTTGCTTGTATGGAAAGCGTTACTATGGTGATGAGGTAATGATTGAATGACCGTGATTGTCGAACATAAGGAGTGTCAATAATCTGTGAATCCTGGTCGTTATAGAACGATGGGTTGGGAGAATGAATGGCTTTCCGGGGAATTTTCCCCATTGTTTAAATAAAAGGTTTTTGTGTAAGCACCTGTTAGGTGTATGGGTGTGTTTAAGATTTCTAATATGATGAAAGCAAATCTCTCCCATGCCACTTGTGTCTGTCAGTAAATGTCACAAATTGCATATTACTCTCAACTAATGCTTTAACCAGATGTGGTAATGATCTACAAGATTTGTCAACGCTGAGGTCTATGTCACTGATATGAAGTTAAACTTATTTCTGTTTGACAAGAGAACTTTGTTTCTTTTCTTGTTCTTGTTTAAAAAAAACTACCCTTTAAAGGGAAGGTACCTGTTTGGTAATTACTCAAAACAAATATTAACTTAAAAACTGACTTGGTAACAAGCATTGGAGAGCAGTTGATAGGTAAAACATTGTGGGAAATGACTCCCTCTGAAGTAACATAGTTTTTGAGAAAGAGGTCATTTCTCACTAAAAAAAAATTAAAAGACTTCTAGCTAGAAGTCTTTTATTCCTATTTTAAATCACACAAATTCGTCTAACAACGGTATTTTTAGCTTCATAATTTTCTTGCAACTTCGATGACCAATTGTTGCCAAATTTTTAGAGGTTTGTTATTTTATGGTTATGATGGGATACACCAAGTGAGAACATTGGTCTTTGACAATTACCAAACGTGTACTGTGATTTTAAGAAGTGTTAATTGGATTCTATTTTATCCTAAGATCACTAATTAGGATCGCTATTAAAAAAATACTTTACGTCAGTTGTGGACACCTATCTTGTTGTGCTACAATTCTTAATAATCAGTACTTTAAAAACCTATCAAGATAGTGTATTCTATGTAATAATTTTTTGGGGTTACAGCATACAAGGTGTTCAAGAGTATAACAATTTATTTCCAGCAGGCCTGTTACTTCACGGAGGCAAGGAAGGCGATTGTCTCCATGCCCCCTGGTCATTTCCTTGATGCCCTTGAAATGCTCCAGTCGAACTTTACACTTTCCTCATAGGGTGCCCTTTAGCAATGAGAAAATGCCTTGGTGCCCTTGCCCTTTCAGAAATAAAGCATACAGGCCTGTGATAGTTTGACTTGTGTGCATTGGAACCTTTCTGGAAGTTTGTATATACTCAGCGCCTTGAGTACCTTGTTTGGTAGATACGTGCGCTATATAAGACTTTGATATCATTATTATTATTATTATTATTATTATTATTATTATTATTATTATTATTATTATTATTATTATTATTATTATTATTATTATTATTATTATTATTATTATTATTATTATTATTATTATTATTATTATTATTATTATTATTATTATTATTATTATTATTATTATTATTATTATTATTATTATTATTATTATTATTATTATTATTATTATTATTATTATTATTATTATTATTATTATTATTATTATTATTATTATTATTATTATTATTATTATTATTATTATTATTATTATTATTATTATTATTATTATTATTATTATTATTATTATTATTATTATTATTATTATTATTATTATTATTATTATTATTATTATTATTATTATTATTATTATTATTATTATTATTATTATTATTATTATTATTATTATTATTATTATTATTATTATTATTATTATTATTATTATTATTATTATTATTATTATTATTATTATTATTATTATTATTATTATTATTATTATTATTATTATTATTATTATTATTATTATTATTATTATTATTATTATTATTATTATTATTATTATTATTATTATTATTATTATTATTATTATTATTATTATTATTATTATTATTATTATTATTATTATTATTATTATTATTATTATTATTATTATTATTATTATTATTATTATTATTATTATTATTATTATTATTATTATTATTATTATTATTATTATTATTATTATTATTATTATTATTATTATTATTATTATTATTATTATTATTATTATTATTATTATTATTATTATTATTATTATTATTATTATTATTATTATTATTATTATTATTATTATTATTATTATTATTATTATTATTATTATTATTATTATTATTATTATTATTATTATTATTATTATTATTATTATTATTATTATTATTATTATTATTATTATTATTATTATTATTATTATTATTATTATTATTATTATTATTATTATTATTATTATTATTATTATTATTATTATTATTATTATTATTATTATTATTATTATTATTATTATTATTATTATTATTATTATTATTATTATTATTATTATTATTATTATTATTATTATTATTATTATTATTATTATTATTATTATTATTATTATTATTATTATTATTATTATTATTATTATTATTATTATTATTATTATTATTATTATTATTATTATTATTATTATTATTATTATTATTATTATTATTATTATTATTATTATTATTATTATTATTATTATTATTATTATTATTATTATTATTATTATTATTATTATTATTATTATTATTATTATTATTATTATTATTATTATTATTATTATTATTATTATTATTATTATTATTATTATTATTATTATTATTATTATTATTATTATTATTATTATTATTATTATTATTATTATTATTATTATTATTATTATTATCTGGAAGAGGTTTAATAACTGGGTGATGGGATGTCACAGTAATGAACTGTGTTGTATGGGTTTTGTTTTCTTTTAGTTTTTATCGTTGCTCAATTAAAATAGAAATGGTCTTTGATTCTTATTTCTGCAGGAGAGTAAACGAAGAGAAGCTGAATTGTTGATGAGTGTTTGACGTTAAATATTGACAACAAATCAATCGAGATGTGAAGAGTCTTTCCTCGGATATTCATCTCATTGGACAAGTCTCATACAAAGATAGAGTTGTTTGGACTTGTTCCACGAATGCAAGACATGTAGCTTAATGGAACGCAGGTAACAAAGTCACGGGTACCAGCCTGTTTTGTTTTGGAGAGTAAGGAGGATACTAGAACTGTTTCCAATTTAGTTACTGGGGGCTAGGGAAAACGGTTCTGAGTGAAGTGGCTCCCCCTCGCCCCCCCCCCCCCCCCCTTCTCTCTGATCTGCGTGTTAACAGTTACATGAAGAAGAGCTTGCTGCATTGACTAGTGTGCTTTGTTTTCTCCTGCTGATGACTATAACATCTTAGATGAAACGAACACACCTTGGATGAAACAATAAGATTAAATCAACCACTCTTATTCAGAGCCAACATCTCTCAGTAGGTACTTCCTCAGTGTAGAGTAACAGTTTCTTATTTCTCATCAATCTCGAATCAAGGATTGAAGAAACTGGTCAGTGTTATCTGAGTCTTGTAGAAATGTGATTTCTTAGGATCTTTCATGATTACTGGATTTTCTTAAAACCTCATTGAGCCTCCAACTTCTCTTGAAGAAAGCAAGTCTCAATTTGTGGGATGATGCTATCCCTTTCACTTGATCAAAACCAAAAGAATCAATGTCACCAATAATCATCTCAATATTTGAGTTGCAGCATTTGGGTTAAACGCTATAGAAGTGATGGTTTTAGGGTTTTACTTCAGGTAAATCGTTATTTGTCAATTATCTAACAAATCTGCAAAACAGCAAATGTCATCCAAACTTTGTTGATGTACACAGTGTCACAATAAGCCAGTATGGAAATAATTAATGAATGAACTTATTTGTCAATTTAAAATAAATAAGATTTGTATCAAATTGACAGTTAGTTTCCTTAAAGTAGAATACCTTAAAGTATCTAGGAAGGGTAACTACAAATTGTATAGTTTGATAAACACTTATAAAATCTCTAAGACCCGCTTATATTCCTCACCAGAAAACAACAAATAAACAGGACTATAATTTTTCAGAATATTTACGTTTTTTAAAGATTTGATTTTGTGTTAAACTTCAAGCCCAAATCTCCAGTTGATGTTTATAAGTTTTTAATTGTTTACCCTTTCTTGGCCATTTTTACGAACCAGCGAAAAAAGGGGCAGAATTTTGTTTTTATAAATGTATCCTTGTGGTGCATTCTTTTGTTCTTTCCTTTGTCTCTGCACTTAACAGTTTCTCGAATACTTCCTTGTAGAGCACCCTTGTCTTTAGACATTCCATTTTTAGACCTTTTCTTTTCCCTTGTTAAGTCCTTGGTCTGCAGGTATTTAAAATGAGCCCACAGTTGTCTCAACCTTGGTGTGTCTTAATGAGCCCACAGTTGTCTCAACCTTGGTGTGTCTTAATGAGCCCACAGTTGTCTCAACCTTGGTGTGTCTTAATGAGCCCACAGTTGTCTCAACCTTGGTGTGTCTAGATAATCTTTACTGTGGTCATCCCATTATAACAGTATCACATTAAACAACACTACCCAGTACCTAGCCCTGGTAGGACGTCAGTCAGTGCAACAGAGGAGTCCAACCTGGGCTACCCAGTACCTTGAGGATATAATTAAGTTGTTGATTCTATACTTACTCCAGTGCTTTGATTGTTATTAATATCAGCCACAAGTCCCCAGCCCCTTCCCACCCATTCGAATCTACCCCACGGATCTGACCCTTTTGGGGATTGTATTGTATAGTAAACGGACCCCATGGAAGCACTTGAGTTCTATTCTATTATTGCGAATCTTATAATACTTAGTCTCGAAATAGAGGAAGAAGGAAGGAAAATGCTCTCAAGTACCTCACCCTAATCTACCCCGTGGTCTGACCCTAAATTGACCACACTGGGAGCGCTTGAATTCTACTCTATTATTGCGAATCTTATAATACTCTCAAAAAAGGAAGACGGAGGAAAGAAGGACCTTGATGCTTTCAAGTACCCCAGCCCCAATCTACCCCGTGGTCTGACCCTAAATTGACCACACTGGGAGCGCTTGAATTCTATTCTATTATTGCGAATCTTATAATACTCACTCTTAAAAAAGGAAGACGGGGGGAAGAAGGACCTTCATGCTCTCAAGTACCTCACCCCAATCTACCCCGTGGTCTGACCCTAAACTGACCACACTGGAAACACTTGAATTCTACTCTATTATTTCGCTTGTTACTATACTCACTCTCAAAATTTGGGGAAGGGAAACAGATTGTCCTGCTCCGTGCTCTCAAGTACCCCACACCATGGAGGTAGAACTACCTCCATGCCCATACCCAATCCACCCCACAAGTACCAAACCCCCATTCCACCCATCAAATCTACCCCATGCCGAATGTTCATAGTCTACGTCCTGGCCCTGCCTGGAAGAGACCCAGAGGGCGACCACGCAACACCTGGTTGCGCCAGCTAGAAGTCGACCACCACTCGCCGGCACAGCAGCTGTGGCTGTCTGCAAGCAATCGTCTGGTTTGGGCGGCTCTACGTCCCCCTTGATGGTCCACAGAGAATGATGATGATGATGATGATGGTCTGACCGAATAGGCCTACCGAAACTTTTCGTTCGGGGAAATTATCACTGTCGAGTTGAAATCTGGAATCAAATTCTTTGAAGTAAACTCAAAACCCAAACACAAACTCTGAAAGCACCCCTGTAGTTTCAAGATTGTCCTTGCAAACTTTGTCTTTTCGAAACGTGGTCTGCAATGGTCAAAATCAAACAGTTTCGAAACCGAAGACGGAACCTAAGGCAAAGGTCTGCACCTTTGGTTTTGAAAAAACACTTGGGGGTCAATCCCTAATTTGTAAAAGTCATGGTGGCCCCTAAATTAAATAATCTTTAAAATAGACATTCTTTCTGGAAATAAGAGTAATTTATGTCTTGAATTTTTATTATAGTTATTTTTTTACATTTGTGGTGCCTATGTTAATCAAAAAGCCAACTTATAAGCAATATTGTATTAAATGCACATGTGCTGGCAACACCCTTGAGTGGGTAATGGATGAAGATAATTAATTTTTATAGCTTTTTATTGTCTGTGATGTTCAACATTATTCTAAACAGCTGTTGTATTAGCTAAAACATGACAATAAAGAAACATCCCATCCATATGTTTAAATTTGTTCGAGATTATAGTCTAACCATAAACGATACGCATAAATGCATACAAACTAAAACACAACGTGTTGAGAACGCGAATGCCACAGCGCAATAACTGAGTATTAACATTGAGGTTTTAAATGTGGGAGGAAAACTCTTAAACTGGGGGAAAACCAGCACAATTGGGCAAGGGTTTATATTAAGTACAAAGTAAAAGTTGTTTGTTTAATCCAGTAAAAGTCATTGACAACGATGGGTGTTTGAGACCTTTAATCTAAAATACATGCTTCATTTGAGACATTACTTTGCTCCTCTGTGTACAGGTTTGTTTGTTTGTGTGTTTGTTTGTTTGTTTGTTTGTTTGTTTTTTGTTTGTTTGTTTGTTTGTTTGTTTGTTTGTTTGTTTGTTTGTTTGTTTGTTTGTTTGTTTGTTTGTTTGTTTGTTTGTTTGTTTGTTTGTTTGTTTGTTTGTTTGTTTGTTTGTTTGTTTGTTTGTTTGTTTGTTTGTTTGTTTGTTTAGATGATCTTCCCATCAAGGGAACTCGGCAAACTCCCACAAGGGATATAAACACCAAGCTGGCAACAACCAATCTCTCTCACAAACATTGGTTTAACGTCTATGATTATGAATTACACAAATCAAGAAATTGTGATTCAGTAACTAGATGACAATAATTATTCTTGTCATTGTGAAATCAGCGGTTAGCTGGGGGATCCTAATTATTATGAAGCCATTCATTGTGTCAAGATCGAAACATTTTCGAAAATAGTTCGAAATTTTGTAGCATTGAATAATCTGAATGGCCCTTACTGAGCACTCGAATTCTGCTCCAATATTTCCTTTCGGATACTGCAATAAAAGGTCTCAAATCCCCCCCCCCCCGAAAAAAAAAAAACCAAAAGGTCAACCCATAAAATCTACTATCTAATCAATCTACCCCGTGCCATGGTCTGAACAGAAATCTGCTCCATTATTTCGGATATTAATCAGTCTCAAGTCCCCCCCCCCCCCCCCCTCGACCCCATTGAATATACCCCCTGACCACACATTGGTGCACCTGAGGTTCTCTACTCCCCCTGGGGGCGATCTTATCCTCGTGACATAATCTCGTTATCATGTACAAACTCCTGCTTTTGTTTACTCATCCAATGACATAAGTGTACTGTGTTCTCAAAACCTTTGTTGTATTTATACTCCAGAAATTTACACGGGGCGATTAAATATTTAAAATCCCAGTTAGCCCTCCACTTTTCTGGATCCAGTGTAAACGCGTCTTGGAGTTCTAGGGTGATATAGCTAGAGAGAAGCATAGAGTATTAAAGGCAGAAGGGTGTGTGAAGTGTCTTGGCCCCTTGACCTGTGGGCTTAGGACACTATGTGTACCCGCAATAATTCAGTCAAGTACCGCACTCCAGACATCCGGGTTGGCTGTCAATCAAAAGGGTCAAATATTATTGCAGTCATGCGGTGGACGGCTTTTCCAAAAAACGTAAAAGGGTGTGTAAACCTCGCCTGAAATATTGGAGGATCTGTCCTTAGTTTATTAGAAACTGATATGCATAGAAACCATGCTTTGAATGCTATGGAAAGCACCACACTATGCCACCATATTGACCAAAATGCTGGTTGAAACGTCGTGGTTAAACCATGGATTTCGTTTCAAAAAGTAAAAAAAAACACCACAACTATATCCGATATCTTTAGTTTTGATGTTGCCGCAAACTTTAAGAGACAGAACCACCACAACAGGGCCCAGTTTCATGGCGCTGCTTAACGATAAGCAAATTTTCGTTCTTACTCTAGCTGAGGGGCAAGCATATTTCACAGGTTAGCAGAAAACTTGGGCGGCCATATTGCGCGTTTTCCATGGATTTGCATTGTGACATCATTCCGTCTCGTGCAGTAAGCACCGGAAGGTAAGCACGCCTTTTCGTGTGCTTACGGTTAGCAGCGCTATGAAATGGAAATTGCACAGTAAGCACAAATCTGCCGCTAAGCAGCGCTATGAAATTGGGCCCTATGATGAGAGAGATAGTTGGTGTTGCCAAAGAGTCTTGTTTTCCTGTCGAGCAAAGTTTCAAAACCCTCTGAGTGTTCTTTGTTTTACAAACATCAAGGCATTGAAATAAATGTGTGACGTATTTTTATTGTAATGATAGACTGCTATAATAAAATAAACAAAAACGACCACATCTTATTACAGCTATATAGACAAACGTCTTTATGAGATGTTTCCATCTTAAAGATTTGTCTTTTCTTCAGATACAAACTTGGATGACAATTTCTGAGTTGCCTTTCAAAATGTCTCTAATGATGTAGGTAACCTCGCTCAATTCAACTCAAAATTCATATCACAAACAGACTCCGAAAGAATATAAACTGATTGTCAGTGTTTGTTATAATCGTACCGTTGATTTATTCGACTTTTAGAAATGATTTAAAATACACACAAAGCAACACTAAAAGTCATCACCCTCCAACCCAGGGTCATCTCCGTGGACTTCCTAAGTCATAACCCTTGAAAAGGTATTATCACTACCGTACACACAGTCTGGTGTCGCATACAGTTTATGTCCTCTATGCAATACTATCCGGAGAACGTTATTGCATATGCAATAATGTCTGCCGGACGGTTTTGCATATGCAATCGGGTCCGCCCGGACGCTGCTGCATAATGCAATTGTGTCCGCTCGGACACATTTGCATCCGTAGTGGATAGAGATGTAGAGCTCAAGGTTGAAATATGAATGTGTAAATACTATTAACCTGGCTCGCTTTGTATAGATCAACTTTGTAGTTAGATTGTCCATTCACTTTACTCAATCCATGCCCAACTTCAATGGCCAACTCCAAAACCAGGTTCCAAAAACAGCCCCCAAACCCAGCCTAGCCTCCATGAGCAGACAATATTTGTGTCCCAATTGTACAAAGACTAGAATATCTTTTGTACGGCGATACCAGGGATGGGTTTCACAAAGAGTTAAAACTAAACTTATATCCAGTTCGGACAAGTTACTCGTCCTAACTTAGGACTAGCCTTAAAGGCACTGGGAACCTTTGGTTAATGTCAAAGACCAGTCTTCTCACTTGGTGTATCTCAACATGCATAAAATACCAAACATGTGAAAACTTGAACTCGGTTGGTCATCGAAGTTGCGAGAGAACAATGGATGAAAAAAAACCACCCTTGTTGCACAAGCTATGTGCTTTCAGATGCGTGAATTCGAGACCTCAGCTGAGGTCTGGAATTATATTAAAATATTTTAGTGAAAAATTACTTCTTTCTCACAAAGTTTTATACAGCTCTACATTGATCTTTACCGAGTAAGTTTGTAAGCTAAAATGTTTTTATAGTAATAACCGATAGTGTTTTCCAGTGCTTAATAACCAATAGTGTTGTCCAGTGCTTAATAACCAATAGTGTTGTCCAGTGCTTAATAACCAATAGTGTTGTCCAGTGCTTAATAACCAATAGTGTTGTCCAGTGCTTAATAACCAATAGTGTTGTCCAGTGCTTAATAACCAATAGTGTTGTCCAGTGCTTAATAACCAATAGTGTTGTCCAGTGCTTAATAACCAATAGTGTTGTCCAGTGCTTTTATAGGACTGCGTCGAATAGGACTGTTCCTAAATCGGACTATCTTGGTGAAATCGACTTCAGGCCTGTCAGTCTAGGCATGGTCTAGGGGTTGAGGTCAAGCTTAAATTTCTTTGGGGCGAATGCCATTTTGTCCTGCTCAAAAAACATTGGCTGACCAACCAATGACAGATTTACAGCAAGGTTTCTCTGTAGCTGGAGGAACGTGATCATAATTACATTAATGTGGTTTGGGGTTCAATTTAATTCTGGCCATCAGGGAACTAGCTAAATTGACTGGGAAAGTGAGGGCATTAATCAAGGGGCAGGGGACAAACAACTTGCCCCCTACCCCCCCCCCCCCCCCAAGCACCGCTACTTTTTCTTGTTGCTTTCAATTTTGCCGTCTCTTTTAAATTAGCAAGGTCTGGGAGTGCGTATTTTTTTTTCGACATTTAAAAATATACTTTGTCCTTTCCCTGGACGGCCTCCGCTAGATATAGTTATTGTATTGTCCAAGATCGTAACTCGATCCATTACGCATTGGTAAGCTTTTGTTATTTTGGTCAATAAGGGTTGTTTTGGTTAATTGATTTTTGTGTGTTAATATGGCAAACTAGCTGCACTCAAATTCCACTACACCAACCACATCAAAAGACAGGAGGCGACCATGATTATCACTTCACCACACTATTTGTTTTAAGAGAGGCTTATCCCTATTAAACTATGAGACTATGAATATAAAGGACAATATTAACACAAAGATCATTCGTAAAAGAAAATTGTGTTGAGTCCATTATGTTGAGTAGGACTACAGCGTTTTTAGTAAATTGAAAAGGGTATTTTCAGCTGAGTAATATGTTTTCTCTACACGCTAATCTAAGAGTTATCTCGTCAACCTTGTGTTTGAAAAAAGGTCCAGAGTATTATCAAAAGTTGTTTGAGAAATTTCGCAAACTTCAGACAAAATCCCCTGCCCCACCCCAACGTGGTGTTTCTGAAGCCTGCTTTAAAACACATGGAGTCGGTCATGGGGCGCTTAGTGCCCCCTTCAGGGTGTGTTGACCACTACAAGAGACCCCGCCGCCCGGTCGTGACTTTACCTTGGCCTTACAGATTAAGAACACCTTCCGTTATTGAATTCATAATCCTTATTCTACTCGGATATAAAATCAACATCAAAAGTAGTAACTGGTAGGAACATTTCTACCCTCATGATAGGAACATGAACATACTAACTTCGATCTTTTCCATATTTTTTATAAATCTTTGGGGCACAATAGTTTGCGGAAAGTTTTCTGTGTCAATAGGTACAAATATGGGTACAATGTGTAACAGATCATGGAGGTAGATGACCAGATACACCCACGGACTCAATCGGTTGGAAAGTTTGTCTCTTTCACACCAGCAATAAAACACAATTGAACTCTCACTTGATTCATCGAAGTTTATTCATACTCCATGATTGAACCTTGTGGAATTTGAAGAGTGGCCAGTGGGTCATGGATCAGCATTGTGATAGCGTCATCGTGTTCAGAGAACAATTCCTCACCACCGTCTAGTATCAACACACAACTGTGATAACTATAAAAACATTACCACATAAACAAACTGCATGTAATCCGTCTATCACAACATCAAACATACCAGAAGGCAAGTTCCACCTGTGGTTAAACCCAAAGCCCATAAAGGGAACCAGCTTTACAGCGTGAAGGCCAACAGAGCAACACCGTCAGCATACCCTGCGTCCCGTTCATTCAAGTATACAGCCAGAGCAGTAGTGGTGTTAGCCAGCATACCACGGCAATCGCTTGACTATAAACCAGTTAACAAACCACCTCTAATCTGCGAATACGTATTGTCGTTTGTTATCAAGAGGGTACTCCGTTGTGTACTGACAATAGTGTTTTGAAGCACCACCAAGAATCGAGGACTATTGCATGTGTTTAGGTCCAACCTTCATGTAGGGAGTAAAGTTGGGTAAGTGGGTTCCCCTGAAGCACTGACCAGTAGGCCTACACTGCTATACCACGTACCAGCCAAGTAGGCCTACACTACTATAACACGTACCAGCCAACCAACGATCTTCTACTACTGAGTTCTCCTGGAAAACAATAGCTCAAATCACCGACACCACTCACTGTGTCGAGTTTTTCATCACGTTTAAAGTTAGGAACCTCAAGCAAACCCAATGGCTACGACAGTTGACAAGGGTGCCTCAGCAACACCAGAAGTGCCTACCGTGGAATGCAGCAGTGAGCCGGACGACAGTGGTTCCCCAGTCACCCCAGTTTCTCCCAAGCAATGCCGGTTTGAGCTTGAGCCTGGAAGCCAAGGTGCTGTTCATTTCTCACCGCCTGTTTCACCGAAGGAGTGTCGCTTTGAGCTGGATGACCGACCAATGATTACCATCACTAACTTATCAGGAGTTACTGTCGCTGGAGATGGAGATAAGAAAGATGAGGAGGATGAGCGACATCAAATCCTACGCTACGTGGAGGAGAACATCGTGGGTAAAGATACCTGTTTCCCAGGACCATTCGGAGAGAAGCAAGGTAATTTATTTTACTAATTAAAATATTGCTTTCATAATTTCATTGTTTAATATCATTTTAAAAAATGTGTTCGTTTTTTTTGTATTTTGTTTTTTTTAAATATCAATCGTGGTTTAACAACAGGTTCTGTTGATAGGTTTTTATTATTGATAAATAAAAATATGTATCGGGACAAAGATATACACCGATGTGTATCAGCACTGTATACTCAGTACATTCCCGACCTCTGTGGAAAACAATCACAGTCATTACTCATGTGGGACTCGAACCCACGACTTGTGCAATTCTAGAGCTAGCATGGGGTGGTTCGAATCCCCTTTTTTTAGTTATTGTTGATTTTTTATAAAAAGGGTTCTATTGATTGATTGTTTTTTCACTCGTCTCAAATGGAACATTTTTTTCCAGCATTATCTTGTAGAATGTTGTAACTTAATTGTATAACTTGTATTGCTTATGTTCAATTCGCGTCAAACCTTGTAAAATACAATTACGGCTCTTGTAAAACTTTTCGTTGCCTGCCCTTGTTGCGTTCGTCAAAACTGAACTGCTAGCCCTTAACACACTTTTGTAAAACAATTTCTCGTCTGTGTCTGGTTTTGGAGCACACTACAAATTAATGAAAATGTGTTTTTAACGCGTGACTCTAAACAGCCTACAGCCCAAGCTGGATATATACACTTTCATAAGACACATTTGGAGCAAAATGTAGTCTGGATGTTCTTGGATTCAAAATGGAGTTGTATTGGCATGGAATGATGCACGGTTTCCCAACCTTGAAAACTGTCTCCGCAGGAATGGATCTTATTGTATTTTTGGCGCCAGTCTGGAAAAGCGTGAAAAAAAATTAATTTTGCTGAGTTTTTGTTATAATAATTTAAAAAAAATCGTAAATAAAACTTGAAATGCATCACCTTTATTTATTTATTTTTTTATTTAAAGGAAAACTTAGTTTGAGTGAAACATTTAGTCAAATTGGTTTTTTTTAAGTTACAAATTTGGTTCCCAAGCTTGCAGGGTGCGACAAAAATGTAATTAGGCCTAACATACATTTTTTTTTTACTTTTAAAAGTTGTAAGTTTTTCACTGATGGTAGGTTTGTTTGTTTGTTTGTTTGTTTTGTTCTTTCCGCCTCCTTTATTTCAAACCATACCAAAAATAAACACCACAAAAGGTCAAACATCGCATGTTTCTTTCAATAGGGGAATTTGACAGTGTTTTTTTAATTAATGGCCAATGATTTCACCAAACTTTTGTTCCATGGATCCATATTTCTTCCAAACCTAATTTCTGCATTCAGACTAAATACTTTTGTTGAGCTTTAAAATTAAGCGAGCTTTTACCTTTTAGTGGTGATTTTTTTTCCCGAGAGTTTTTGATTTTATATAGAGAGTCTTAAAACCAATTATACAACTCCTAAAATTAATACTCATCGCCACCATCCTCCTCGCTTGATCTTCACGGACATCTTATATAAAAGCAGAAACTTCTTGACGAAGAAGATTATACCGAGATTAAATAAACGTGGAACGACATTGACCACTCAGCCCAGTGGTCGAGTCCTTTTTAGTTTTTACAACAACGGAAGTAAATGGTATCCGAGTCAACTTAAACATTTAGGTGCCGCACAGACGACAAACGTGTTGATTACATCAAGGTTCACAGACCCTAAGTTCTATGATGTACTAGAAAAAAAAGTATTTTGAAATTTTTGTCCAAACACTCATTTCGTTAATATCCAGTTGTTGGACCTCTTATAATGGTAACTGTTTGATATTCCGACACCCCTATAATATTATGTTCCGACACCCCTCCGAAGAAAAAAAAATCGTAGTTTACTTGGTAGTAGGGTTTATGATGGTAAGATTATGGTTAGGGATAGGAAAATACACTAGGTGCGTCGTATAGTAAGTCGGAACATAGGGGTGTCCAAGTACAGGTGTGTATTAAACAATACAAAGCCGCTGGTAAACGAGGCTTTCGATTTTATTTATTTATTTATTTTAAATCTTTAGACATACACAATAGTTGCAAGTTGTACAGGGGCTGTCAAGGCTAAAACAAAAGTATAAAACTGTCATCAAAAGATGTGTAAAACCAGACCCCTGCCAACGATAAAAATATAATTATACAATATAAAAAGGTGATTGCACTGAAACATTTAAGAATCACAGAATAGAAATCATTAAAACACAAGCAAAATCAGACTATTGAAAACAAAAAACTATACCCACAACAAAACACCGCAGCGATAAGAGGAAGGGACAACACTACAGACAACATTGATCTAACACTACAGACAACATTGATCTAAGCATTGAGGAAATTAAAGAAACAAACTAAGTAAAAGACTCGGTATTGGTAATCAATTCAAGATAACATTCCTCGTCCATGCCCTTGACCAGTTACAATTATGGTTGTGGACTTGGCGTGTACCAAGGGGACATGACCGGTCAAGTTCATTGGAATTGATTGTAGGCCTACACTCACCATAGAGCTAGGCACTCGCCGTGCAATTCCATACCGATATCCTTGTACCGATATGACCTTATAATGTACTCTAGCTTTGCAGAGCCGGTTCTACCTCGGTCTACCGGAATGAACGTAATCTTGCTTTGCCCTGACATTACCGGGTATTGGTTCAGTGGTTGCAGCCCAAGGCTTATCTAGCCAATCGGCCAGTCACTGGGACCATGGCACGATGTACATTTATTACGGTCTACATTATTTTTACATTGTTGAAAACGCACGTAGCCAGAAAGTAGGCAACAAAAACAACTTCCTTCTGTAAGCAAAACACGGCAATATGAGCCATGAGGGGAACCCCATGTCCCATGTAAGTGTTTCTTGTACGACATACTGACATTATAAGTGAGGTAAAGCTAGCCCACATAACCCAATCTTATGATCATACATTCTCCATAAACACTGCATAGCCCGCTGACCTAATAATGTCAGTTGGAACACCAAAGAACCAGTAAAAAAAAAAAAAACTAGTCCAGCTAAGTTCAGTGTTGAACATAATCCCTATTTCTTGAACACAATGAGTCATTGAGGTAATTTTCACTTCTGGTGACTCATTAACTGTGTTTAAACTTTCACAGGTTGTTATTTTGTTGGTGACTCATTAACTGGTCTTCAACTTCCACAGGTTTGTTATTTGTTGTAAGGAATGTATATGTTGGGTTACATAGGTTAAAAAAATGCTGGTCTTTAACTAAAACTGAAAATGTCCTACCATTGTCGAACTTCAAGGAAGCACAATCACACAGGATATGGTATGTAGGCTAAAACAAACACGAGAAGTGATTGGCCTACTAACGAGGGATTTAAGCTCAAGGGCTCAATTTCATGGTTCCGTGCCTACCGTGAAATTCTGCGCTTACGGTGCCATGTAAAGCACACTGGTCCGTAGTAAGCTCATAAGCCAACAGAAAGCAGAGCAATGATCTTGAAATTGGGCACAGTTAGTGACATTCCAATCCCAATGTCTTAGTCCAATGGTTAGTACATGCAGAATAAGTAAAGATTTGCCCACAGCCTTGGAACAAATGACCCTTGACCTCACACGATGACGTACCGGATTGGTATGTTGTAAGTTGTAACCTCTAATTCACTGTCACTGTCAGTTCTATTCTACACTTTCCAACGCAAAGACAGTACAAGTTTGTCCCAGGAATATAGGAAACTGGTTAACCAGGAAAAGTTGTGGTCGAAAGTGTCAAGTTTAGCTACATGGGCCTATGAACGTTCGTGTATTGAACTTGATTTACACTATAAGTTTATCGAGGAAAGCAAAGTGTCGTCCAAAAAAGTGGTGATGACTATCTTTTACAAAGTTTCATGTTGTTGGGATACTTTGTACCATCTTGTTTCCCTTGCCTGCTCAAATAAAGTGTCGATAAACTATTATCCGACTGAAAAGAGGCTATTATTATAACATAACATAACAATTAAAATTTATAAGGCGCTATTCATAGCGCACTATAGAAAGAAATTAAGTGGGAAAAGGGTGAGTCTTAAGGACTTTACGAAAAGCAGATAGGGTATCAGATTCCCTAATGGCGCAGGAGGGAGATTGTTCCAAATCATGGACGGATTATGTTAAAAGGACACACACACCCCTTTGGTTTTTGGGCCGTTCGATTGTTTAATCCTATAAAAATGTTAGATATTACACAAAACAACTAACCTGAGAAAATTTCATCTCAAAAGTTGGTAACGTTTTTGAGAAATTGTCGAAAATCCGGAGCAGGAAGAATACTCTGTAATTGGAATACACACAAATTTGGGGGCATAAAAACTGATAAATGTTTCCATAAGCACATTTTAATACTTCGAAGTGAAATTAATATCAAAATGCTTTATTCTATCGAAAACTGATCTATGCCTACTTCTAAGTAAGCTTTTATTGCCAATGATTTTAAAGTGTGATTACCAAATAAAGAGTCTTATCGCTTTAAAATAACTTCTCATTGATCCCATGGGAAAACAAATTGACAAAGTCTTCCTTGAACAAGATACGGCAGACCTAGGCCCTACCCTTTGTCGTTAACAATTCATAAAATAAGTTGACATCACGATTGCAATCATGAAAGTGCAGATCTTTGGGCGCGCCTCTGTCATTCAGAAAACGCGGGGGAAAGGGGTTTGGTTGTTGATCAATCAAAATTTGTATTGTGAAAGGAAGTTCACACCCGGATAGAGATGTTTTAAATGTAAGATGTGCATGACCACACTTAATCGCGTGATACTGACAAGAAAAATCTATTTATTTAAAAAAGAAAATAATTCTAACCTAGATAAGGCAAGGTGATGAAATTCAAAAGGGGGACATGCTAAGGCAAACATTTTTTGCATCGTGGGGGTTAATTTTTGCGCCTTTGTGCAGTGAACTTAGCGGGGGGTTTGCGGGGGACGGTTTTTAAGCCAACTTTTGCAATGGCCCATTGAGCGTAGACTCGGCTGGCCTTATGCCGCCTGTATTTACTTTAACTTACGCAGGTGTGAACAGAAATCTATATTTTCCATAGTGTCAAGAGACATTGTTGAGTGGGTCATATTTGAATATCCGATGAGAGATGAGTTTTATGGCAATCTGTTGAAGCAATAAGTGGAATATCATGGGATGAAAGAGAGGGAAAGGGTTTTTGCTACCTGACCATGGTTACACTATAGTTGGAATAAAAACATATTGTTTACAATTAAAAAATAAAGTGACAAATAAATCAACTTTTCAACTATCACATTTGTCAATAGACAGCATTTTCATTAAGTTCATTCAATTATGAGCGTTCATTTGTCTTTCTAATATAATTTCCTCATATGATGTAATTTGAATGAATGTCGTATTGGTGTGACCGCAGTCTCCGTGTTTAGGAAAGCTCGCTAAAAATATAGGAACACTTCAGTCTGTTATCAGACCTAAATGATAGAATAAATGCAATGAAGAGGAACACATGGGTGAACACGTCCTGTAATACACCGTGGCTTATGGGGGTGGGGAGGACATGTGACGCGTGTGAGCCCATTGGCCGTTAAACCATGCATCTACCTACATGGTTAAACCGACCAATGTCTTTTTTCAAGTTATTAAAAAACAAAGATTATTTGAAAGCGGTGGGTGTTGGTAAGACTTGCTGAGAGTTTCAAAGACAAAGTGGGTGAAAGTGCACCGTCATCTTACCTCAACCACGGGCACCAGACACCCTAGCTACGCCTGCCCAATGCCTTTTAGTCATATATCCTATATGAATATGACGTTGGTAAACTCCTGGTAATATTTAGACTTCTACATCAACTTTAGTTTCTACTGATGTAACAACCAAATAAATGTCTTTTTCTGTCTCTATTTCAGTGGTTTACTGTGATTACACCGCCTCAGGAAGGTAAGTTCCTCTACGGACTCCTTAAATTAAATAATAACTGCAACTTTTTAAAAAGGAGAGATCGTCCAGCATCATCTTGGATGAATGACATAAAGAATTGGACTGGACAGCGTATGGCAGCTGCATCAAGATCAGCAGCAGATCAAGATGGTTGGCGTAAACTTGTTTTGACCACCGCGGCGCATTTTTCGCCACCGGACTGAAGAGGGAGAAACTTCTCTTCATATTTCTGGAACTGTGTTGTTGTTACAGTCCTTCTAAAGTATAAACTGAATGATTGTAAATCACTGTGTTCGTAAGATCATTGATGGATTCCTGGATGAACTAAAGGCGTCTTTCTGTCGTTTTAAACTTGTTGAAAGAAGAAGTAGTATATATTTTGTATTTAAATTATTGCCATACTTTAGTGTAGGATGAAGCAATACTTTTCAATGTGCCATAACAACATTGGGAACAAAACTCAAGTGTCTACAAACGGAAACATCAATTTAAATAGTTTGGTGCAATTCATCACTGTGTAGCTTGACGCTTGACTGAAATATTATGGTACCAAACATCCGGACATGTTTTTAGAACTTCAACAATTTAGGGTTTATGTTTCAGATGCGTCACCATTGCAGTCAACCAGTAGTGTGCCAATTATTAAAACTCTATTGTGTTGAACAGTTACAGTAGAGCATCAATGTTACCCCTCCTAGATTATTAACCACGCCCCTCTGCTGAAGTAACTACAGCTACATGTACGTCACTGTCAGTAAACCATGTGACGTCAGCAATAACTTACTTGTGAACTATAGCTGAAAATGGTATCGCAATCATGTGGTTTAGATGACGTCATGGGATTGTTGCATTGGCGTTGGTCAACTGGTTTGATTCCCAGGGCAAACATCTTCAAGACGGTGGAAATTGACCTTGTGGGAACATGAGGGGGTGGGGGAGGGGGAGGGTTAGGGTTACGTAATACTAGCACCTGCAATGGACATTATCTGCTGTATTCTGATCAGTTGAAACTTTGGAGTTATTCTTCATTCAGCCTCGAGTTTCGGTTGTAATGGAATATGCATCCATTGAGGAGCACCAGTTTAACTTCAAATTGACCAACAAAGAACATTAATTGTTGCTGGATCTACTTGACGTAAACATGGGGGAAGGGAATAAAGGATGAGGATGGATAACGGAACCCTCTTAGTTCCACTTCACTGTCATCTCCTACATTGAGGTGGTCTGTAGTTAGCGACTCGTCATTTAAGGATTGTACCCGCGTCAAGCGCCTCTAATGGCAGGTATTTCGCACTGATCTTTATTGTATTAAATAGAAGTCAGTTCAAGATGGTTCAACCATCTTCTAGAACTATGACAAGTGGGTTGAGATTGTCTAGATGGCTACTAAGTGGTGGAGATTATGCAATACCTGCAGCAAACTTCAAAAACAGTCACCACCTGTGATAGGTCTGCTGTGAAAAGTATTAAAAACTTGACGGATTACCCTGACTGAGTACCCTGACTGAGTACCCTGACTGAGTGCATTAAGTAGTTCCTGGGTGGGGGTTGAAAGGGGAGGGGATTGAACGGGGGGGTTGCAATATCTATTCGGATCTACTTCTTATAAACGCTGAGGAAGTTGAAGATGGCATTGTGGTATACTAGATGTTAAATTTGTGATATTGTGGTATAGTTAAGGTCTTATCGACCACCAGGGAGCATTCGAGACATGATTTAAGTCAACGGATGTGTCTTGATTGTCGATGACCTCTTGGGAGGCTTTTGCGATACCAGTCTTTTTGAAACAGTCTTCTTTTGGAGAGAAAAAACCCAGCATGAATGCCTATACGAGCTTTTATTGACTCGTCCTAACTTAGGAACAATCTTAAGGTCTGCATGCTGTAGTGCAGGGTTGGGACTCGTCCTAAGTCCAAAGATTAATCTTAAGTTTAGAAGAGTTTGGTGAAATCGACGGCTGTTTGCCGATTTATTGTTGGATTTATAGATGTGCTGAAATATTTCACATTCCTTGAGAGCTCAAGCGATGGATAAAGTGGGTCAGAAGGAGTTAGGATTTCAGACTGAAACGCAACTTGTTTCTCCCTCGGGCTTTTACAAAAAGATTGCCCTTCAATTAAGAGAAACAAAGGAAACGTCGTAGGTATTGTAAGTTTTTGTTTGTTTGTTTGTTTTTTTGTTGGGGTTCTGGGCATAAAGAATACTTTCTCTATGGTTTGGGTGTTGGATGTTTGGTTTGATTTGTTTGAGTTTGTTTGTTGGGGTTTTGTTGTTGTTTTGTTTCGGGTAGGGTTTTTTTTTGGGGGGGGGTAGGGGGTTACGGGAGGTTGTTACTCTGATTGTGATTTGTAGGTGTTCGGATTCTTCTTTGAGTTAATACTTGTTCTATTTTTCTGTTTTCATGATTGTAATTTGTGTTCTGTGCTTTTACGTTAATTATTGTATTGTTTATAGCACAATTCATGCAATCGAGAACATACTGTATGAAGGAAACCTATTCGAATTGATTTTTATTAATAGCACAATTCTGCAGCGAATCTTTAAAACTAAGCACGTTGAGTGTGGAGTGATTTTACAACAACTTGTGGACATTCAAACCAGCTCATGATAATCGTTTAAATAAACTCAAAATGTCAGCACCGTAGACTGTAATCTGCTAATGCTGAGCTAAAGTCAATATACCGGCCATGGGCCAAATTCTGAAAAGCCTCTAAGTACAAAATCGCTGTTATCATAGCAGAAGTTTTCATATGGGCTAAATGAAAGTTTGTCACGCCATTAAACAACTGTTGCATTTCTACCATTTGTCATTTTGGTTGCTAAGCAGGTTGCAACAGCAAACCCTATTTTCTCATTCAGTTCACAAACTTATATTATGGAGGAATGCTAAAACTAAGTCACACACCATGAATTTGTATAGCTCTAAGGTCACACAATGTTAAACTTGATGTATGCATTTGAAGTGACTCTATAAATCATATATTTTAGCCTGACGTTTGATAATCTCCATTATAGTTAGTTTTAATTGTTACAAATTTCTCTACAAAATATATTGGCGCGCAGTGAAAAGAGATTCACCGTTTTTGACAAATTGGTTCCTTAAAACTGTCTCTTTCCCCCTAGGCAACGAGGGTGCCACGGTTCATATATTTTTTTGACTTTGGGGTTAGTATTTTCTAGGACGATCATCACAATGGCAGGCCTGTATGCTTCATATTTGAAAGAACAAGGTTGTTGTGGTGCATTGTGTGAAGCGTTTTAAATTCCTTAATCAGGTTTCATCAGGTTTGCTAGGCTGACAATTTGAACGACTATTACGTAAGCAATGACTGATCTCAACTTAAGAGATCATCTTGCCATTATTCGGGGCAATCGGGTCTTGGGCGTGGTGCCGTCAACATCTATCGGCTCTCGCGGTTTAATATATTTCAGTAGCAATTTACCTCTGTTATTTTAAAATAAAGTAATCTAGTAAAAGTAATCACTAAAAAACAAAACATTATAAGGTCACCAAGGCATTTCTCCGTGGTAAAGGGAACCCTATATGAAGAAATTGTAATTTGTACTGGGTTCTTGCAAGAGCACCAGAATAGGGGGCGTTGAGGCAATCGCCTTCGCTGCTTCCGTGAAGGCCTGCGATAGTTTCGAAATCCGTTTTTCCCTTGGCTGACCCGGTTTAATACTTGATTTTGTTCTCCTTTTTTTCTTTAGGCCAGTGAAGTTTATTGAAGATTACATCACAAACCACGTCCACCCTTTGTATGCAAACACCCATACGACCACTGGGCTTATGTCTCGACAGACAACGCAGTTCCGCAAAGAAGCAAGGTACCCTTATTTAATTAGTTAATTAATTATATATGTATATAGTCTTCGTTGACGTTGGCATTGCCGATATCACAACACGAAATAAGCAACTGGAGAACAGATAGCTATATCGAATAAGCACCTTTCTTAAAATTAAAGAGAGTTTTTTTTCGAAACCTCGGCTGAGCTAGGCTTCAGGCTTAGTTTGATGTTGAACAACACCATACAAAATGTACGCTGCTTCAAAACAGATGGCAGAGCTCAAGCCGGAGCTGGAACATAAGCCGAGGTTTCTAAGAGGCCCTTAGTTTTGATCGAGAATCGTAAACTTGCACAGTCCCTGCGATCCTGTCGAAGTTGCGCCATCTACCGGCATCAAATACAACAACTAGCGTCGTCACTCAAGACTTTAATATCTATCACGTGATACTCATCTTTAATTCGCAAAAACCAACGTCACATTCTGGTGTCACTTCATTTTATAAATTTATTAAACATTTCATGCAGCAAATAACCTTGGTCCGGTGACGTTGTTTGCAAAGAATTATTTTTATAATGCACCAGAGTTGTTTGTATTATAGTTTAGTGCGATAATATTACCCTGATTTGCGTATTCAAAAATGTTTTCGCACACCTTGATGTTTACTATTATTTTAAAAGTAAATAATGCAATCATGTCTGCACCGGTGGGCCAAAGGTAATATTAGGGGTGAATCATTATCGTATGTTGGCAACGATAACACAGGACCGATTGCTCTGTGGAAAGACAGGAAAGGGCGGGAAAAACATCAAACAAACACACTTTAGTGCTCTTGACTTATGGTGGAGAGGAGTCACCGCATGGTTCAGTGGTTAGACTTGCAATCACAAGGTTGTGGGTTCGAATTCTACCAAGCTGAGCACTGATTTCACAATGACTATAGAATATGGTTGCCTATAGTGGCTGAATCACAATTTCTTGATTTGTGCAATTTATAATCAAATAGAGGTTAAACCAATAATTATGTGAGAAAGATTGGTTGTTGCCAGCTTAGCGTTTATATCCTCTTGTGGGAGTTTGCTAAGTTTGTTTGACTGGAAAATCATTCCAATAAACAAGCAAGCAAACACCACAACAAACAAATGAACAGATAGGCGCTTACTTTGTACCTTTAAAAGGCTTAGTTCTATCGTTCTATGGACCGTAGCTACGGTAAGCACATAGTAGGCATAACGTTTTACGGTAAGTAGAGCCATGATAAATCACTCGCTCTTTGTAAAAACCACCATTTTGTATTCTGAATGGTTGCTGTTGTTTCAGGGAGCTGATTAAACGCTGTGTTAATGCTACCGATGATGACGTAGTTATATTCACTGGAAGTGGAACAACAGGAGCTGTACATAAACTCATTACAGCTCTCGAACTGAAGGGAGATCGAGCTAAGAAAACGGTAATTCATTCCAGGCTTTTGTTTGTCGTGTTCCTAGTAGAACACTCTCGCTTCCTTACATACCGGTTTTTTATATGAGCGGCACCAGTCTCAATTTATTCAAACCTTTTGTCCGGCCACGTGGCTTTTATTGGCGAAAAACAAAATGGTGACATGAGCTTGTACGAGAGAACGCTGTCATATGAATCGCTTGGGCTTCGTCTTGGGCTCGTGCTTGGACTCTGACTTGGGCTCTGGCTTTGGCTCTGGCTTTGGCTCTGGCTTAGGCTCTGGCTCAGGCTTGGGCACCGGTTTGGGCTCTGTCCTTCTGTTTGAAGTCCTAAAAGGATATCGCACACGTTTTCTAAATAACTGACTGAGCCCAAGCCGTATTTTCGAAAGGCGGCCATTGCCAAATGTATTTTTAAATACAACCCCAATTACCAACATGAATATTCGTTTGTGTAAATTACTCTGCATTTACACAGATATAAAAGCCTAAACTTCAATGCAGCCTACATTTATGTGCCATGTTTCTTGTGTACAATTGCATATAGTGGATACTTAATATTCAAATCACGCGGGTTGTACATTAAATAAAATACAAGATGGTTTTGCCACCTGAAACTCTAGCAAAATGTCCGTCCCTTGAAACCTCGACAGATTGCAAAGTACAGTTTACCCTGTGTTCACCGATAGATTGATTTGGCGAAACTGCGTTGACCTTTGAACCATGAGTTCTTAAGTTGCCAGCCCTCTTTGGTAATGGCAATAACTGTGGACAGTCTGGTTTGTTTTTATAAGGAGTTGTTTACAACAATTACTCCCCGAGGATCTAATGTGGGTCAGGAATGAAACACGTGCATGAGCTTGGTTCCTTGTGTGAACAAGCTGTTAGTGGAACCCGTTGTTGCTTCATCTTAGTTTTGTTTCTCATCGGGTTCACAACAGTTTTAATTTAAAGTTTGTAATGCAATTTGAAGGCTACAAGAATGCTATTTAGAGATGACAAACTAGTTTCATACAGTGTTCCTGACAGTGATCATGTTTTGTGTGATCAACCATACTCATGAAACAACAATCCTGTGAACATTTGGTTAATGGGTTGTGGAAGTTAGGACAAAATAATGTGTGAAAAAACATGCACCATTTTTAGCATTCAGCTCTTGCGTTTAGATTTTCAGATAGGGTTTTCTCGAATTTGACTTCATTTCATTTGAACATTTTCTCAGAGGAAAACGTTTCTAGAGTGAATTTAATGATCAGTACGCTTATTATGAAGTTCGCACTTTTTTCTGTGAAATATTTTCACATCAAATGAAGTCATATTCGAGAAAACTGTGTCGGAAAATTTAAGCGCAACAACTGGTTTCGGTTGTTACAACTAAAATAAAGGTTTTTGTTATGATTGTCAATCTTGTGTTATACCTATAACGTCTGTTTTGGGATCATTAACTTGTGACAACAGTCGTAAAGATATGGTTAAAGGAGCTATAACTGACACAGAAAATATTTGATTTTCCTGCAGGTTGTTTTTGTTGGTCCGTATGAGCATCATTCTAACATTTTGCCATGGAAGGAGAGTGGTGCAAAGGTAAAACCAAGTTATGCTTTGATGTTTCGGATGGAATCGTCCACCTCAAATTCTAAAACAAAACTACGTTTCATGCCTTCACCTTTACAAGTCAATCATTTTTGACAGAAACAATCGTCTTATTTGGAAGGACAAATGTACGCCTCAAAAACGGAATTTTTTTTGTTTTAAAAACACGATGTGTGACTACTTGCTAGAGAATAACTATGTTCCTTTGAGAACTTGTCTCGTTTAAAATTCTACTGCTGCAGAGTAGATTTTCGGTAGACTTCTCAGCTTCAGGAACAGGGTTTTAAAATGGCTGTTGTTGACAGTCCTTGATAAACCAAATGCATTGTACTTGGAAACGAGATCGAGAGTTGGTAGCCTATCGTCACAGCTTTTATTGTGTTCTTTTTCTTTGTATTCTCAGGTTATCCGAATAAGGGATGCAGACCGAGGCCAAATCGATCTGAATCTTTTACAACAAAAGTTGAAGGTAAGAGCAATAATTTGGGAGTCGAGGACTAATCTCAGCTTACTTGCAACCGGTATTACTTTAGAGATCGATTTGCACTGATACTATTAGGGGTGTCTGTGTCTTCAGTCTAATGGTGGGGGCGGTGAAGGATTATTCGGTTTAGAGTATTTTAACGTGGTCAAAATGTACCAATCGAAAGTAATCGCTGTTTCATATAGAAACTGCCCAAGATTGATGTCATGATGGGTTGTCGTTCTTGTTCTTATTTTTCCCTTTTTTGTTTTGCTGTTTTCTTGATCGTCTTCCTTTCGTATCCTTTATATGTATACATTTAAAAAGTTACTGTAAAATCGAAGATTCTTTTATGATACAATCGTCTAGTGAATATATTTATTTTAATTTTGAACGTTCAATTTTATTTCTCTATAGCTAATAGTACGGTCAGATGAAAATTCCTTACACGGTTTAAGACATACATAAGTATGTCGAGAAGCCCCATTGGTTGTTTCGGAGCTGTTGTTAATGTAACTGACCAATGAAAAGTGTAGTGTCGTCAGTCAAGGTTCGTTATTGGTTTGGTTCTCGGCCTCTAATAACACACACGACCAATAAGCACGCTTCTTTCTCTTCCCTACAGCAATACCAACGTAAGTCCAAGTTTCTTATTGGCTGTTTTTCAGCTGCGTCTAACGTGACTGGGATAGTAACTGATACAGCAGCAGTTTCTGGACTATTGCATCAATATGGAGCTCTGGCATTCTGGGATTATGCCACTGCAGGTAAAACAACAATTTTTACCACACAAAAAATCAGTTTTTAACAATTTATTACCTTCTTTTAGCCGCTACCTTAAGATATGTTGATTAGTTTACCAACAGTAAGTTATTTTTATTTGTTTAAAGACATTGATTTTTTAGAAAGACTCTAGCGTCAAAACGTAAGGCCAAATTCCATTATACCATAGTAAGCAATTTGCAACAGCTAATTTTGTATGTCTCAGTAATGATCGTAGAAATGTAAGGTTTAATTAAATAAGTTTAAGTTTCTCACCCATTTTTTTGAGGTTATTTTTTATGTTCATTTATTTTTATTTGCTTGCAGGACCGTACCTCAATATTGACATGAACCCACCAGTCGAGGAAGATGGGGAAGGCGGGTAAGTTTCAGGCCAATAGAGGGCGCAGTTACGATGACGTTGGAAGTTTAGAAATGTTGAGGCTACGGCTACGACTACGTCCTTTGCCTGCATTGATAATGTTAAATAAAATACCTTTCAGTAATCCGGCCGTAGCCACATAGCCGAAACCATGAATCCAGACTTTGCCCTCGTATGAATCTTCCTTTTGTTTTACTACCTATGGCTATTAAACTTGTCTAATTGTTTGATGATACTCCCACTTGACCCACCTGACGCCATCATCTCAAAAGACCCTTCGCATTGATGACCGCCATCTTTGATGAAACGTGCACGCGTGCGCAGCGCGTACACGCGTGCATCTTTCCAATATGTCATGGTGGTCAATAACGTCATGTGCTACCCGTCTTTATAACACCCCATACAAATATTCTGCCTTTTCATTGATTTAGAGCGCGTCACATGATATGTCTTAGTTTTACTAGACGGCGGCCGTGTGATAGTGCATCGTTTGCCGTGTGGTAGTCCGACGACTATCACACGGCATGCAGTACCCAGACGTCTTTTATCCACCTCGAACCCAATCAGTTATGCATCTGTGTATCTGAAACGCGCGTACGAACGGTACATGTGTATACGAAGATGATAATAGTCTGTTGGGTGTGTTATAAAACAAATATTGACTGCTTTAACTCGTGCTATGTTTAAAACTCCGACCCCCTCGGTTATCCCGGACCGTTCCATTTTCCCTCGGCTGCGCCTCGAGAAAATAGAACGCTCCGGGGATCACCTCGGGAGTCGTAGTTTTACCATAGCACTCGAAGCAGTCAATATTTGTAAAAAATTAAGTCTTGGTTGCGCTATGAGTCAATATCACTATGTAGGAAGATTAAACGCTTACCAGTTGGTACTCTAAAATAGCGGTCCTGACAAAGTCGCCATGTACGAATGGTCTTTAAGATAATGCTCATTTGTATGCATAAGTTGTTTGAATAAATACTTCAAAATTACAGTCCATATTTAATTTATTGTTAAAAATATAACTTGTATTCCATGTTTCATTTAAGAATGCACAAAACTATTTCCGAAAAATGCAGCTCCCAATTTATTAAACTTCCACAATGAAACATCATAATGACTGCAAATGTCACACGATCAATCATTAACAATCCAGTATATTGTGTTCTTAAAATACCTTGATGAAATGAATATCACATTTTAAATAAATATTGTATATAATATTTCCTTCATCTAGAATGGAAGCCTTGGATCTCAGCAAAGACGCCGTCTATTTGTCTCCACATAAGTTCGTCGGTGGTGTCGGAACTCCTGGTAATTATTTCCTTTCAAATCTTTCTTTATTTTGAAATTAAACTCCATTTCAGTCTAGTCAGCAGACGGAGTTTCTAAATTTAGAATTTTTTCTGTCAAATGACAAAGCTTCACCTTGTATAAAGTCAGTTTTTAAGACGAATGACTTAAAATAAGAACTTTGAAAGGTTGGTGTTGCGTTTCGTCTAGCCAGCACCACTCGAGCCTGTCCAGGCACAGGACTATACCCGTTAATGAGTGTCGAGTTGTCAATTTGCTGGGGGCTAGCATGGGGGTCGAGTCAAGACGACTTGACATCTTGACTGATGATGACCAATCTGCAACCACATGTGAGAAATGTTTTCCTAGGGTGACTGCAACTGCCCCCCACCCTATCTTTTGAAATTTTAAGGATATTCATTTTGGTTTTTACCAATATAAACCGATGTGTGTAAGCAATGTGTACTCTCCCGGGTTCTGTGAAATGTTGTTATTTTTACATCCTCTCCACAATATAATAATTTTAAAAATTCTGACATAACAAACGCACATAAAATGGGCTTGTTAAACAAACATTCAAACGAAAACGTTTTAATTGGCCAGAAGTGACACGCCCTCTCCTGAAAAAAACCGGTGCACCCCATTGTGACCCCTATTATTATAACCTAGTTTCGTTACTGGTAGACTTTAAATCTTGTGTTTTTTGTGGTTTTTTTAATATTTTATTTACTTAATCTGTCGGCACCATGCTGTGACTTTTAATAAGTCTAGACTACTCATAAAGACATTAACGCTTGAATGTGTTCCCATTATGACCTCATAAAAAAAACAAGCAGTGCGTGAAATCAAAAATCTGATATCTGTAATTTGATAATTGTGGTGTAACATGATATTGACGTATTATTTTACAGCGAGTTTATAGTTTAAAACAACCTGAAATAGTTATTTTCTCACTGTTTAAAACAGTGCACTAAACATCAACTTCTCCGAAATAACTTCATAAATCTTCCGATTAATTGTAAAATAAAACACATCGTTATCATTCCAAACATAGCCCTGACGGCCTTACACTTTCGTAACAGTACCTATATACTGGAAAAGTCCTATATAGGAGACGGACAAGTTCTGCTTGATCAAGTGAGATTCGGAACAAATTCGGTTCACAAAAGATAACACTGCCCTGTTTGCGTTCATTCAGTTTTTGAGTTAAATATAAACCAATTGTTGTGCAAGCTGATCTGTGTGCAGATTTTTATTTTCAATCAATTACCTGGTATTTGTTCTATAACATTTTGTTTTCGTCAGGTCTTTTGATTGCAAAGAAGAAACTTTTCATGAATGCAGTGCCAGGTTCATGTGGCGGTGGAACTGTACTTTTTGTAAGTAATTTGGAGAGGAAAAAACACGCAACAACAGTAATACAGCTTCCCATTGTTTGGAAGTATCATAAAGTCACATAAATTGCATTTCCTTGAAATTGTCCATCTGTTTATCATGTAGCAGCAGGGTTAGGCCCACGACTTTTTCCATGAAGGTTTGCCACAAAATAAACACCTCTTTTATTTGAAGGATTTAGTTGAAAAAAAAAACCGATCGACTAGTTCTGTTTTATGATCAATCTACAATCTTCATCCACATCATTCAAGACTGCCCAGACTTCAGACCACCACAAGGCGAGCAGTAACTCAGAGATTTCGATGAGGATACCATCAAGTGGCTTGAAGTCACTAAACTATCAAACTAGTTATATTCAAACGAGGGAAGAAGAAGACGTAGAATAGTTAATTTTGTAAAACATCTCTTACTTTTTTATACCTTGTAATTTGGAGAGTATAAAACACAACAATATCAATACACAATGTTCACTTCAGTACAGTGATCAACCGAAAGAAGAAAAAAAATGCGTTCTGTAACTGTTCATTTAACTCATAAATAAATCATGTACAATCCAAAGATTTTCAGAAGCCGGGTTTATTATTTGAGAATTCTTGTTGTTACTTTTCTTCACTGTAGGTGACTCGTGACACACACCGTTACGTCTCTAATATCGAGGAGCGTGAAGAGGGAGGTACTCCGGCCATAGTGGAATCAATCCGCGCTGGGCTCGTCTTCAAACTTAAAGCGGTAAATTCAATTCAATTCAATTCAATTCAATCAATTAAATAAATATAAAAAATGAGGTATGGCGTATACATCACTGCTGCACAAGTTGGTTTGGTTAAATTTGTCTGTATACCCGATCCACACCATGCACTCTTATAGTGTCCACCATACCTCAAAAAGGCAAATGTTTATTGTCCATAAAATGAATAATTTGCTTTCTAGATCATGCTCATAACAGTAAAAATATTTGTAAAATTACAAAATAATAATTTATGCTGAAGTTACAAAATTTATACTATGAAACTTAAAACTTTATTTAACACTTGGGCATATCAACAACAAAAACTTCTTTATGAGAGAGATAAAACACCGTACGTAAAACAAAATTCATTTTATGTTATATTTCTTTTTCAGGCCATCACCCCAGATCTCATCGAGGAAAGGGAGCACGACTTGTCATTGTAAGTAGGCCTACTGAGAAGTACAGGACATTCCCGGACAATCCTGGATGATACCAAAACGCGTATTTTCCTTTGTGAGAAGGTTTGGCTTGGAAAAGAGCCGATGGTTTATGGCCTCGACTCTTTATAGAGCCAACACTCTGCCCAAAGGAGATTTACACATGGCCTTGAAGCAGCAAAATTATCAGAAAATATACTGTTATTCAGCCACACCATGCAAAGTTCAAACATTACTTAAGATTTAAATGTGCATCAGTAATGATGAGATAACAACTTGGATGTATCGGAGTATAGCAAAAGAGAAAACAATGCATAGAAACTAACTGCATCTTCATTATTTCTTGATCCACCTCTAGGCTCGCCTTTAAGAAATGGAGACGTAACCCTAACCTCATCTTTCTGGGTAGCACTCGGGCTGAAAGACTTCCCATCTTCTCATTCCTGATTGTACACACCCCTAGTGGTAAGGTTCTTCATCATAACTTCGTAGCTGTGCTTCTTAACGATCTGTATGGAATCCAGGCTAGGGGTGGATGTGCATGCGCAGGACCGTATGCGCAGGATTTGCTTGGTATCGACGAGCCAATGGCAGCACAGTTCGCTGATTTTCTGGTTGATACGACAAGGTAAAATATGATATTTTGTGTCTCAAACATTTTATTGTAAAATAGTGCTTTGTCTCTGTAGGATGCCTTGCATCCAAGTATTATGATAAAACTTAACTATACCCAAAACCAAGTACGCATCCTATAGTATTACCAAATACTTTTAAGTTTAAAAACTTTTTATACTTCATCTCCACTTTAATGATGACCATTTGTACACATGAAGGGGGTAGATGTTATGTAGGGGTGGATATTTGGTTGATTGATGTCCAATTTCCTTTTTTTAATCAAAGTTAATAACACACCGGAGATCTTAATCACTCGATTGGAGAGAAGTAGGTCACGTCATATACCGCGCATTTTGCATTGCACGCTATATACACTACAACAAAGGGTAATTTGGGCGTACATAAATATCAATAGTCAATTTTGGTTGAGAGTTTGCAAACTGCTTACCAACCAAAAGGACGTGTGGTATAAACGCAAACAAATTGTTAACGGCCTGACGTTTCGACCCTAGCAGAGTCTTTCATTTTGGTTGGTCAGTAGTTTGCAAACGCTATTTCCCTTTTCGGTTATGTTGCAAATTTTTCTTACGGTTTGATTTTTGTTTCTTTACTTAGGGAAGAAAAAGGAGCCACTAAAAATTCGAAGTCAAAGAAAGCTCACAAGTCACTGGAGATCATGAAGTAAGACTTCTACTTTTAATAATCCCGACTCAAATAAAAATTGCAAGTCTGTTAAGCGTGAATGGTATAGTAATTGTTTAATTAATCATAATAATAATAATATGGAAAACTTATAATGCGCCATGTCTGTCACAGATGACACTCCTGGCGCAGGGACCCTAACAAAGCTTACATCTAGTAACTAATTAAACAAAATAAACAGAAGGAGAAACAGCTGATGAGAAGAGGTGGCTTTTGAGTTTGTTCTTGAAAGTGTTGAAGGAAGTTTCCTTTCTCAGTTTTATTATAAATAGATACATGATAGAAACAACATCTCTGACTCAGTCTGCTCTGACGATGTGGCTTTGGCTGTAGACTTGATTACCAATAGCCATGGTGAAAGCCAGACCCTATATATGTAAAAGCGGTCATCCGATGCAATAATGTGCTAATATGAAGTAAAACAATGTCCATAATTTTTTCCCAAACCTCGTTGGGTTGACTAAGATAATTATATTGTGAGTAACTACCAAAAGTGTCCAGTACCTTTAATACTTTACATAAAATGAGTGTATACTTAGTCAAGTGGATAACCTTTATGGAAAAATGGTTATAGGCCTAATGGTAACCGGTTTATGAGAAGCAAACCCCAGTTGTTTCAATCACTAACCTTAACACGTGATGCAACATTCTCAAAAAAGGGCTGAGTTTAAATGTTTGTTTTCTTGTTGCTTCATAATAGACCTGGATTCACTCGATTGAATCTGCCTTTCTTCTTCTCCGACGAGGTGACTAACTTTGTCTTAGAGGCCATTGATGATGTCGCCACCAACGGCTGGAAAATGCTACCACAGGTAAATCTTTATTACCAACAGCGGGAACTATTAGTTTACTTCTGGTAAACGGTTGATATAACTTCTGGTAACGGTTGTTATCACGGGTAAATGATTATTATCACCACTGGAGAACTATTAGTTTACTACTGGTAAATGGTTGATTACCACTGGTTAATGGTTGTTATCACCGGTAGGCCTAATGGAGTGTTACATCAATGTTACACAGGTAAACGGTTTATTGTTTACCAGTTTCTCAACTTGTTTTAGAAGGTAAAAACTGGTCCTAAATTTCAAAGAGCGTTTGATTTACTTTAACAAGGCATATTGTAAAGCTTAACAATTAAAGAGATAACAGGCAATATTTATCTGGCAACTTGCCTCCGAATTTGATAATCGACATGTTCTCATATATTCTGTGAATTCAGTGCTAGTTTTATGTCCAAATGTTTTCTGCGTCATCGGGGACATTTCCCCATTTCTTTTGACGGAGCTTAATCCTCTCCTCAGTACACAATGTTTGCCGAGTGTTCAAGCATCCTTAACCACACACTCGAACTCGAAGTCTGCTAAAAACACTTTTTGAATTTCTTGATTCATCTTGTTCCTTCAAGTGTTTCCACCAAGTGTTCTAAACTGGTTTGTGATTTATTTCCAGTATAAGTTTGACATGCTCACCGGAAGTTGGGACTACACGGGTCAACAAACAAGTGACCCGCAAGGCGTTTTAAATGAAACAGCGCCCGCTGGAGACAGTTTGCTTACCACAGAGTTCGTTAAGGGAAAGTTCAGAGCTCCGCCAAGTCCATTTGTGTCAAGGAAGACCTATGTTCAAACATCGAAATTACAGGTATGATAAATACTAATAATAGTAAACTAGTAAATAGTGAAGTAGAATAACTTGCGGATTAAATTTGTCAAAAGGTTTGAGCTGAAAAAGATGGTTAATTGAAACTTGAATAGCCTTTCTCAAGGCAGTCTTATTATTCACTCCGAAAAGTCGCCGCTGTAAAGTGACCCACTCGTATACACTATGTCACATCGCTCAACGCCCAGAGTACGACTACTGTGCACAAGTCATCCGCACTCCGTACAAATATCCGCATGCGGAGGCCTTTGGCCGACACGGCCGACGACGCATGCGAAAAGCGTACGGGGGCGTACGGGGAGTGAATAATTCGACTGCCTTGAGCAAGGCTAAACTTGAAAGGCATTCTGTCGAAACGATTCTGTTATAAACTACTAGTATCAAACCCAGGGCAGCAAGGCCGTGTTCGAAATGGCGGCTACAGCTAGATCTCTACGTCATCATGTGTTGAGGTAAAGGACGTCCTTAGCAACACCCTTAGCAACAGCCGTAGCCGTAGCCGTAGCTGTAGACGTCGATTCGGATAGGCCTATCAGCCACAAGGCTGACAAATGTTGTGTAATGCGATGTTAATGTTAAGTCAAATCACAACAAACGATTGATGATTGTATCTAGAACTTATTCATTTTCTGGAGTTAAACCTATTTTTGTTTTTATGTTGTCTTTTTCAGGAGACTTTACAGATCGCTAGCGTGTTTTACAGTGAAGCGGAGGCCAAATGTAACGAGGTAAATATTTATGTTTTGTTTGCGGTAACATCCACCAATTGTGTGCCTACTTGCTGGGTATTTTGTTTGTTTTAGAACTTGTCTTGTTTCATGTTCTACTACCGTGGAGTAGTTTTTTTCTGGAATCTGGAATTCACCGTGCAATGCCTTAAATCACACAAACCACCGTTTTAAACTGAAGTGACTAGGTAAATTTAACAACAAGTCAACAACAATATCATTGATACGCAACGGGTGGATCTGACTCGATAATTAATTGATACCTTATAAATCATCCTTGACAGCTTAAATCAGCGGCTGATGATGACCTAGCTTCAGCTGTTGGTGATGCCAGCATGATTTGGTTCCTCCAACCACAAGAGGCACTTTCTCATCTACGTGACCCATCGCTGGACCAGACAGACAGCGGCCCGAGCAGGGGGAATACTTTCCGTATCAAGGTGAAGAATGTTCCGTTCAAACCGAGACATTCAACGGCACGAAGACGCTGGTCGTCACGGAAGAAGCCTGTCAAGAATACGGCAAAGGAGACTGGCAAGCAGACTATGAAAAGTTGTACGATATTGTAAAGTCTCATGTCACATTGTACGGGACATTATGTACAATACTTGAAAGTCTCATTACACATTGTACGGGAAAGGTGCAAAAAGGGCAAACAGAAGGAAACCACTTTTTTAACAGCAATTTCACTCACTGGTTGAACATAATTTCAAGGATTCATTTTAAAGACACTGGACACTATTGGTATAAAAAATTGAAGCACTTTGAGACGCCCTGGTTATTATTTTGTATTATTATTGTCAAAGACCAGTCTTCTCACTTGGTGGATCTCAACATATGCATAAAATAACCAACCTGTAAAAAATTCAGCTCAATTAGTTGCGAGATAACTATGAAAGAAAAAACACCGTTGTCACACGAAGTTGTGTGCTTTCAGATGCTTGATATTGAGACCTCAAGTTCTAAATCCGAGGTCTCGAAATCAAATTCGTGGAAAATTACTTCTTTCTCGAAAACTACGTTACTCCAGAGGGAGTCGTTTCTCACAATGTTTTATACCATCAACCTCTCCACATTACTCGTTACCAAGTAAGGTGTTATGCTAATAACTATTTTGAGTATTTACCAATAGTGTCCACTGCCTTTAATATTGTTAAACTTTGAGCGTTGGATTAAGTGACGAAAACAAAATTGCAAATTCATATGAAATGGTAGTTCAAACAGTTTTTCAGGTTCAACCAAAGCATAAGTTAAAGTATATACTGACAAATTTTTGCTAGCTGAAAGCTAAAAAAATGCAAAAGAGAAGGTCCAAAGGTTGCGGACACAAATTTAACGAAAATATTATGTAAATAAATAAGTTTAACAACACAGAGGGCGCACTTCGTCATATTAGTTAGTAGGTAAACATATGGTTGAAAGTGGATTTCCTTGTGTCTGTATCATTGTGCAAGGGGCGATATGCGAGAATGATTTTTACTATCTAATTCAAACTTTATTTAATCCAAACCCGAGAAGATATCAGTAATCATCCTAAGGAAATGAGAAATGATCAACAGAAGTTTAAAAAATACAGAAATTACAAAGTTTTACATCTGAGTATTAACCAAGAAAGTTTTAAATACAAAAAGAAAAAGGTATGAATGTAGAAGTTGGTAAAGGGTGTTACGAATGTAAATAACTATTTTTTTACGAAGGTGTTTGTCTGTCCTACATCAGCTACGTGTTCTTTCCAGGGGCATTTGTTGGGTTGTTTTGTTTTGTTGTTAAATTCAAGCAATTTTGGCAATTATCTTTCTGACTTGACTGACTTCCAAACTTGGGCCTCTGTGTTTTGGGTTTTTTTTTTACCATATATGGACTTTTATCTGATTTTCGATAAAACAATTATAATTGTAAAGTTAAGGAAGCATACGGTTCGTTATCACAAGAGTACTGAAAGTTTATAATCTAAGCGTTTGTTGTAAATAATAATATAATAATTTTAAGATGGGATTTTTTAATGTTTATAGTCTTTACGACAGTTGTTGACTTATAATAATAATGTGAATTATGGTAAGTCAATTATGTTGATTAATGTTTACAATGTGATTGTATGGGTTTAAATATTTTCTTTGATCATAGATCTAAATGTTTAACAGTTATATTGAATACATGCTGTTTTTGTTCGCAGTACGACGTTTAAACCATATGTACCCCCAGAACAAAATGGTGTTGGACTTAGGTCTGCAGATTGTGTTTTACATGGTGTCAGGCATGTCATCATAACCGGAAGACAGTAATTTGGGTTTTGAGTTACTGATGATGACTGGGTGTTAGACTAATGACTGCACTAGTAAACTGTTTATGCCAAACAGAGTCCAACTATTTGGGTGTTGGGTAACTGATTGATGTTGGGCTGTGGACTGTTGTTAAATTATGTGGTTAATAGATTTAAATTTGCATCATAAATACTTAAGACAACTTTCCCTAGTTATGTGGTGTTGGATTTGTTTGATCGGGGAAAAGGATCCTAGTAATATTCACTTACAGCGGTTTGGGGTAATCTTTTCACACTATTTTAACTAAAACTGTAAAAAGGTAATACTATTTTATATTTGAATTTGTCATTGGTAAAATCGGGGCAATACTTTTCTTCCACTATTTTTTTTGACGGCGCATTAAATAAGAATCTATATGAAGGAAAATGGCAGAGAAATCTCATGATATGTTCAGTGTACAATTGTTGCACGCTGTGACGGGTTCCATGGCGTTTTGTACACTCGAGGGGGGAAAATGGCCCCTCGAGAGTGTACAAAACCCACGGACCCCAGTCACAGCGTGCAACAATTGTTTTGTTATACCTTTGTACAATGATGTTATTCCTCTTCTCGAAGTTCTGTTGTCATCTTCAAACATTATTACGACGGAATACTCATTGTTTAATAAGCAGGCGAACAAGAAACAATTCAGTCACAAGCAATGTATATGGCATGAAATTTTGCCCAGTAACATGTGTAAAATAAGTGAGTTTTTTCGTGCTTAAGCAATTTTTTTGCTTAAAGGGACACACCGGCCGAATTGGGCTATTTGGGCTACAAAATAGACTAAGATATGACTTCAACGGTCTTCCAGGAATGAAGAAGAACAGTCCTTAAAAAAATCATCAAATTTAGCCGTTTTTGAGCATTTTAAGACAAAAACGCAGGTCGCGTGATTATTCTAACCAAAAAGTGGTACAAACAATCACGTGACCTTCCGGGCTAGTTTTACTTTCAGCCGTCTAAAAGTAACTTACTTAACCAAATTTAAATCTTTTTTTTACAAAATTATTTACGAATAATTGACGAAAAAGATCATGTATTCAAATTATCGCTACAAAATGTAAATAATGGTGAAAAATCTAACGTAAGATTCACATTCAAAGAGTCCGTGTAACGGAAGCTTGTTATATGGCCGCTTTGGTTTTTTAAAATCATTTTTTGCTAAATACGTGACATTTTGATGATTTTTTTTACAGCAACAATCTAAACAAAACATTATTTATGATTCTACACCCCTAAATTGCGTAAACGGTGAGCCGGTGTGTCCGTTTAAGCAGCTCTATGAAATTGGCCCCTGTACTGTTATGGAAACACACACGCGTGTAACGCGCCGCGCACAACTCACGGCCAATGATAGGTCTTAATTGATCCCAGTGAGGGCGCTGTTTATTAATTAGGGAACAAAAACAACATTTTGAAATTCTCACCAGCCATAAGAACCTGTGGTATAGTTTCAAAATAATGATGGCTTGCCGTTTCGACCTAAGTAAAAGTCTATCTTAGAGCCAGAGCAATAACTAATAGCTAATCGTTTATTTTTTAGTCAAATGGGTTTTCTTAATGGTTGGCTTAGTCAAGTTATTCGTCAGCCAATTATGCAAGCTATTCACGCCAATTTGCATCATACACAAACAAATACAGTCAGATAACTAGAACGCAGTGAACCATGGGTTGCGCGCTGTTGAACAGTGACAATCAAAGATGTATGGTATAAAGCACCAAAGGCGCAAATACAAAAAATTACATTTTATTAAAAATGTTCACTTGACGGCAATTTCAGCAAGTAATTCTTTTCACACAATACAAGATCGGTGTTTGACCATTGGCTTTCAATGACATAACAGAACGTTTCCTTTGCCGAAACGGTGCATGGTTATTTCACGTTGCAAATAGAAAGAGCTCCAGTTCCACATCTTAGGCGCTCTATAGACCTTTATCACGCTGTCACCATCTTGGTCATGTTCCCTGTATTAATAACAGTAATAAATACTAACATTCATTGCGCAAACATGGCACCAGACTACTATTTCGTTCAGGGAATGGAGTAAAATCAAGATGGCCACACCGTGAAAGGGTCTATACTCGATGTTAAATGGTCATTCCTACACTTTGATGCCTAGCTGCACCACGAGGCACGGCGAGGTGAACCATTTTCATTCTTTCTATCAAAGTTCAACATTATTTGAGTACTGTCCACTGCATATTGGACTTCATGACTCAATCTGAAAGAACCAGCTGCTGCCACCACCATTCTATTCAAGATCATGGGTGAGTTTTAAGAGAAATCTGGCCACACTTTTATTGCTGGAGAAACATTGCTTTATTGTCACCTCGAAGACTACGGAGCCCCTAAAGCGACGTTTTTTTTTGTTTTTTTTTTATAAATATTTTTAGTTCCCTTCAAATATTAGTTCGGCATGTTATTTCGTGGGGAACGAAATATTGTTTTGAGGGGCGAGAGAACAAAACAAAATAAGAAAACAATTGTTGTTGTTTTTTTTTTTTTTACAGGCTCTGTAGAAAACAGGTTGAATATGATACTATACGAGTGTGAAAATGTTCGTATCCTGCAACCACCTTTTTCACATAATTATGTTCACCAAATCGAATATTTCATTTGAGTAAACATATATAATAACTGTTTAACGAATGAAAAAATGCTGCCGTCGATATGTTTATGTTAACCGCGATCCTGGAACAAATGCAGCTAGCTCCGAGTTTCTTATTTGTAGTTGTGCAAGAAATTGTTGAAGACACTGGACACTATTGGTATGAAATTGTCAAAGACTAGTCTTCTTACTTGGGTGTATCTAAACATATGCATAAAATAACAAACCTGTGAAGATTTGTAGTCAATTGGTCATCGAAGTTGCGAGGTAATAATGGAAGAAGAAAAAACACCATAGTCACACGAAGTTGTGTGCTTTCAGATGTCTCGAAATTAAATTCAAATATTTTAGTGGAAAATTACTTATTTCGCGAAAACTACGTTACTTCAGAGGAAGCCTTATCTTACAATGTTTAAAGGAACACGTTGCCTTGGATCGGTCGAGTTGGTCTTTGAAAAGCGTCTGTTACCGTTTGTTATAAAATGCATATGGGTAGAAAGATGTTGTAAAAGTAGAATACAATGATCTACACAAATATGCCTCGAAATTGCGTGGATTTCTTTTTACCTCATCGACAAACACGGTCGGCCAATGGGAGTCAAAACTTTGACTCCCATAAATGGCCGACCGTGTTAGTTCGCGCCGTAAAATGAAAACCGTGCAATTTCGAGTGATACTTGTGTGGATCAGTATATTCTACTTTTTAAACATCTTTCTGACCATACGTATTTCATAACAAACGGTTTCAACCGCTTTTAATAGACCAACTCGTCCGATCCAAGGCAACGTGTTCCTTTAATACTATCAATAACTCCCCATTGTTTGTTACAAAGGAAGTTTTTATGCTAACCCTTATTTTGAGTAATTATACCAATAGTGTCCACTGCCTTTAATTATTGAACTTGGGTTTTACAGGTTCTTCAAATATTCAAGTAATCATGCCTAATCACTGCAGCTCACAAGCCTAATGAGGAAACCTGTTAACAAGAGTGCTTGTAATGTGATCTAGAAACATCAGGTTAGCCCCCATCTCTTCCATACCACTTTAAATCCAAAATGCACAGACTCATTTTTCTACGAATGATGTCATCGGATATTTTAGATGTTGAAAATGTTTGCCCCGGAAGGATGGCGTAAACAAGGGGCTTTACAACGATGTATAGTAAGGTTTGAGACTTGTATTTTTCCCATCTCACACGATGACTCTATCTTCATAGTGGGAATGAGTACGTCACAAAATTGAATTTTACATTTTCCTTCCTCTTATATAAAAATGGGTGTGATGATATGGTGCAAGTGATTTGCACAACTTCAGAGGTGACCATTTTAAATCAACAATTAAATCACACGGCCTCTTAAAGACAGTGGACACTATTTGTAATTTTCAAAGACCAGTCTTCTCACTTGGTGTATCTCAAAATACATGTATAAATAAAATAACAAACCTGTGAAAAAAAGAAAGGTATGTGTGACTACCTTGATTTTTGTTTCAAATTATCATAAAATTAAAAGATAGGAAACAAAACAAAGTATTTTTCAGGTTAATTTTATTGTTAATCTTAACAGTCCATTATTTTCCTAAAACCTTCAAACAATTACCACAGTCAACATATTGATTTATGCGCATAACAAGTCGTATTACTATTAGTACCATTGCATGTTATCCTATCCCTGAAGTTATAATAAATACAAATGATAAATATGGCTATATTTTGGACTCTATATTTCAATCAGGCTTCCTCTTGAAGAGCAGCCGAAGAATTTTTTTTTCACTTTTTCAAAATAACTAACATAGCCCAAGCCCACTGGTTTATAAAACGCGAATATACAAAGTCAGTTATCGTAAACTGGAGGGTATAATAAACTAGCGATATATAAAGTTAGCACGGCTATTTTGGACCAATAATCCCAAAGAATAATCAACTATTTATATCAATTTTTAGTTGAGAGGTTTTCGATGAATTAGTCTTCAACAAATCATGAGTTATTGACCAAATACTTTAACGCCTTTGATATGTGAAGATGCTACCGTCTTGACTGCAAAACCGCGACAGACATTTTAACGACTTGTCCTTGAGGCTAGTAAAGACTTTCAAAGAATTTCACCTCGGCAACATCATTTTAAACCTTTTAAAATTAATTGAAGCTCATTTCATATGAATCCGTTGTTTCATAAATTTCTGTGAAAATAAATAAAATACTTAAAATATAAGTAACAATGATCCAGTTATCCAACAATTAAATTGAAAATCATTAACAGTTGTTTAAAATAAGCGCGTCTTTTAAGTTATTTCGATGTTTTGACTACCGCATCTTCGATATTGAGTACCTCAAGTGTACCTAAAGAAGACTTGAGAAGTTGAGACACAATATTTCTACAATTGTTTGAGTCCTTTTCACCGAAAGTAGTGACACTGTGAGGTCTCCGTCATTCTGTTCCGCTTCCATCCAAATCGCTATCCTCCTCTAAACGCGAGGTGGCGCCCTCATCTTCGCGAGTTAAATCCGTCTCTTGAGTCACCTGCGAGAGGGCGTCCTCCTCATCATCTGTTTTGTCTTTCTCATCGTTATTATTCTCCATAAATTGAACAAAGGCAAAGATGAGAACCACGACCAGGTAAGACACTCCTATACCTCGGAAGGCAGTGACGGTACCTGGTGATAATAATAAGAAATTTCTTTACACATCTCTCTAAAAAGTGGGAATGTAATTTGTACTGTGCGTCAGTTTGACGCTTTTATGGTTAATTTTGACCCATTTCCTGGTCATACTGACCCGAATATATGTCCAGCACTACAGGACTCGGAATCCAGGTCAATTTTGTTTATAGTTGTTAAAGTGTACCGTAATTGAGCCAAACAACAAGTAGCACATAACATAGGAAACTAGACTACGTAAATTGGTTTCTACTCACCGTATGATGATATGATCAAGCCGCCGAAGATAGCTCCACATCCACGGCCTAATCCGTGGTACACACCCTGGAGAATGCCTTGGGCAGACGAGCGATTCTTCTGGGAGGTGGCTGCTCCGATGTAAGATGTACTAGCAGCCCATATAGCAGCATGGGTTAATCCTGGTTGGTGGAAATATAAATAAAGTGTGTTCGGTAGAAATACCGTCTCCAAAGATCATGCATGGAATTTCAAACAATTTGCAAAAAAACGAATTGTTTCAAGCCAGTAGTCTTCAAGAAGTTGACAAACAAATTTGAAATGAAATACAGCAAGAGTGATAGATTATTAAAAGAACGTATACTCATTATGAGTTTAACATTTTTTCAAAATTAGTCATTTTTTCTCTTTGCCCTCATCAAAAAGTAAAGACGACAACTTATCAACATCAACAAAATACCTAAATAAACAGAATCCGATGTCACTGTTGATAATGATGTTATACACAAACTAATTTTGAGTGAAACTAAGTAACAATGTCGATTCGTTTAAGAGCCTCCACAACGGGCGAGCTATTCCATGCAGGCCTTGATGCTTTATACTGCGAACCTTGCAAAGCAAAGTTTCAATTTTAGTACTTAGTATTGCAACAATTGAAATAAACTTTTGAAACACTGAGCATTTTAAAACTTTAGTTCAGCAGTTCCATAAATATTGGAAACCTTTTGCCAACCTTACCTTGTAAAGATTCCACAACGAGCACCCACCATGGATTCACCAGCCACGAGATGACAATAAACCGAACAGCGAAACACATCAATCCCAAACATATCAATGGAATATGACCCATCTTCCGTATCAACCAACTACTAAAGAAATATCCAGTCACTTCAGATGAATGATTGACGATAGATGCAACTCCAAACAGGGTCGGTGGTCCTCCAAGCTGCTTGAGATGCCAATAGAGAAATGTAAAGAGGAACCCAAACCCGAAGCCTGCAAACCAGACGACGTACAACACAGTTCCGTATTTGACGCTGGCGTACAAGCCAAGAACCTCGCTGTATTTCGGCTCCCCATCGTCGCTGTTTTCAAGGACCAATTGTTTCTTCTTCTTACTGGTGTATGTTTCTTTGCGTTTTCGACTGGTATTAAGCTGTTGCAACAGAATCAATTCATCGGACGATTGATCTTTATACGTTGGGAGTTTCTTCTTTTCCGCTGCTTGGTACGTGAAAGAAAGTTGAGTGGCTATGAAGAATGAACATGTGATCAGCACAGCATACGTACCGAAACAAGTAAGGTAATTTTCCTTTTCTTGCATCGCATAACCATCACATTCTACACTCACTATCTTGGTCCTTTCTAAGATCAGGCCTTCAAGAAACATGATAAGACCCCAGGCCAAGGAGCCAAACATTCTCTGACGACCGTATAACTCCATCCTTTGGTGGCCGAGGTAACCCAGGGTGGCCGAGTCGGCAAGGGTGATAGTTGGTGAGCTGAAGAACTCGCCAACAATCATAAACAGAAGAAGTAGAATAAATACACTTTTAGTGTTCTCATATTTGTACTTGATAAAAGTCAATGTACGATCCAAGGGTTTTTTGGCTTTAATTGGAGGCGTGGAAACACTGTTCTCATCGGTAGTAAACAGCTCATTTCTTTGAGTGAATGACTCGTTAAGAAAACTTACATCGTCTTGACGTATATTCGAATATTTTCTCTTCTTGACAGAAATGTCAACCACCTCCACATGTCCTTTAGGGACACTTTCAACATGAGTTATCCTGACGCCAGTACTATCCACAACAACAGTAATATTAGGGTTGGTAGTATTCAACATGACACAAACTGTATTCCCAGGTTCGATGAAAGCTACAGCTTCAGTGAACACCAACCACGAAACGAGTGAAAGTAGCAAGATAAACTTAGCCTTACGCCATGTATCAGCCACCGCACCCCACATTGGCGCAGCACAGAACTCCACAAATGGTCTGATACCAACGAGGATACCACTCTCAGTAGCAGTGAGACCAAGTTGCTTGAAGTAGATTGCGATGAGTGGATACAAGCTTCCGTAAGAACCGTAGAAGGTGAAATAGAATATCTTACAGAGGAGGAGGTCTGGATTAAGTCTACCATAGCAGTATCCTTTGTATCTTTTCCCTGAGGATGAAGACGCATCATCGTCTTCATCTTCTGTTTCAGTGTCTACAACATCCTTCCTCTCAATGACTAGAGTATCGTCTCCAGGATTATACATCGTTTATCTCAGATGGAGCTATGTCTTTAACTATACTCCAACCAACTCGCCAGAGCTACCTGTATTCAGGAAAGAAACAGTGGAATTATTTAAAACCTATAACCAGTAGCAAATATGAAAACAACCCCAATGTACAAACATGGCAAGCATAATTTATAGTTTTACTCAGTGAACGACAAGCGTGTGCCACCCCACCCCACCCGACCGATCCGACCCCCCCCCCCCACACTACCAATTTAACAAAACAATTGTTAAAAGGAACATAAATAAAATTGTCCACTGCGTAAAGGTAAAGGGTTAAACATCTCTGTAGTGATGTAGATTCATAGAGCTATATAATATATCTTATTATATAGCCTAATTATGTCTAGATTACACCAGAAATCACCCAGTGTGAAACACATTCGGGGTCCTTAAGCGGGCCTGGACCCAACGCCATAAACATTGCTTTAAAGGCTTTAAACATTGCTCTAAGCTCATAAGGGTGTGGCATACTTGTATTACTTGAACCCTTCCCATTTCCAAAATGAATCAATATTATCTCAAACCTGTAGATGTTCTGAATCTGAACCATTACTGTAAATACAATTGGCAAAGCATCCCAATGGAAACACCAACTTCTACACTCATGATACAACACATTTTTGTAGGCCTACACAACCGACACCCCATGAAGGCTGTACTATGATTGTGCACTTATGTTCCTTACACCGTGGTTGATTTTTAAACAACCCATGACACAAAATGGATTCCTTGTTTACCAACAAATTTGTACTCACCCTGTTGTTGCCAAATAAAGCACTTGGACCAAACCGTAGCTCCGTTCTGCTGATGAGTTTTCCCTGCCACGGAATTCTGTCACTGAAGACAGACTTCTTACTAAATTCGGTACCGGTGAATTGTGCCTGTATGACCTACCTCTTGCTTACAAAACACCTACATGAACAGTGCATAAATCTAAACCACCCCACTTCAATTCTTTCACGTCTACTGAAAGCATTCTTTCCACTATTTTCATTGAAAACACAAAGCCCATTTCTGAGTATCAAGGTACATTGGGCAAACTGAATACCTGGTCACGAAGCGGTGCAATCCCAGCCAGTACAGTCAGTATTACTCTGTTGTCAAAGGACAAATGCTATGGTGTCGAAAATAGACATATCAAGTAAAGGAATTCTGACTTTTGTCAAATGGTGATACGACTGTCTAAGCATTTTGTTCCGTTTTTCGCATCTGACCTGCTGTACATCAATGTTCTTTGGCGCTAAAGCTTTGAGTTAGGCAACCTGAGGGAAACTTATCCTTTAAAACAAGGTTGTTTTTCTGTCTTGCTTTACAGTCAAAGTATTCCTTTGGTTTTTGACACCGTTCGATTGTTTAACCTATAATCCTCTTACCTTTTCTACCTCCATTTTTTTAGGTATGGGGAAAGAAAAAAGAAGAAGAACAAATGTAAAACAATTATGATAAACTAACCTGTGAAAACAATCGTATTCAAAGGTGGTTGGGTTTTTAAGATATCGCCGCAAATCCGGAGCGAATTTCTGTCCATGCAGAAGAAACACTTCCCAGATTGAAATTTTGGGGATAAAAACTTGTATGTTTTTACATAACCACATTACGTCAAAGTGAAATAATATGATGTATTTTTTAATATATAGATCATGACCACAATATATATACTTTTTAAACTTTTTGTGCAATGGAATGCTGTTGATAGTATAAAGCATTGTGAGAGAAAAGCGGCTCCATCTGAAGTAACGTCGTTTTTTAGAATGGGGGTAATTTATCACTTAAACATTGAAAGACTTCAGGCATGAAATCACACAAGCGTGTGCAATAAGAGGTTCCCCCCCCCCCATTATTTTCTTGCAACTTCGATGACCAATTGAGCCCATAGTTCACAGGTTTGTTATTTTATGCAATTGGGATACACAAAGTGAGAATACTGGTCTTCGCGCCTCATTGGCGTACGTTAATCGGGGAATCTGAAACACACTTTGGGTTAAAGGCAGTGGACACTATTGGTAATTACTCAAAATAATTATTATCATAAAACCTTTCTTGATTACGAGTAATGGGGAGAGGTTGATAGTATAAAACATTGTGAGAAACAGCTCCCTCTGAATTGACATAGTTTTCGAGAGAGAAGTAATTTTCCACGAATTTGATTTCGAGACCTCAGATTTAGAACTTGAGGTCTCGAAATCAACCATCTAAACGCACACAACTTCGTGTGACAAGGGTTATTTTTCTTTCATTATTATATCGCAACTTCGATGACCGATTGAGCTCAAATTTTCACAGGTTTGTTATTTTATGCATATGTTGAGATACACTAACGGTGAAGGCTAGTCTTTGACAATTACCAATAGTGTCCAGTGTCTTTAAGAGTCTCGGTTCGTATTTTGTTTTGCGTTTAGCTTCATTTTCTACTACGACAATGAATGTCTATGGTTGCAAAATAACAGTCTCAACGATTCCTGCTTTGCTTTGTTATGTTGACTCTTAGAAAAGCCACTCCTGTTTGCTTGAACTTTACCCCGTGTCACCCTATCAATATTGACATTGACTTCGAGTTAAGCCACGGGAAACCTATTCACATATCAATTGTCGATTAAAAAGTAATATCGGGAAATAGTATTCATCTTTAATTAATCAACTGTTATCAACTTTGATTGAAGTACGAAGCGGGCTGGCAGTATCGTAACCGCAACACCATCTACACAACGAGCAGAAGCCTAAGATTTCTGCAAAAAAACATAATGGGTTGTTTTGCCGATTTATACCGGTTTTTAAGGCAACTGGACATTGGGGTTTTATGTTTGGTCGGGATCACACCTTCATTCTCCTTTTATCCTCCATTCTCAACTCTACATCCTACACCCGCCACCCTCCATCCTCCACCCTCCACCAGGGTTGTAGCTAGACCAATTTTAGTGGCGGGCAATAAATCAAATTTTGTTGAAAAGCTACCAGGGGCAAGGGGATCAACAAAATTCTTCATATAATTATGGGCCAATAGTGCTGAAGTGGGGCCAGGTTCCCAAACTGTTTGTGTCATGGGGCCATCCAATACTTGAATGGCCTTTGGATTGTGTTCTTTCTCACTCCTTATCATTAGCTGTGTCTCAGACCAATGCAAAGGGGACAATATTTGAAATCTGTGCTGGGCAGCATAATGTATTTTGCTCAGAGTGCTGGGCAAAAATTGAGAGCCCTGGGGACGGCCCACCCAGCACCGCCCACCGTAGCTATAACACTGCCCTCCACCCTCTAACTACCTCCTTCATCCTCCATTTTTCAACCTTTATCCACCAGTAAATACCCTTTCTCCTTCATCCTTCATTTCATCCTTCATTTTTCATCTTTCATCCATCGTTACTCATCCTTCATCATCCACCCACCCCTTTTTCCTTAAACCTCCACCCTCCCCTCCTTTACCATTTTGGCAGGTTATCAAGAGCTACTGTGCAGTAGCTACTTTGTTGTACATAGTTTTGGCAGGTGTGCAAGTGCTTTGGTGCAGCAACGTTACCTGTTATGTAAGTACAAAGGCATTGCAAGGGTCTACTCTGGGGTTTTTGTTTTTGGTCTGTGGGCGTAGCCTCTCTGGAATGTCTGGATTTTCACTGGCAGTACTTGTTACTGACGGGCATGAGAGGCAATGAACAAAATGGTGGCGCGGGATATACATGTACAGTGGAGAAAAATGATAGTAGGCCTATGCTTACAGCACCAGTTTTGAAGTAAGGTGTGTGAAGTTAGATACAGGCAGCCAGAGGTCTCCCTTGCATGCTGCGGCACAGATGTATTGGGTCTGCTATAAATGGCACAATGAGAGCTAAGCTTGGTAAATCGTAAGTCCGTTTCATAATATTTAATGGAGAAAACCTCGTGTATTGAAATTGTGTTTTACATAAAATAATATAGGGCACTTGGTCAAAAGCATTTTAAGTTTAAAAGGAATGTTGATCCAAAAGCAGACAATTCAATTTTATAAAATTTCCCTGATTTAATGGCAATTGCTTATAAAATCATACGCATGTTATTGTACAGTTTTGTATTGTTTTTTTTTATTGATGGGCCTATCCGAAAACTAATTCAGAGTTTAAAAGCTTGGTATTATGGAAAAGTTTCCGTATGGCGCCACCACTTTTTCATTCGAAATAAAATAATATAGTATCTAATTTACCTGATTGACATATCCCATTTTGTAAAAATGAGTGAAAAAGTGGTGGCGCCATACGGAAAGTTATCCGGTATGATATGTAATGCAATTGGTATTACCTTTACATTTGTGGCCACTGGCCAAATTGCTAGAATGTATAAAATACTTCAATTGTATAAAACACATTACATGTTGAAATGGAAAAAAGGTATATAACATTCGAAACAGTAAATAATGCAAACACACCCATACATGAGTAGTACAACATCAAATTCCATCACTATGAAATTTCAAGCAGAATTTTGAATTCCTATAGAATCGGTGTAAACAATGTTGACGGTAGCACCACCAATCGTGTAAATTCGGAAAGGAGAACATTCGTGGGGCTTTCAGAATGTTTTGATGAAAGGGAGTTGTCAACCGTTGAACTGATGTATTCGACAAAACGTCGTGGATTGAACTGTCCTTAATTTTAATACCTTAACAAATGATGCTGTTGTGTGTCACTTTATTTTAATCTTTGTGTATTTCTGTTATGGCTTAATCCATCAAAAACGGTACAACGATGTGTAGCGCTAGCATTATACAAAACAAGGTGACTTTATAACTGTTTTGGGACGAATGCTTGATGTTGAGTTCTATATAATCACCAGTTTTCTTTGTCACCAGAATACATTGATAAGAACAGTAATCTATGAATAGACAATCATGGTATCATAACACACTAGGCCTAATCCTACATAGATAAGGATGCCCATCCAGTGCAAAACAAATAGACATGCATCTGTTTAAAACTTGGTTGTTGAGGCTGTAATTGTTGACGCTCTCAACTCAACTTTCGGCGTCTTTAGTTTCTTTCATGGAGTATTCTTTAGCCTTTAAGTAGATTACATTTGTTAGAATGATGAGGGGATGGGTAGCTCTTCTCTACCTTGCAGGTATCTTGGTGGTGAAGGTAAGTTTCAAGTTTATGCGAAAGAAGCTAACATGGTGCTAATGGAGTCAAAGCTTTGTTTGAAAATCGAACTTCTATCGACACTTTAATATTGTACGTAGGTATAGACCACCTTGATCAAATTGTGCTCACTAATTAGGCACTGGAAACGTTTGGTAATTACTCAAATATAAATATTAGCATACTAACTTTGTACCGAGCAACGAAGAGCTGTTGATAGTTTAAAACATTGTGAGAAACGATTCTTTCTGAAGTAACGCATGCAGTTAAGGAGAAGGAGGTATTTTTTCACTCAATTATTTGCATTTGAGAAATACTGAAATACTGCAAGCTTACGTTTGTGCAACAAGGGTGTCTGTTCTTTTATTATTTTCTTGCAACTTTGATGACAAATTAAGCTCAAATGTTCACAGGTATGCCACTTTATGCATTGTTGGGACACACCAAGTGAGAATACTGGTCTTTGACAATTACCAAACGTGTTATACAGTGTCTTTACTATGAAGAAAATGTCGCCAAAAATCATTAGATTTCATTTATTAAAAAGTGTGCAGACTTTTTTGAAATTTTTTTGTTTCACTATCCCATGTATATATTATTTTGTTTATGTTATGTTAAATTCCAGGGCTCATAAATGAACAATACAAATACATTTTCAAACATAAAATAGTTATCAACGAAGACGTTTTTTTTCTCAAGGCGTTTGACATCAATGTTTTACAAAGTAAGCTGCACAATAAACTTATACCAATGCAGTAGCGAATAAGGCCTTAACTACAACAAACTAAGTAAAAAAAGGTGAGAGATTTTCCCTCAAAACGGCATGAAGAACAGTTATGTTTGCTGTTAAAATCGATTAATCGATCATCTATTTTTGGGTTGAATATTGTTTTGTCAAAAGGCAAATTTGCTGGAAATTTGTTCATGCTTTAAAGGCACTGGACACTATTGGTAAATACTAAAAACAATTGTTGGCATAACAACTTAGTAACGAGCAATAGTAGCTGTTGATAGTATAAAACCTTGAGAGAAACGGCTCCCTCTGAAGTAACAAAGTTTTTGAGAAATAGGGAATTTCTCACTTCAAAAAACGAAGCCTTTTTATCATGCATCTAAAAGCACACAAAGTTGTGCAACCAAGGGTGTTTTTCTTTTATTATTCTCTGGAAACTTCGATGACCAATAGAGTCAAAATTTTTACAGTTTATTTTATGAATTTTTTTAGTTCGGATACATGAGAATAGTGGTCTTTGATAATATTACACAAGGTGTCCATGGCTTATAACGTGAATAGATTCGACGTTTGTTACAGAATACACTGTATTAGGCCTAAACTGAATGCATCTTCCATTGAAATTGTTTCTATATAAATCAACATTATGTTGACAAAAAACCAAATAATAACCCTTCCTTTTCACAGGATGCATCTTTTCAACACAGACCGTGTCCTTTTTCGTAGAGATTGTTATGTACATTAACATAATGAACATTTGTTTCAAAGAACGAAAATGTTTTTAAAAGAAGATCTAGAAGTATCCTCTTAAATTTACATGACAATTAAATTTACATGACAATTATTCACATATCCACACGATGTACGATTTATATTCATGGTTCAAAGGCACTGGACTCGTTTGAAGATTATCAAAGACTAGTATTCTCACTTATAGTATTATTGAGTTGGAAGTAATGGGGCATTTCAGACGAACTATAACCATTATACCATCTTTAGAACAAGTAGGTCAGTAATGCGCATTCGGGCAATAACCATTAAAGCCCAACCTTTAACTAACTCCGTAGTGACGACCATGAATAAAGTAAATAATAAAAACGCATGTCCACTGATAAAGAAACGATCTAATTACTCCTAAGTTTTATAACCAATATGTTTTGTCAGAAGGCATGCTTTTAACATTATTCAACCGTAAGCCAGGTGAAATACACATGCCATTTACGGTCGCCTGAGATCAATTTCAAGCTATGTGTAAATACGTTTGGTAATGACTTTGAAAGTTAATGGTAATTAATACATTCATACAAACAGTACACACATACATACATGCAACACATGTACACAAATACATACATACACTGGGCTTTTGTATAGCGCCATTTCTATTAGACCACAGCGCTTTAACAAACAGCCAATAGCATTGCAAAGAATACAATAAATGAACAAAAGCAGTTTACAGAAGTACTACGGTTACGGAAAGGATATCACTTTTTATCCCCACAAATTGAATATGTAAGACGCGTTACCGCGGTAACGCTTATCAGCTGGTTGTTCCTATAGTGATTATTGTTACGGAGTTGACATAATATTCGCTCCGGCGTTTCAGCGATATTTCAAAAACGTGATGACGTTTGAAATGTATTTTTCACAAGTTTATTTGATTGTATACAACTACATTTGTATATATGGTTAAAACAACCGAAACGGTTTAAAAAAAAAATCCCACTACATTTCCTAAGTGGAGACGATCGGATAGAGGTGACAACAGTCTCATTACTTGTTTTTTACCTACATTATCAATAATATAATTCTTAATATCATTGCTTTTAAGCATTACTATACTGACTAAAGGAACACTCAGAATGGGTTTTTGCTAACAAAACTGTTGCTGGCAGTGTAAGCACTTCAGTTTTTGACAGCCAGTCATGTTTTTATAAACCATTATTAGAACGAATTGAATTAAATTGAAATGAAATGAATTTGGTTTTTTTCAACATTAAATAAATAGGTTTTGTTTATTCTATGTTTACGTCCAGGTACCACACCCAGTAAACGGTTATGCAACAATGGAGTTACTACTGACTAAATACACAGGAGACGACAGGGCATACGACAACACGTGTTGTGATTTCTGCAGAAGGATTAGCCCAGATATTTGTGATCTCGAACTTGAGATTGGAATCAATTCGATTAGGTAGGAATATTATCGAATTCAGGAAGTCTAGTGGCTTTTGCTTCAGTCTTCAACCAATAGAAGAATATTTGCACGTACGTGTGGTGCGATAGGTCTTCCAAGTTTGTCAAAGGCCAGTGCTTAATTTCATAGAGCTGCTTAAGTACAAAAAACATTTTGCTTGCCAGAATAAGGTTACCAACCAAACTATCATTTCATATGTACTATGTGTTGCTGGTATCCTGCTCATTTCTGCTTAACGAAAAATGTTTAAGCAATCCCTGCTTTAGCAGCTGTATTAAATTGGGCTGTGTCACGCACGAGGTGTACTGCCCTCCATGCATACGTCTTTGTTTAACCTACCATGTTTAGTTCCATTTCCGATTTTGTTACGGCTAAGGCCGTATACGAATTTGCAGCTACGGCTACGGCAACGGCTATGGCTGCCGTTAAGGGTGTTAATGGACGTCGTAAATAGAACTTTGTACTGCTGCTACTGCTGTTGTTGATGCTATTTATTTATCTATTTAAAAAAAAATTGCCTTTACACAAACACGGTACCCCCTGGTAATTCAGTATTTTTACTTTGGTTTTTATTTTACAGTGGGAGTTCTATATACTCCATGGCAACAGGACTGATAGAGATTAACACTGAATCCATATCATTTGGTTCATCCGTTGGGAGTCTATCAAATCCGATTCAAACGACATACACCTCATGGCCGGTAAGGCACTTAAACATTCATAAAAATTAACACATTGTGTTTGACTCAGCTTTGGGTCGTAGTCTGTATGACGGCAAGACTAAACATAGCTTTGTCAGTACTATGCCCTTTTATAACACCCCTTGCAAGTATTCTGCCTGCTCATTGGTTTAGAGCGCGTCACATGACATGTCTTAGTTTTGCCAGACGACGGCCATGTGATAGAGCGTCGGTTTGCCATGCGCTAGTCCAACAGACTAGCACATGGCGTGCAATACCCAGACGTCCGTTGCGTGTACTGGGATAATAAATTAATAGTCTGTAACCACTTCGGATTGCACGACACAATGCAACACAGTAAGTAAAAGTGTTTGCAATCTGTATTCGCGTCGTCCGTGGATTGTAGCATTCAGGTCTGTAACGTAATAAGAACAGTACAGTCATTAGAAATGTTTGGGGTGTTATAAAACAAATATTGACTGCATTTACTCGTGCAATGGTTAAAAACTATGACTCCCTCGGTGATCCCCGTAGCGTTCTATTTTCCCTCGGCTTCGCCTCGGGAAAATAGAACGCTCCGGAGATCACCTCGGGAGTCATAGTTTTAACCATAGCACTCGAAGCAGTCAATATTTGTATACTATCGAACGTCACAGACCGAGTTTTTGCCAACCAAGGTTTGAAAACTATGGGAAGCCATGAATGTCACAGATTGTCACTGATTGTCAAAGTTTGTACCAATCTAAATATGGGCCTAGCGTTGAATCTGTTGGGGAAAAAAACAACCAATCATGATATGCATTTTTCTAAATGACCTTAAAGGCAGTGGACACTAGTATATGGTAACTCAAAGACTAGCTTTCACAGTTGGTGTATCTCAACATATGCATAAAATAACAAACCTGTGAGAAATTGAGCTCAATTGGTCATCGAACTTGCGAGATAATAATGAAAGAAAAAACACACTCTTGTCACACGAAGTTGTGTGCGTTTATATGGTTGATTTTGAGACCTCAAATTCTAAACTTGAGGTCTCAAAATCAAATTCGTGGAAAATTACTTCTCTCTCGAAAACTATGGCACTTCAGACGGAGCTGTTTCTCACAATGTTTTATACCATCAACCTCTCCCCAAATACTCGCTTCCAAGTAAGGTTTTATGCTAATAATTATTTTGACAATAACCAATAGTGTCCACTGCCTTTAAACAAAAGAATTAAAAAGAATTGCAGTTGTTAATACAGCTGTTGGTGTACTTTTTGAAGAAGGATTTGTGGGATAAAGGATTTATAAATAATGTTTTTCTCAGACTTCTGACGGTTGGTGTCCGTCTACGGATGCTGCGGCCAGAGATGCGGTTGGTACCCGCTGTCTCCTCGCCGAGCATAAGAAGCCCAAGTGAAGATGCAATGACAGTTTTGTGTTGTTTCTCAACAAGTAGACTCTGTATAATTTAACTGAAACTTTTATGCCAGACTTTTATTGTATTTCTTTATAAACATTTTTTATAATATCAGCATTATGTGGATCATACCTTAAATTGTATGTTTTCCCTGATTTGTTTTAGTGGAGTGTGAGGCTGGATATCAATGTCGTAGATGACGATTCCTCCTTCTTTGGTGGAGCTCCGGACTTGATTGATATCTACTCGCAGCTTATAACACAGATACCAGATACCAATAGCAGTGTAGCTATCACACATAGCTACTCAGTATCTGGGACTAGGGCCACAAACCCAACCACGTACGTATACACCTCCTTCAACTCACGTCACATGGTCTGCCGAACAAAAATACGTGAATGTGAACGTTGTTAAAATATCAAGTTTTTAGCATAGGTGAACTTACCATTTGTCACGTCAGGTATGTACTTGCAGACGTCAAACGTAAGCATGAACTACAAACAACACAAATATCTTGCGTTTACGTTCACGTATTTGCTCGCGTAACGTACAGCCAAACCTCCCTATTATGTGAGCTAAAAAATCATGTAAAGTTTATGCGTTTAGATGTGGCCGCGTCATCTAAAATGCTCACTATCTAGTAACACCCGAAGAACCAGCAAGGTTCATCGTGTATTAACGTCAAGTAGTTTGGGTTAATGTACACTTGCCTTTAGGGAAATTTGAGAAGCACACTCTTCGACATTTCGAAGTCCATCTATTTACCTGTTCTTCATAGAACCACTCTTCCTTCTTTCATGATAGAACCAACAAAACAGTTTTGATACCTTTTCATACTTCGGTCCAGGCTATACCATCACCATCACCATCCATCGATACTTAGACAAAAATATATTTTTGTATGACTATTGCAAAGTTCTCTTTTTGTTCAACAGGTTGGATTTTGAAGTCAAGCTTTACTGCAATGATGATTTCTACGGTTCAGACTGTGCCACGTACTGCATAGCCCTGGATACCTCTTCGGGCCATTATACATGTGATCCACTCACTGGAGACAAAGTATGCATCGATGGATACGAACACCCAATCACAAACTGCATAGACGAAATCAACGAATGTTTGAATATGACTGTGGACTGTCAAAACAATGCCACGTGCGTGGACTTATTCAACGCGTTTTCATGCCAATGTGTTCCTGGTTTTGATGGGGAGCTGTGCCAAGATGATATAGATGAATGTTACAGTTACCCGTGTGTTAATGACGGTATTTGCATCGATGAAGTGAATGGTCTTCATTGCCAATGTATTACAGGATACCAAGGTGTGTTTTGTGAAGTTGAAACTGACGAATGTAGCAGTAGCCCTTGCCAAAATGGAGGAGTATGTACCAATGAAAATGATGATTATGTTTGTATTTGCGCTGAAGGTTTTGAAGGAGAATCATGTGGCATTGATCTTAATGAATGTGCTAGCAATCCATGTCAAAATAATGCCACTTGCAAAGATGAAACTGCTGGATTCATGTGCAATTGTACAGATGGATACGCTGGTATATTGTGTGATGAAGACATCAATGAATGCTTGAGCAGCCCCTGCAATTACAATGGAACCTGTGTGGATGTTGTGAACGGTTTCGTATGCCAATGTGCAGCAGGATTTGATGGAGTGTTATGCAGCATTAATATTGACGAATGTTCTAGCAACCCCTGTCAAAATGGCGCCGTCTGTAACGACTTTGTGAATGGGTTGGAATGTGACTGCCGAGGCGGGTTCGTTGGAACATTCTGTAACGAGGACATTGACGAATGTGCGAGCAGTCCTTGTTTGAACAATGGTACCTGTACTGACTTGGTAAACAGTTTCAACTGTACATGTGCTGCCGGATTTGAAGATGTTTTGTGCAGCACAGATATTGACGAATGTTCAAGTAATCCATGTCAAAATGGCGCTCGTTGTTCGGACTTGGTAGATCAGTTTATCTGCAGTTGCCAAGATGGTTTCACTGGGCAGCTTTGTGAGGAGGAAATTGACGAATGCTCCAGCAGTCCTTGCTTGAACAATGGTACATGTACTGACTTGGTAAATAGTTTCAACTGTACATGTGCTGCAGGATTTGAAGATGTTTTGTGCAGCACAGATATTGACGAATGTTCAAGTAATCCATGTCTAAATGGCGCTCGTTGTTCGGACTTGGTGGATGAGTTTATCTGCAGTTGTCAAGATGGTTTCACTGGGCAGCTTTGTGAAGAGGAAATTGACGAATGCTCCAGCAGTCCTTGTTTGAACAACGGTACCTGCACTGACTTGGTAAATAGTTTCAACTGTACATGTGCTGCAGGATTTGAAGATGTTTTGTGCAGCACAGATATTGACGAATGTTCAAGTAATCCATGTCAAAATGGCGCTCGTTGTTCGGACTTGGTGGATGAGTTTATCTGCAGTTGTCAAGATGGTTTCACTGGGCAGCTTTGTGAAGAGGAAATTGACGAATGCTCCAGCAGTCCTTGTTTGAACAACGGTACCTGCACTGACTTGGTAAATAGTTTCAACTGTACATGTGCTGCAGGATTTGAAGATGTTTTGTGCAGCACAGATATTAACGAATGTTCAAGTAATCCATGTCAAAATGGCGCTCGTTGTTCGGACTTGGTGGATGAGTTTATCTGCAGTTGTCAAGATGGTTTCACTGGGCAGCTTTGTGAAGAGGAAATTGACGAATGCTCCAGCAGTCCTTGTTTGAACAACGGTACCTGCACTGACTTGGTAAATAGTTTCAACTGTACATGTGCTGCAGGATTTGAAGATGTTTTGTGCAGCACAGATATTGACGAATGTTCAAGTAATCCATGTCAAAATGGCGCTCGTTGTTCGGACTTTGTGGATGAGTTTATCTGCAGTTGTCAAGATGGTTTCACTGGGCAGCTTTGTGAAGAGGAAATTGACGAATGTGCGAGCAGCCCTTGTTTGAACAATGGTTCATGTACTGACTTGGTAAATAGTTTCAACTGTACATGTGCTGCAGGATTTGAAGATGTTTTGTGCAGCACAGATATTGACGAATGTTCAAGTAATCCATGTCAAAATGGCGCTCGTTGTTCGGACTTTGTGGATGAGTTTATCTGCAGTTGTCAAGATGGTTTCACTGGGCAGCTTTGTGAAGAGGAAATTGACGAATGTGCGAGCAGCCCTTGCTTGAACAATGGAACATGCACTGACTCGGTAAATAGTTTCAATTGTACATGTGCTGCAGGATTTGAAGATGTTTTGTGCAGCACAGATATTGACGAGTGTTCCAGCAATCCATGTCAAAATGGCGCTCGTTGTTCGGACTTGGTAAATGAGTTTATCTGCAGTTGTCAAGATGGTTTCACTGGGGAGCTTTGTGAAGAGGAAATTGACGAATGCTCCAGCAGTCCTTGTTTGAACAATGGTACATGTACTGACTTGGTAAATAGTTTCAACTGTACATGTGCTGCCGGATTTGAAGATGTTTTGTGCAGCACAGATATTGACGAATGTTCCAGCAATCCATGTCAAAATGGCGCTCGTTGTTCGGACTTGGTAAATGAGTTTATCTGCAGTTGTCAAGATGGTTTCACTGGGGAGCTTTGTGAAGAGGAAATTGACGAATGCTCCAGCAGTCCTTGTTTGAACAATGGTACATGTACTGACTTGGTAAATAGTTTCAACTGTACATGTGCCGCAGGATTTGAAGATGTTTTGTGCAGCACAGATATTGACGAATGTTCAAGTAATCCATGTCAAAATGGCGCTCGTTGTTCGGACTTGGTGGATGAGTTTATCTGCAGTTGTCAGGATGGTTTCACTGGGCAGCTTTGTGAAGAGGAAATTGACGAATGCTCCAGCAGTCCTTGCTTGAACAATGGTACATGCACTGACTTGGTAAATAGTTTCAACTGTACATGTGCCGCAGGATTTGAAGATGTTTTGTGCAGCACAGATATTGACGAATGTTCAAGTAATCCATGTCAAAATGGCGCTCGTTGTTCGGACTTTGTGGATGAGTTTATCTGCAGTTGTCAAGATGGTTTTACAGGGCAGCTTTGTGAAGAGGAAATTGACGAATGCTCCAGCAGTCCTTGCTTGAACAATGGTACATGCACTGACTTGGTAAATAGTTTCCACTGTACATGTGCTGCAGGATTTGAAGATGTTTTGTGCAGCACAGATATTGACGAATGTTCAAGTAATCCATGTCAAAATGGCGGTCGTTGTTCGGACTTGGTAGATGAGTTCATCTGCAGTTGTCAGGATGGTTTTACAGGGCAGCTTTGTGAAGAGGAAACTGACGAATGTGCGAGCAGCCCTTGCTTGAACAATGGTACATGCACTGACTTGGTAAATAGTTTCAACTGTACATGTGCTGCAGGATTTGAAGATGTTTTGTGCAGCACAGATATTGACGAATGTTCAAGTAATCCATGTCAAAATGGCGCTCGTTGTTCGGACTTTGTGGATGAGTTTATCTGCAGTTGTCAAGATGGTTTCACTGGGCAGCTTTGTGAAGAGGAAATTGACGAATGTGCGAGCAGCCCTTGTTTGAACAATGGTACATGTACTGACTTGGTAAATAGTTTCAACTGTACATGTGCTGCAGGATTTGAAGATGTTTTGTGCAGCACAGATATTGACGAATGTTCAAGTAATCCATGTCAAAATGGCGCTCGTTGTTCGGACTTTGTGGATGAGTTTATCTGCAGTTGTCAAGATGGTTTCACTGGGCAGCTTTGTGAAGAGGAAATTGACGAATGTGCGAGCAGCCCTTGCTTGAACAATGGAACATGCACTGACTCGGTAAATAGTTTCAATTGTACATGTGCTGCAGGATTTGAAGATGTTTTGTGCAGCACAGATATTGACGAGTGTTCCAGCAATCCATGTCAAAATGGCGCTCGTTGTTCGGACTTGGTAAATGAGTTTATCTGCAGTTGTCAAGATGGTTTCACTGGGGAGCTTTGTGAAGAGGAAATTGACGAATGCTCCAGCAGTCCTTGTTTGAACAATGGTACATGTACTGACTTGGTAAATAGTTTCTACTGTACATGTGCCGCAGGATTTGAAGATGTTTTGTGCAGCACAGATATTGACGAATGTTCAAGTAATCCATGTCAAAATGGCGCTCGTTGTTCGGACTTGGTGGATGAGTTTATCTGCAGTTGTCAGGATGGTTTCACTGGGCAGCTTTGTGAAGAGGAAATTGACGAATGTGCGAGCAGTCCTTGCTTGAACAATGGTACATGTACTGACTTGGTAAATAGTTTCAACTGTACATGTGCCGCAGGATTTGAAGATGTTTTGTGCAGCACAGATATTGACGAATGTTCAAGTAATCCATGTCAAAATGGCGGTCGTTGTTCGGACTTGGTAGATGAGTTTATCTGCAGTTGTCAAGATGGTTTTACAGGGCAGCTTTGTGAAGAGGAAATTGACGAATGCTCCAGCAGTCCTTGCTTGAACAATGGTACATGCACTGACTTGGTAAATAGTTTCAACTGTACATGTGCTGCAGGATTTGAAGATGTTTTGTGCAGCACAGATATTGACGAATGTTCAAGTAATCCATGTCAAAATGGCGGTCGTTGTTCGGACTTGGTAGATGAGTTCATCTGCAGTTGTCAGGATGGTTTTACAGGGCAGCTTTGTGAAGAGGAAACTGACGAATGTGCGAGCAGCCCTTGCTTGAACAATGGTACATGCACTGACTTGGTAAATAGTTTCAACTGTACATGTGCTGCAGGATTTGAAGATGTTTTGTGCAGCACAGATATTGACGAATGTTCAAGTAATCCATGTCAAAATGGCGCTCGTTGTTCGGACTTGGTAGATGAGTTCATCTGCAGTTGTCAGGATGGTTTTACAGGGCAGCTTTGTGAAGAGGAAACTGACGAATGTGCGAGCAGCCCTTGCTTGAACAATGGTACATGCACTGACTTGGTAAATAGTTTCAACTGTACATGTGCTGCAGGATTTGAAGATGTTTTGTGCAGCACAGATATTGACGAATGTTCAAGTAATCCATGTCAAAATGGCGGTCGTTGTTCGGACTTGGTAGATGAGTTCATCTGCAGTTGTCAAGATGGTTTTACTGGGCAGCTTTGTGAAGAGGAAATTGACGAATGTGCGAGCAGTCCTTGCTTGAACAATGGTACATGCACTGACTTGGTAAATAGTTTCAACTGTACATGTGCTGCAGGATTTGAAGATGTTTTGTGCAGCACAGATATTGACGAATGTTCAAGTAATCCATGTCAAAATGGCGCTCGTTGTTCGGACTTGGTGGATGAGTTTATCTGCAGTTGTCAAGATGGTTTCACTGGGCAGCTTTGTGAAGAGGAAATTGACGAATGCTCCAGCAGTCCTTGTTTGAACAACGGTACCTGCACTGACTTGGTAAATAGTTTCAACTGTACATGTGCTGCAGGATTTGAAGATGTTTTGTGCACCACAGATATTGACGAGTGTTCCAGCAATCCATGTAAAAATGGCGCTAGTTGTTCGGACTTTGTGGATGAGTTTATCTGCAGTTGTCAAGATGGTTTCACAGGGCAGCTTTGTGAAGAGGAAATTGACGAATGTGCGAGCAGTCCTTGCTTGAACAATGGAACATGCACTGACTTGGTAAATAGTTTCCACTGTACATGTGCTGCAGGATTTGAAGATCTTTTGTGCAGCACTAATATTGACGAATGTTCAAGTAACCCATGTCAAAATGGCGGTCGTTGTTCGGACTTTGTGGATGAGTTTATCTGCAGTTGTCAAGATGGTTTCACTGGGCAGCTTTGTGAAGAGGAAATTGACGAATGTGCGAGCAGTCCTTGCTTGAACAATGGAACATGCACTGACTTGGTAAATAGTTTCCACTGTACATGTGCTGCAGGATTTGAAGATCTTTTGTGCAGCACTAATATTGACGAGTGTTCCAGCAATCCATGTAAAAATGGCGCTAGTTGTTCGGACTTTGTGGATGAGTTTATCTGTAGTTGTCAAGATGGTTTCACTGGGCAGCTTTGTCATGTGGAAATTGACGAATGTGCGAGCAGCCCTTGCTTGAACAATGGAACATGTACTGACTTGGTAAATAGTTTCAACTGTACATGTGCTGCAGGATTTGAAGATCTTTTGTGCAGCACTAATATTGACGAATGTTCAAGTAATCCATGTCAAAATGGCGCTCGTTGTTCGGACTTTGTGGATGAGTTTATCTGCAGTTGTCAGGATGGTTTCACAGGGCAGCTTTGTGAAGAGGAAATTGACGAATGCTCCAGCAGTCCTTGTTTGAACAACGGTACGTGCACTGACTTGGTAAATAGTTTCAACTGTATATGTGCTGCAGGATTTGAAGATGTTTTGTGCACCACAGATATTGACGAGTGTTCCAGCAATCCATGTAAAAATGGCGCTAGTTGTTCGGACTTTGTGGATGAGTTTATCTGCAGTTGTCAAGATGGTTTCACTGGGCAGCTTTGTGAAGAGGAAGTTGATGAATGCTCCAGCAGTCCTTGTTTGAACAATGGTACATGCACTGACTTGGTAAATAGTTTCAACTGTACATGTGCTGCAGGATTTGAAGATGTTTTGTGCAGCACTAATATTGACGAATGTTCAAGTAATCCATGTCAAAATGGCGCTCGTTGTTCGGACTTGGTGGATGAGTTTATCTGCAGTTGTCAAGATGGTTTCACTGGGCAGCTTTGTGAAGAGGAAATTGACGAATGTGCCAGCAGTCCTTGCTTGAACAATGGAACATGTACTGACTTGGTAAATAGTTTCAACTGTATATGTGCTGCAGGATTTGAAGATGTTTTGTGCAGCACTAATATTGACGAATGTTCAAGTAATCCATGTCAAAATGGCGCTCGTTGTTCGGACTTTGTGGATGAGTTTATCTGCAGTTGTCAGGATGGTTTCACAGGGCAGCTTTGTGAAGAGGAAATTGACGAATGCTCCAGCAGTCCTTGTTTGAACAACGGTACGTGCACTGACTTGGTAAATAGTTTCAACTGTATATGTGCTGCAGGATTTGAAGATGTTTTGTGCACCACAGATATTGACGAGTGTTCCAGCAATCCATGTCAAAATGGCGGTCGTTGTTCGGACTTGGTAGATGAGTTCATCTGCAGTTGTCAAGATGGTTTCACTGGGCAGCTTTGTGAAGAGGAAATTGACGAATGTGCGAGCAGTCCTTGCTTGAACAATGGAACATGCACTGACTTGGTAAATAGTTTCAACTGTACATGTGCTGCAGGATTTGAAGATGTTTTGTGCACCACAGATATTGACGAGTGTTCCAGCAATCCATGTAAAAATGGCGCTAGTTGTTCGGACTTTGTGGATGAGTTTATCTGCAGTTGTCAAGATGGTTTCACTGGGCAGCTTTGTGAAGAGGAAGTTGATGAATGCTCCAGCAGTCCTTGTTTGAACAATGGTACATGCACTGACTTGGTAAATAGTTTCAACTGTACATGTGCTGCAGGATTTGAAGATGTTTTGTGCAGCACTAATATTGACGAATGTTCAAGTAATCCATGTCAAAATGGCGCTCGTTGTTCGGACTTGGTGGATGAGTTTATCTGCAGTTGTCAAGATGGTTTCACTGGGCAGCTTTGTGAAGAGGAAATTGACGAATGTGCCAGCAGTCCTTGCTTGAACAATGGAACATGTACTGACTTGGTAAATAGTTTCAACTGTATATGTGCTGCAGGATTTGAAGATGTTTTGTGCAGCACTAATATTGACGAATGTTCAAGTAATCCATGTCAAAATGGCGCTCGTTGTTCGGACTTTGTGGATGAGTTTATCTGCAGTTGTCAGGATGGTTTCACAGGGCAGCTTTGTGAAGAGGAAATTGACGAATGCTCCAGCAGTCCTTGTTTGAACAACGGTACGTGCACTGACTTGGTAAATAGTTTCAACTGTATATGTGCTGCAGGATTTGAAGATGTTTTGTGCACCACAGATATTGACGAGTGTTCCAGCAATCCATGTCAAAATGGCGGTCGTTGTTCGGACTTGGTAGATGAGTTCATCTGCAGTTGTCAAGATGGTTTCACTGGGCAGCTTTGTGAAGAGGAAATTGACGAATGTGCGAGCAGCCCTTGCTTGAACAATGGAACATGCACTGACTTGGTAAATAGTTTCAACTGTACATGTGCTGCAGGATTTGAAGATGTTTTGTGCAACACAGATATTGACGAATGTTCAAGTAATCCATGTCAAAATGGCGGTCGTTGTTCGGACTTGGTAGATGAGTTCATCTGCAGTTGTCAAGATGGTTTCACTGGGCAGCTTTGTGAAGAGGAAATTGACGAATGCTTGAGCAACCCATGCTTCAATGAGGGAACATGTGTCGATTTGATCGGATCGTTTTCATGCAACTGTAGCGAGATATTTGCGGGTAATTTTTGCGAGGTTGATCTTGTCAATGATTGTGATAATACTCCATGTCAAAATGGAGGTGTCTGCCAAGATTTTCCAATGGGTTACATTTGTACATGCGCAGTAGGCTTTGATGGCAACCACTGCGAGATTGATATTGACGACTGTTTGAGCAGCCCATGTTATAATTATGGAACATGTGTTGATTTGGTCAATTCGTTTATTTGCAGCTGTAGTCAAGGTTTTGAAGGAGCGCAGTGTGAGATCAATATAGATGAATGTGCCAGTTCACTTTGCCAGAACGGCGCGTCATGTATGGATTTGGATAACGGTTTTAGATGTATTTGTGTCGAAGGTTTTATCGGTGAGTTTTGTGACTCTGAGGACAGCTGTATAAGTGATCCTTGCCAAAATGAGGCAATCTGTTCAAATGAACTCCCTGGATATAAGTGTAGGTGTAAAGCCGGGTACCAAGGAGCGAACTGTGATGTGGATATAGATGAATGTGCGAACCAACCATGTCAACATGACGGGATTTGTGTGGATCAAGTGAACGGGTATGACTGCACATGCTTTAATGGATTTACTGGTACAAACTGCAGTCAAGTTGACCCCTGTAAATCGTCTCCTTGCCTCAACGGGGCTACTTGCTTAACGACCTCCCATCATACATTTACATGCGCATGTGCAATCGGTTTCGAAGGCGCTCTTTGTGATGACGACATCAATGAATGTGAGTTTGAGCAGGGTGTTTGCTCTGAGAGAGCTGACTGTCAAAACGACATTGGGAACTACTCGTGTGTGTGTAAACCTGGGTTCATAGGAGTAGAGTGTTTGGAACCAGACTATTGCTTTGACGTCCCATGCTTCAATAATGCTACATGTGTTTCAAAGGAAGAGACATTCAGGTAATGTTGAGTAGGACTGAAGCTTTTGAAACGCTTGGTGGCAGTAGATAAATTAGATGAACATCTTTTCTTAAACCACAATTTCTGCTCCAGCTACATGCTTTGGCCAAATTACAGTCATTAAAAGTTTGATTTCTATCACTGAGTGACAGAGCCAAAGTTGGAGTCAGAGCCAAAGACGAAAATATAAAAAAATCCAGTAAATATAAAGCGCCACCAAGCGTCCTTGAACTTGACAGTATTTTGATGTTCAAGCTAATTATTTTTTAGTTAGTTTCTCATCAGACCATATTAATTCCAGACCAGCTTTCTCCAGAAATCGATCAAAGCATATTGATCGAAACGTCGAGTTGAAACCAATGGTTCTTTTCAGAATCACCCCAACTCATTTAGAGATTATCATTACATGGTGATGCTGCAAATCTTACTACATCATTTTAATTCCATCGTAGTTGTTCGTGTGCAAATGGCTTTACTGGCAGCCATTGTGAAACAGTGATCGAGAATGCATTCGTTCCAACCCCGTGTCTCAACAATGGAGAGTGCATACCTGGAGAGGTTAACGGGGAGTATATGTGTTTATGTCCCGTACAATTCTACGGAATGAACTGTGAAATAGGCAAGTTGACATTATTTTTTATTCATAAAGACCATAAATGGTCTGACGAAGTATTATCATGGATTGAGCTGAGAACAGCAAATATAAAACTTGAGAAGAAATCCAAATCTTTGAAGAGTGTACGAATATAACTATACAATTATTTGTACTGTATGTTTTTCTCTCGCATAGCTCCGATGGCAGACTGGGCCTTAATTTTCACAAGTTGATTAGCTAGGCCTAATTTGATTCATGTTTCCATTTGTAATACATCCCACTCGTTATTGTTATGGTTCGTATTGCACTGTTAAGGAGTAAAATGAACTTCCCACCTATATCGAATCTGCTCCATCATTGAATGTGATTAAGAAAATCCTCAAAACATTTTACCTCTTTCCTAAATGATTATTGCTGTTTTGTTTGAATAATGTTAAATTGTTTGTTGATATATTGCTAAACGCTGTGATACAGTTATACTATAAAATAGCGTATCTGAATGCATAATAATAATTGTCCCATGTTGCTTCTTCAGATGTCGAAGTTCATTCCAATGTCATTATGGTGGACGGATCCACTATTGAAACAGACGTGTTTCAAACAGACACAGAAAACCTCATCAAGTCATCAATGGACGATGATACTGGCCAACACACGACGATAGAGGTCGTCGTTGTAGCAACAGATGATTACGAATCGACGTCGACAGGGTGAGACAGAGAAACCAAATAAAACACACATTTTGAGCAAAAGTTTAAGTTTCGCGATTTCTAGGGGAATATTTTTTTAACCCTAGAAAATTGATGTTCATTTTCTCTCCGACGCCACGCTTGCACAACCTTTCAAAACGCCTTTTTAGTTTCCAGTTTTTCCACAATAGTCCTAGGCATATTAAGCAATGTTGTTAACCGAGGCCTGTAGTTGCTTCATTAGCTTTCATTTCTTAATGACGATAATTAGGCTAGACGAACAGGTTGTTCATTCAAAACATTCGACAATTGAACTTGACTAGGCCTTGAGGTCCAAACATCAACTCACGACCACTAACCAAGTTCATGTGATGCAAATAAAAATATATCAATGTATCAACGTCACATAGACGTAAGCGCGAGCGTCATACAGATATTTGTAAAAAAAAGTGTTAATCTTCAGTTCGGACCAAGCATGGGGCCCGACTTGAGCCAAGGCTAAACTTACAACCTCACGCAATTTGCTTCAACCAGTTTAGGAAACTAAAAGGTCTGATTCCAAAGAGGACATCAAAATACTTTAAAAGGATCGAACAGCCAAACAAACTTGATTTGATTTACCTTACAGTGAACCAGTTACGCAGGTAACCTACCTAGTCATTGTGAACGGCACTGCGTTGATGCCAACGGATGTTACTGACATGATGGACGAGATGGGTGATGACGTCATCGATGACATCATGTCACACAGTCCATTCAAAGGAGACGTCGCCCCAAGATCGGGACAAGTTAGTTAATGTTGCAATTCTTTTAAACATGTTCCACTATTTACTTTCCTCAATGGATAATAAATTTCTGAATGATGTGTTTTGAAAAAGATTCGTTTGACCAGACATCAACTCGAACACTCCAGTAAAAATGAGAAAGGATTGCAAACTAATTAATAAAGTCAAATTTAATTGTGTTTTGTGATTCAGACATGGGCAAATGAATACTGGTACATCGTAGCGCTCGCTTGTGTATCAGCCATTCTACTGATGTCCATACCCACGTTTCTAATATGCAGGTATGTAACAACATTTTGATCCCATAATTATATCTCAATGGAAGACTTTAAACGCTAGGTGGCAGCAGACTAACCATGTAAATTTCCATTGTTTACATTGTTCTGAGCTTGCATACATTACCGAGAACAACCGATTTACCTTTTAAGCCTCATGTCACCTACGTCCCAAAAGTCCCCACTTGCAAACTAACTTGTAAAGACTCTGCTTGTCTTGCGCGTATCGAAAACGAGAAAACAACTCGAACGAAGACTACACTTATCCATGAAATCAACTCTCTTCTTAATCTTCTATCCAACTATTTTGGAAATTGAAATTCCCACAAAATTTGAAAAAATACAGTTTTAATTTTTATATAATACAATGAATTGGTTAAAATTAACAAAACAATAATATTTAACTTGAGTCAGATGCATGTTTTGTACCGTACGCATTAATCTGAAAATAAACCTTTTTTAACAGGGCAAAGAAACGAAAGCAGAAGGTTGATGTTACCAATGAGGAGGGTAGCTCATATAAAATGGAGGCTGATGAGGGTAGCTCATATAAAATGGAGGCATGGGGAGAAGAAGACGGCAGCCCAGGCTATGAGCAAGTCGATGAAACACCAGGAGAAAACATCTAGGTGTGACACAGAAGACAATCACCACTGGAAATAAATTGTGCTCCAAAGAAAACATCAAATGGGTGAAACTGCTTTAATATAATAATATTATTAGCACTAGGTTCTTATGTGCACATTCAAGTACCTAGATCAAGGCACTTAACCACATTCCCGTTCAACAGGCATTAAACTTGCACGAATCCCCCAAACTTTCCCATCACCCGTCGAAGGGAGCATTCAACCGCATAAATTAATTCTTAGTAAGAGGTTCCCCCAACACAATACCTTCTAAGCATTCGCGGGTTCCAATTTATACACCTGGGGTGGATTTCACAAAGAGTTAGGACAAGTCTTATCTCGAGTTAGGACCAGTTACTCGTCCTAACTTAGGACTATCCATGCAATTTGTATATCTCCTAGGACTAGTCCTAGGTTAGGACTATAGTCCTAACTCTTTGTGAAATCGACCCCTGGATGAAGAGGATTTATTAAGGTGCCTTGCTCAATGACATAGGCGTCATGACCGGGATTGAACCCACAATGTGTGGCTCGGCCAGTGACAAAACTCGAGTCTGGGAACTAGACCGCTGGGCCAAGACACGCGTCTCAATGGTAGATGGTTCCAAGCCCCAACGAAAAAGATCCACAATTATTATTATCTCACTTGCACATGACGTAATACAATTTGCTTATCTACTGTGAGCTTTTTAGTTGACGGCGGCAACTCAGTTGTCTTTATCTTTCAATCTATTTAGTACATGGATGTAGGAATTTGATACGACAAAGGCAAAACAAATAGGTCTATTGTATATACATAAGCAAATCGTATACTAGAGTATTTATACACTATTACCAGAAAGAAATTTTGTTGTACCGATTTCTTTTCAAAATTGACAATAGTGTTCTGCGGATGATGTCTTTAAACATTATTGACTTTACACGCAGCCTGTATATAAACCGTGTTTAACATGTATCCAGCGCGACCGTGTTTTTGAGTTTCAACAATTGTCTTAAAACCCTTGGCAAGTTTGGTTTGAAAAATCTATGTAGGTTTACAATACGATACCTCTCTTCTGGGGAACAATATTTACCAGACATGAAAACGGGGCTCTTCCAACAAAATAATAAGTTTCACAAACAAATATTTATTCTTCGTTGATTTTTGGATTAGTACATTCAATTATGTCCTGGTTTTGAATACAAACATTCCATAATATTATTATTTATACAACCTTTTCAAATATCAAACTAAAGTAAATGTTAAAGGGTCTGTAATACGTTTGGTAATGACCCAAGTTAATGACAACAACAACTTTGGTGAGACGTATAGTAGCTTCGGATTGTAAAATGCACTTCGAAGTACGGTTATGAAAATAGATATCACTGTTTATCCCCTAAAAATGCATTTCTCAGATTGTGTTTTCCAATTGCTGATTTTTGGCAATATCTCAAAAAGGCTATCGCCCTTTGAAATGAAATGTTCTCAGGTCAGTTTTATGGGTTTTTTTTTTAAGTTTTACGATAGAAACCAACAGTGGGTCCCAATTACCAAATTATATACAATCCCTTTAAATGTTCTCGGACGTTAAGATTTTTTTATTTTGTATTACGGAAATACAAAACCATGAAAGTTTTTGGACCATTGTCACGTATGTCTTTGTTGCAAAGGGGCAATAGTATAAATAAATGTAAAATTGTGCTTTAAAATATTTGTAAGTTTGTAAAAATAAAAACACTTTTAATCAGGTATCATTCTACCATTAATTGGTCTTTAAGTTCTTCGTTGCCTGCATACATTGTAAATTTTGCGACATAAGGGCCATTTTTGCAGAGGTGGTCAAACAATAGTTCGAAATTGTTTTCTTTAAGTTATAACTGATGCTAAAAAAAATTAAGGACCTATCACTTGTTTTTTTTCTTAACGTTCGACTCAACTTTACAAATGCTGAGATAGTTATATATATACATCTAACCCTCCAATTGTTGTAAGAGGGTAGATTTATAGTTTGAAAATAAAATGTTACCGTGCGAAAACTTCTCTTACATCCATCTCCTCATCGGCCCCTCTGAGGTACGAACATTTAGACAGATTTTTAGTCAGTTCATCGACGTCAGCAGATTTATTGTCCTTCCAGTTATGATATTTTACCGACGAAGTGAAAGCCGTTTGCATCATATTCTCTTGTGAGACTGTGTCTTTCGTCTTGTCCACTGACGTATCTTGCTTAGACTCAGTTGTGGTTGGTTTCCGTGAGCCTATTCTCAGCTCTAACCACGCTGACTTCCTCGGCCTAAGACGCAAGACCCTTCCACCAGGAGCATCGGACTGATTGTCGAAGCTTGCCACCGACGACTTGGCTCTCTGCTGCTGAAGCACCAATTTTGGAGGGAGGGATTTTGTGAACAAGTCTGAGATGCTGATTTGATTCGATTTGGGCGCTAAATCTTCTCGTTCTTGAGTTTTCATTGAGAGAACACCGAGAGCCGCCATCTTGAATAATGGTTTAGATGGTGAAGTCTGTTTAGAGTTGTCTGCATTGGCAACACGAGCTGAATCATGATTTGGTGGAGTTTTACTTTTAAATCCCCTCGCACTAAATGCAAACTGACCCATCTGTTGCTGAGAACTGCTACCAATCAGTCTGGGACCTCTTCCACTGTTCCTGAAAGTTTGACTCGGTGGAAAGCTAATCTCAGTGAGACTCTGAAATTCATGTAATGTCTTAGGCTGGACGAGATAATCCACTTCATCTCCAGAGAGACGTCTAAGTTGTGGAATAGTCCGAGGTGATCTCTCCGGGATGCTTAGCTTGAGGTGCTCTGGCGATGCCGTCACAATAGCGTTACGGCGGGATGAATTGGTCGGCAGTATTCCACTCTTGCTTTTTGGTTTGGATAACTCCGCCAATCTCTCAGCAGACAGTAGGCCACGTCGGGCAATCCTCGTACGTGATACCTCCCTTGATTTCTTATTCGCATCCTCATCCTCATCATCTTCAGCTTTCTTTGGAACAACTGAATCCCTTCTTTCCTGAGTGTGAAGATTATTTTGTGAATCTGCTATCGGCTCACCGGATACAGTTTGGCGAAAGTCATAAGCCTGGCGTAGAGATTTGATCTTCTCTTCAAGTCGAGCTTTTTCCCGTCGAATTAATTCTTGTGCGAAAGAGTGATCTAGAAAACGAACTCGTTTCTTCGTTTTGGGGGTTTGGTTGTCTGTGGTGGTCCTGAAGTCATCAGCTGAATTCACCAGCCTTCTCTGTTTCATCATTGTGATCAGAAGAACTTCTAATAATGGTATCCATTTACTACCACTCAATTTGCAAACTGTTCCTACTCATCGGAAATCATGTTTTGTTCTTTGGAAAATTAAACAACTCCTTCAGTTCGGTTGGGTTTTTTCATCCCGTTCTGATCTCTCGTCTATCATCGCCAAGCATTTTGGCTCCAGCATCTTGTAAGCATTTTGTTGCCACAAAAGATGTCTGTCACCAGGTGCCAAGATGTGACATGGGCATTACTAGCCCCATCACCCGTACAGAAAACCTTGGGAGCATGTAAATAAACCCTTTCACCCTAATAAACATCACCAGTTCGGTAAAAGTAGTGCCATAAAAACAAAGCTACTACCGTATTGATTTATTTCGTCTCTCTAGCTATGAATGTATGACCAGTAGAAAGTGAAAACATTCAAGTTAGTTTCCTGACCGTTAATCAAACAAACTCAACTTAGAGGGGGCTTTGTTTGCGTAGGTAATGAAGCCGTTTTTGAACAAGTGTCAACAGAACTACACCGATCACAATGATTGCGGAACAGAACACCATTCAATACAAGCGAAATCTCGACGGGCAACTTGTTGTGCGAGTAAACTTTCAAATACCGGTTTTGTTTGCAGGCTGCCGTGGGGTTCTGTCTTTGTTCTCAATTCAAAGTCTTAAAGGTCGGATATCACTGGCATCAAATCTTAGTTTACTTTCGGGGAAATTTAAGGAATATCTTGTTTGTCATTTGATTCTTAACATACTAATGATAACACTAACAAGTTTTTATATTTTACACGGCACGGCTATTGCAAAATGACAAATCTCACAATACATTACAAGTTAGTGAACCACAAATTCTACCGTTCAGAATTACGTTCAGAATGACCATCTTCTATGTTTTATTAAACCATGATAAACCACCGAGTATGTTTTGATTATTTTTTAAACGAACTGGGTATCGTAACTTATACAAGCCCAAATAAGTTTATTTTATTTATAGAAAGAACACGAAATTTAATATTGTGTTAAAGGCACTGGACACTATTGGTAATTGTCTAAGACCAGTATTCTCACTTGATGCATCACAAAATATGCATAAAATAACAAACCCGTGAATATTGAGGCTCAATTGGTGATCGAATTTGCAAGTGATTAAAACACCCTTGTTGCATTACTTTATGTGCTTTCAGAAGCATAAAAAAGGCTTCAGCTGAAGTCTTTATTATTTGAGTGATAAATTACCTTTCTGAAAAACTACGTTATATAACTTCAGAGGGAGCCGTTTCTCACACTGTTTTATACTATCAACAGCTCCACATTGCTCGTTACCAAGCAAGTTTTTATGCTAAACAATAATTTTTGGTAATTACAATAGTGTCCAGTGCCTTTCTACCTCGCAGGTAATGGAAATATATAAAATAAAATAAAAGTCAATCGACTACCAGTACTTGATCATCCATTTCTGTTCTCGTAATTTTCTTTCCACTTTCACTCATCTTGGCTAAAATTGAAAAAATATAAAATTCAGACCGCACCATCTTTGGTCATCGTTACACGTTAAAACATCTTACTTGCGGTAAATTGTGTTAACCACCCAATAGACACACCCATCTGAATACTATATATAATTACTTTATTTACACCAATGGTAAAAAATATGTGGCTATATATATATGAATAGAATAGAATTTAATGTAAATAACCAGGGGGTTGGTAACATTTTTGTCAGTTTCTTTATAATTGGACACATTGATTTATCTGCTATTTATATGTATACATGTATTAACAACCAGTTTTAATGTACGTTTCCAGCAAATGTTGGCTCCCTTGCAGCGAATCCTGGCCAAAACCTACACACTCCCAACACTTTGTATTTGCAGAATTCTTAAAGTTCAAATGAATCAACATAAATGATCCAATTTGATTCTTGAATTGCAGCTCAGCTCCCTTCAAATATGGAAAACAAAACCACTCAAATCCTCAAATTCTACTGATGTAAAACACTAGTGTTCACGTGGGCACATTTTTCACTTGTACAAGAGCACATTGATCTGAAAAGATTTGCATATATTTGCATACTCAAATGGAGCATGGGTCCTCTTTAGAGTCTAAGCTAATTGAAGACAATTATGTAAATGTATGAAAAATTATACAGCAACATATCTGATTGGTTAAATACTGACTGATTGGCATCATGATTAACTGTTTAATTATAATCTTGCCCATAAGAAAACCATGTAAAATTTGTAGCACCTACCTATTTTACTTTATTAATACATGTACTTGTTTGTTTTGTTTTGGTTTTTTGTTTGTTTTTCATACCGATATAACATTCACCATTTTAATCATTACAATTATGCAATGATAAACGAAAACAATGGTTAATATTTAGGGAAATAAAATATTATTTTATTTCCCTAAATACATTAAATGTAGAAAGACAAGTAAACAATATACATGTACTTTGTTAACTTTAGTACTAATATTGAAATTTATAACCACAAATATTGTTTTTTTTCTGTTCATGAAAACAATTTGGATCTGTGCTTGGAACATAACGATTACAATTATCTTATCTTATTAATTTTAATTAAGATGTTACATCAAAAAATCTACAAATATCACATATAAAATAACTTGAAAATGATAGTTCAGTGAAGAGCAAAGATATAAAACGTTTCTAAAAATTGGATAAATCTATTTACAGCTCACAATTAAAGGTCCACGTTGCCTTGGATCGGTCGAGTTGGTCTTTGAAAAGCGTTTGTAACCGTTTGTTCTAAAATGCATTATGGTTAGAAAGAGTTTTTTTAAAAGTAGAACACAATGATCCACACACATTTGCCTCGAAATTGCTTGGTTATCCTTTTACTTTGCGAACTAACACGGTCGGCCATGGCGAGGTAAAAGGAAAACCACGCAATTTCGAGTGATACTTGTGTGGGTCATTATATTCTACTCTTAAAATATCTTTCTAATCATATGCATTCTATAACAAACGGTTACACACGCCTTTCAAAGACCAACTCGACCGATCCAAGGCAACGTGTTCCTTTAAGATCAGCAGAGATCAAGTTAATTGTTCTGAACAAAGCATCTTAACAATGATGATGTGACATCCCATGAACTCATGTACAGATCTAACCCTTAAGACCAATTCATACTTCCTACTTTTGACGTCGCAGGAGTTGAGCACAAGTCAACTGACGCAAATTATTTGTTGAGTTGAGAATTAATTGTGGCAACAATATTCGCTTTGCATTCACAGGAAGTAGTGAACCAGGCTAAACACTAACCCTAACCCACTTCAGTCCTAGTACCAAATTTAGTTGTTCATTATATTAACTTTACAAAGATTAAGAGAGAAAAAGTGGATCTTGATTTCAAAATGTTCTTTAATGTAATGAAGAAAACAAGTACTTAAAAGAAAGAACAACAATTGGTTGAGTGACATGATCATGATTACTTATTGATTGCTAATAATTGATTATTGATAACCAATCATTACAAGTTGAAGTCTTTGGTTAAGCAGCTCGTTAAGAGCAGGTGGCTGCCTCGTTTCCATAAACCATATCCAATCAAAGCTTAGCGTCCCTACAAATTGTACAGTCTTTGGATGTTCATATTGAGATCTCTGTAAACAGACGTTAGTTATTGTGCATCCTGGGCCCAATTTCATAGAGCTGCTAAGCACAAAAATTTGCTTAGCAGGAAATTTCTTCCTTGATAAAAACAGGATTACCAACCAAATTTCCATTTGTTGCATCTTGCTTGTTACTGGTATTCAGCTCTTGTTTGCTTATCTTGAAAACTATGTAGAAATTTGGTTGGGAAATCCTGTTTTTATCAAAGCAAACATTTCATGCTAAGCAAATGATTGTGCTTAGCGGCTCTATGAAATTGGGCCCTGCACTGCTGCTCCTCTTTATTCACTGCCTTTTGGTCAGGTGAAGGGCTTTTTGTTTTATATTTCATACAATGCAATATTGATTTGTTGCTTTAATTGAAAGACTCACAGTTTACTTTATTAAAAGTTGAAGTGTTTGGATGACCATCTTGTTAGGAGCGCAGGGGGCTGCCGCAATCTCAGCCGCAATCAAAGCTCAGCGTTCCTACAGATTGTAGAGTCTTTGGATAATCATCTTGGAATCTCAGTATACAGATGAGGTTAACTACTGTGCACCCAAAACGTGGACAACCAAGCAGAGGGAGGTCAATCAAGAACATGCTGAAGACGATGAAAAAAGATACAGGGTTGGAGACTACAGATAAACTAGCTGGCTGCATGAGGGATCGTGATGTGTGGTGTGTGTATCACGACACTCTTGTAGGGTGATCCTGTGGGAGCCAAATCATGGACAACCAAGCAGAGGGAGGCCGATCAAGAACATGGTGGGGACGATGAAAGAAGATACAGGGTTGGAGACTACAGATAAACTAGCTGGCTGCATGAGGGATCGTGATGTATGGTGTGTGTATCACGACACTCTTGTAGGGTGATCCTGTGGGAGCCAAATCATGGACAACCAAGCAGAGGGAGGCCGATCAAGAACATGGTGGGGACGATGAAAGAAGATACAGGGTTGGAGACTACAGATAAACTAGCTGGCTGCATGAGGGATCGTGATGTGTGGCGTGTGTATCATCTCGCTGGTCTCAAGTAACTTGGGTTGACAGAGTGAGAGTAGGTGAATGCTGCTCAACTTTATAGTCTTTAGACGATCATCTTCAGATTTTGGTATGAAGTGAGTTTGAGTTATTTCACATTTTTAGTGTCCTGCTCAGCTGCTACTCATCATTATTCATCCGTGTTTGGTTACAGATTATATAATCTTTGAATGATCATTTTAAGGCTTCGGTTGGGAGTGAGGTTGGCATGTACAAGAGGTGAGTTGGTCATGGGGCTGGTTTTGTTGCCTCGGACCCATGCCTCAATAGATGACCTCTCATAGGAATAACCATCTGTACGACAGAAAAAAAACATTCACAAACACTCAAAAATTATAACATTTTCTTGAATTTTCTTCCAATTCTATGTGATATTAACGATACTAACATTTACAACTGGCAATTCTATTTGTTGCACCTTTAACAACTAATTATTATTATTTTTATTTGTTTAACAAATGCTTAACATTATAAAGTTATAAAGGTGCAAATTATTAAGATTTGAATCCAAAAAAAAATTGTGAGAGGAAGAAAAAAACAAATGAAATAATACAAACGAAAAAAACTGTAAATGAACACCAACTTTGGATTTTTTTTCCCACAAATTGTTACTCCAACACTTACAATGGATTGTATTCCTACCAAGTGAAGTTTCAAATCTGAATTACTTTGATAGGATTAACAGAAAATTAACAAAACAAAAAATGAACTTACCAGCAGCAATAACTGGATCTTTCATGAGCTCTCTTGTGATTGGACAGAGATATTCATCAGGAATGCCATCATCTGTTATGATACAAAAACTGAATTTATCAAAAATTATGCAAATTTTAAAAGTTCAACACAGTATTGACTTTTTTTGCAACCCCTGGTAGACGCTGCGTGTGGCCACTATGGTCTTCAAATGGTTAAGAAGCTTGTAGTCTAAGAAATATTGTAATAATATACTTCAAGAGAATGCAATTGATCACCTGTGGGGATAGCACCATTTCCTTTTTCTCGAATTGTTTGAATTCCCCGTAGAATTTTCTGCCGATGCCCAAGAGCCTCTGTGTAGGAACAAAATGGCACAAGTTTTAGTCATTTTAGTGATAACTTTTGTGTAGGTTCTATAACAGATTGCATCTACGAACTCATGAGCTGGTAAGTAGCTTTTAAAAGGTAACTGCCTAATAGTAGCTTCAACAGAACATCAGAGTTCTCCCCGTTTTTTTTCTTCATAACTTGAAAATTTCTGGACCCATATTTAAAAAGTTTGGCTGAAGGTCCTCAGACTGTTTTTATGCGATGTTTAATCTTTGGTTTAATTGTTTTTGTATTATGACTTCCTAGAATTCAAACTTAAATCTTTAAACAAAAACTAATGGGTGAGTCATATTGCAATTTGTGCTTATCGGCCCAATACACTAGCTTGTACATGGGTGAACCATGAACATGTGTACAGCTGTTTAAAAAGGTTAAATACATTAGTGTGTGATGAATAGTTGTAATATAATTCAAAGGTACATGTATTAAACATGAAGGGTTACCAATGCTAGTCTTAACTATTTGTATCCTTGTCTTAAGGAATCAAGAGAGGTTTTTCTGTTTGTACTCACTGACTCCAAGATCATTGACTAGCGTGTCGGTGTTCAGGGCCTGTAACTCCTGCCCATCAATTTGGTTGTCACGGAAACTGCTTTGGTAGTCCTCCAAGCCCAGTGCTTTTAGCCAATCACAGACATCGTTGACGGACCACTCCAGGAGTAGGTTCTGAAGTTGAGGAGCTGTAGCCTCAAGGGAAGTGCTGGCCGTCCCAGTTTCAGCTATGAATAGTTAGCATAATGAATATTCATAATCAATTTAATGACTGGGATGACTATTCATATTTATTTATTTATTTATTTATTTATTTATTTATTTATTTATTTATTTATTTATTTATTTATTTATTTATTTATTTATTTATTGTTTATCCTGGGAAATCCATTCAGTAAGAAAAACTCGCTGATCTCCCATGGATCCCAGCTAATAACAAACTACAGAAGTGAACTTAAGATAAAAATATTACAAATTTACACAGAAAAACATTGCACATTCATTTAAAAAAATATTCAATGAATATTCATTGATCTGCATATCCGTTAAGTGGACTTATTCTTCTCTAAATCAGGAATACAAATTCATCATTTGCCTGAAGTGATTATTCTCGTCTTCATTAGAATCAAAAATAATATTCCTAATAAAACCTTCCTTACTTGAGAGGGGCGCTGTAGCAAACTCTCCAGCAGTGTGTAGTCTCCACACTTTGACTGTTCTGTCATTAGAGCCACTAGCCAGATATCGTCCATCAGGGGAGAAAGTAACTGTTGTCACATAACTACAAAGACAGACAAGCCATGTTAGCTTTTATCACTTACATCAAGTTAATTTTTATGTTCAACCCCATCTTATTTTGATTTACCCAGTCACTTTCTATTGTGGTTTATAACTTGATATTTTAGACAAACAAGTTGCATCATCTAAAGGTGACCCTGTGGCTTCCGCTTCCCAGGTTGTATTGTAAACTTGGGTGTGATCCCTGGCCATATGGCAGTTAACGGTTGTATGGCTTCTGACTGGCTTACCGAACAAAGGTACTGACAAAATAGGGTGACCACCAACATGAGGCTGGATAGCTCATTCAGAAGACCACTGGTAAGTTAAACCAGATGTCATTGGTTCAGTCAATTTGTCTTTGTTCAACCCCAAATTATTCAATAGTTTTTTACTCGGTCAGTTTACCTTGTGGTTTATAAATTGATATGCTAATTTTTACATGGAATCTGTTAATTGAATGTTGTGATTGAACATGACAATCTAAAATTACTTCCACATTTGATGCAGACGAAATTGATCTTCTGTCCTAGTTTTGGAAGAGTGACTTACCGAGAATGATCCTCAAGAGTGTACAGCATCTTTCCTTCAAGCTACAACAAACAATAAAATCTGATCAATAGATGACAATTATCTTATACAAATGCAGCGACAGAACACGTAGAATGGAGAAAAAAATTAGGTTTAAATAATAAAAATATTCATATCAGAACTTCATAAGTAATAGTTGTTATGATTTTCCGCGTAACACTTGAGTTCATGTTACTTTAATTTTAGAAGAAGAGTGAAATAAAGCAGGTCTGGAATTTCAACTTTAAAAGGGCAAGGCCATTAACTTGGCAAAGAACCCTTTCATTAAAAGACAAAGACAAGGGCAACAGAAACCATGGTCTCCATGATGCCCAGCTTTAAATATTTATATCAATGATTACTAATAAGTATCTTACCGGATCCCATACGATGACAATTTTATCTACAGCTCTGTAAAAAATAAAAATGAAAAAGCATCGCAGATAACCTTTTTAAAAATAAATTTTAAAAGTTTAATTTTTACATAAAAGAATCTTTTATGTGACAGATAATTTTACATCCAGATGACTAATCAACATGTTTATTAAAAAATTGAGTTCCGTTACCAATATGTGTTTGAACAAAAATGAAATTTGCCAAATTTAAAGATCCTGAAAATGGCTAGCTAGCCTGGGTTCCCCTTATTCTCTTTCCGGATTTTTACAGACTCTGCATATTACCAGATATAAAAAAAAACTACAGGTTTGACGAGAATGTGGACTAGTTCTTCCTCCCGTTGGTGATTGCTTCACTTTTTTCAAGACATTTTTGAAGACTCAAGGAGGTTTTGAGAACATCTCAAGAAATCACATGTCAGCTTGAAGCACGTTTTAACTTTGACTAACCAACTTACCCTGAAGCCAAAACGCTACCATCAGATGAAAAGGATACCGACATGACCTTGGCTGTATGACCTGGAAGACTGCATCGCACTTTGGTCTTACAAGCTGAGGAAGGAAGTTTGGAAATTCTTATCAAACTCAAAAAGGAAAATGGAGACAAGGTAGCTCTAAATTCACAACTGCATTTCCAGATGCCTTTTGCGTGGTGACTTTTAAACTTATTATAAATTTCCTTTCAAATTGATTTGGCAAATTTGCACAAAAATTACCAAGGCACTTTGATGGCCCACACTCTGGCGTCTCCCTGATTTGATAGTGTATAGAAGTTTGATATAATACCTGGGAAAACAATGAGGTCCCAGAGTTTAACGAGGTTATCTCCGCCACAAGAAGCTAGAAGGTAGGCTCTTCGATCATTGTTAATCTCAGCATTAGGATCTGAACAAGAAAACAATAATTACAATCAGTTTCTCATTAACTAGTCAGTTTTATAAAAACTTTATTTTTAATTGTTTTAAAAGTACCGAGTATACAGTGCTTACATTACATCGGTGTAAGGGTAAAATCAAATAATATTCTTTATCCCGATGCAAATTTAACAACTAAAAATTGTTCAACATTTCAATAGCGAAAGTTGAGGTTTAGAAATGATGGTATTTTGTAGAAAGGGCTGCTTATGATGAGATGATGGCAATATTTATTAAAAATTTTAATTTTATTTATTTATTCATGCTTTTTAATTTTTCTTTTTTTTTTTTTTTTTTTTTTGGGGGGGGGGGGGGGGGCGGGGAAGGGACAAGTAGGGCAGAGGGGATGTTGGGGTTTTAATTCGTAGTTAGCTATAATCATACCAGTCAGTCTTGATATGCCTAACCAAACTAACCTGCTGAGCCAAACGTTGGTGAGATGGCCAAACCAGAAACACCAAGGTCGTGGCATTCTGGGTCAAAGTAAAGCGGCTTAACCTGCCCATAGAGGGCGTCCCATATGCGAAGATCACCAGAGGCACACGCTGATACAACAAAAGAGCTCTCGGGAGTAAAAACACAGGCTGTGATGACATTATCATGGCCTTCAAAGGTTCTATAAACAGAAAGTTTACAAACAAATAATTTATTGACAAGGTTGTTGTAAATGATGAAACTGTAGGTAAAAGCTATGATAACATTGAAACCTCAAAGCTAGAACTATGAGGTTCTTTCACTATCACTCGTGGAGATGATAGCAGAACGAACCTCATAGTTCTAGGAGGAGAAACCCACCTCATCATCTTCTTAGTCTGAACGTTCCACAAACAGACGACACTATCCGCTCCTCCCGTCAGTAACATCTCAGAGTTTGGTGAGAACTCACAAACTCTAATGATTCCTCTGCTGGGATGCTGGAGGACTGCCAGTGTCTCCCCCGTCCTCGCATCCCACAATATCACCTTGCCGTCTGTCGAGCATGACGCTAGAATTGTACCAAAGGGACTAAACCTAACCCAATGGACATAGTAGGCATGGCCAAGCAGAGGGGAGATAGAAAGCTCTTGAAACGTATCGAGACTCCAGAGTCGGATTGACTTGTCACCAGAACAGGAGGCTAAGGTGGTTGCTGAGAATGAGCAGCAGTTAACGTCAGAGCTGTGGGACTTCAGAGTATGAAGCAAGGTTGCCATGGTAATGGTCTTAAGATGCTATGGCCTGGAATCTGAAACATAAAAACACAGGGAAAATAGGATTAAGAAATAATATTAAGAAATGATATTATAACATATCGGCAATGTCCCTTAGACATGTCTCAGATAGCTTATATTCCAACGATTGACCATTCAACACCAAACTTTATTAATACAGAATCAGGGTCTGTGAAGTTGTGATACATTTGCTATCAATCAAACACCACAATAACATTAACATACACACACTGCACGACTTGCTGACACTGACACAATCCACACACAAATCAATCTGACAGTGACAATCATAGTTGCGATAACGTAACCCTCCTTCTTGCAGCCGTCGGGAGGAGGGTTATGTTATCGCAACTATGACAATCATAGTCTCGAGTAGAGTAAAAGCTGACAATTCACGTTGATTCAAGAATAGATCATTCCGATGTCCCCTGTTTTATCAAATTCAAATTCACTGAGTATGAATGAAACAGTTGGTTGACAGATGTTGTTGTTTTTATTATAATTATTTATGATGATTGGAAATGTACAATGTAGGTTACTAATTAATACTAACTAAGTCTTTTTATGTGGAGTAACTATAGAATACAGGTACACTCGGAGCTCTATCTGTGCCTCCGCGGAGCCGGAGTCGCGGTCACGTACGTTTTAAGTAACTTGGTCGTAGCATGGAGGAAGAAAATAGCTGGTCATACTATACTACTTGATTGTATTGAGTGCGATTGATGAATACAACAGATAAAATGTTAGGGTCGTAGGGAGTCAAAGTGTGACGTGAGTGGTGAGGTAGGTGAAGCAGCCGATAGAGGGCGTTTTAGGAAGACGTGCATTTGATGCAATCGTGAAGACGGGGAAGCTGGAGGCATGGAGGCACGGAGGCGCGGAGGCGCGGAGTCGCGGTGTGGACAATGGCCGATAGAGGGCGTCTTTAGGAAGACGAGCATATGATGCAATCATGAAGAAGGGGGAGGTGGAGGCGCGGAGGCGCGGTCGGGCTTTCTTTCCCTTTTTTAAATAATCCTCTAATGGGGTCAAGTGTATGAGGGCAATATTAATAATTGTACGGAATTCGGGCTTTCTTTCCCTTTTTTAAATAATCCTCTAATGGGGTCAAGTGTATTGGGGCAATGTTAATAATTGTACGTAATTCGGGCTTTCTTTCCCTTTTTTAAATAATCCTCTAATGGGGTCAAGTGTATTAGGGCAATGTTAATAATTGTACGGAATTCGGACTTTCTTTCCCTTTTTTAAATAATCCTCTATTGGGGTCAAGTGTATTAGGGCAATTTTAATTATTGTACGGAATTCGGGTTTTCCGTTCCCTTTTTTTAAATAATCCTCTAATGGGGTCAAGTGTATGAGGGCAATATTAATAATTGTACGGAATTCGGGCTTTCTTTCCCTTTTTTAAATAATCCTCTAATGTATTAGGATTCGGCCTTTAATTATTTCCCTTTTGGAAATTATCCTCTTTTGGGGTAATATGTAGTACGGCAATATTAATAGTTATTAATTATTTGTACGGAGTTCCCATAATTATTTAAATAATCATCTAATGGTCTTGTGAGTTATCGTATAAAATAAATTGACAACACAGCGCAGTTGTGTATTTTCGAGGCTAATGAGGGCGCTGTTGTGCTTCTTTCAGAGTGCCCCCTAGGTTGCCAAATATTTATAGTTAAGCAACAGAGCGCGACCTCAACTCCAGTGTACTGTGTACGTATGAACGTCACCGCGACTCCGTCTCCGCGGAGGCGCAGTGGAAGCTTCGAAGTGTTCCTGCATTCTATAGTTGTGCCCTAATTTCTACCAATATCCATAGACCCAGTAACTGGGGCGCTGTATTCCTTTTTTGAAATTTTGACATTATCAGATTCTACCTCCATGGTCATACATAATGACCGATAATGTCCACATTTCATAAAAGGAATACAGCGCCTCAGTAACTGGGCCAGTAACTTACTGGATATATCAATGGATATAAAAAGACTAAAACTTACAAGTTATGGCAGAACTACATTGCTCATTTTGGAAACGTTTCCGTATGGCGCCAGCCACCACTTTTTCATTCGATATGAAATAATATAGTATCTAATTTACCTCAAAGAAATATCCCTTTTTGTAAAAATGAGGGGAAAAGTGGTGGCGCCATACGGAAAGTTATCCAAAATATCATTCATGTTATTTATTGTTACATAATCACAAAAAATATGATTTCTGCTAGCTAGTCCGAAGCGGAAGTGGGTGCCTGGAATCCGACCAACAACAATAAACATTAACAAACTCTAAAATAAATTCCCCACATACAACAAGAGAACATGAACTTACTTTAGAAGATATTGTTGTTGTTGTTGTTGTTGTTCCACAGATGTAGTCAAAGCCGCAACCAAACTGTCTAGTCCATAAGTCTACTCTATCGAGTCAACTAGTCATATGCTTCATCAATTCATCATCACAAAATAAACCTGAATTTTAATTACGTCATCTTCCAAAAATTGGTGTTGCTCTTTCGCATTCGAGATTGAGATTCCGCCCAATTAAGAATAATAATCAAGGCGCCAACGAGGCCAACGCGATCTTTTTCTCATTCAGCAAAACCCAATTGATAAACGATCAGCGTCGAGCCCATGGTCTATCTCGTGTTGGTTCACTGTTACGTACAAACTTGATGATGGCTTAAAGTCTCTGAAAACGAGGTTGAAACAAATAACCACCATATCCGTTTTTTCCGCAGAGGTCGCTCTTTGGCGAAATTTACCATGGGCAAAGTATGATAAATTTCTACAAATTTCTTTGTTGTTTGTGCTACAAAATTTGAAGAATATACAACACGCAGATGCACGAAAAATAATTCGCCATATTTTAATGCATTTATGGTACTTATTTTTTGATTTGGGGGCTTGAAAAGGACACATATTCTTCACCTACTGCAGACAAGTGCCGATTGGGGTAAAAATGTGTACCGAACATACAAAGATGGCTGTCAGAAAGAAGGACGGAGGTGCTGATTTCAAGTTTTTCGAGTCAGCCGAAACAATTTCACAGCTCGATAATGTGAAATCATGGCTACAACGGAACTGCAAGAGGGTAAGATGAATTTCTATCTTTTAAATTACTCATTTTATTGATAAATAGTGGTCGCAAGGTTTTGGTTTAGGGGGGACGCACGCACGGGTCTTTGTTTCTTTTCACAAAAATGCACGCAGTTTGTGCATTGAGCTTATTCAAGATGGCGGCGCTCTCACTCCACCAACCTCCCCCATAAACTGCATGCTTGATTATTTGATTGAGTAAAAATCATTGCCCCGTATTTAGGCCTATTCTGTTTTCAAGAAAGCAATGAAATCTATGAAATCTATAAAGAAATATGTGAATATGAAACTTGGAATGGAAGGTTAGATAATAAAAATAATATAATTATAAGCTAAAATTTATTAAAATAGGCTGTTTTTGAATTACAATTTTTACAATTTTTTAATTTTTAGACTGAAAGTAATGTCGCGCATGATGAGAGGTGGTTCGGCTAAAGTAAAACGTTTTTTTTTTAAATTATATTTATACTAAAACTAATTAAACTTTGATGATTAAACTTTAATAAAGTTAAGCAATAAAATTTTAAAATAAACAAGTAGCCTAAGATTATTTGAAAAATAATATAAGAACTTTTTTAGAGAGAGTTAAACTATTCGGAAAAGTTTCCGTATAGCGCCACACTTTTTCATTTGATATGAAATAATATAGTATCTAATTTACCTCAATGAGATATCCCTTTTTGTAAAAATTAGTGAAAAAGTGGTGCCGTGACACGAAAGGTTATCCAACTATTATGTCGTAAAAACTGTAAAACAAAATGTGAGAAAATACACGTATGCCTTTAAATTAGTGATGGTTATTTTTAATTTGTCGTACTTCAGATTAAGCTTGATAAGTGTTAAGAACATGCTCAAAATAGCGCTGACAACAAATATAACCATTAATTTTACTTCTACTTCATGATCAATGTTATTGTTACACACAAAAATTGTCCAATGTTTTCACTTGATGTTTGTGCAGTTTGTTTACTTTAAACTAGAAAACTATGTTGGTTCTTGAAAAAGAAAACCGTTTTATATTCTCCCGTCATTTTTCAATGGTCAATATTTGATTTTCTCAATGTAACAGTGGATTCAAGCCGAACCGCCAACCAACAAGGGACTCGCCACTCTGCTTGGTCAGCTTCTTCAGTTCCAGGAAGATGCTTTTGGACGTCACGTCAGCAACCCTGCACTTACAAGGCTACCAGTGAGTATTCAAGTCCTGGGCCCAATTTCATCAAAATTATGCTTAACAGAATAAAGTTACCAGCCAAACAATCATGTCATTTGTACATTTTGTGACTGATATTTTGCTCATTTCTGCTCAGTAAGAAAAATGGTCTCAAAGATTGATGTCACAACTGCTGTACAAATTTACTAAGTACGACTCAAAATTATTTATGAGATCCAGAGCATGAGATGGGTTGCCCAGTTTATAACAAGATGAAAAGAGACGTCAGGTTTAACTGTATGTTTCTTGTAGATATTTCCTTCCAAAATATTATCTTGAGTTACTTAGTCTTGGCCCTTAAAAGTACCCATACATTTTTCAGTGGAAGTGCCCTTTTTCAAAATGAAATGGCCTTGCCTTCTCAAAAGATGAAATTCCAAAGAATCGTTTGGTAAATATTGTTATTGTTTGTTTTATGGATCATTTTGACGAATTTACAGTTTGATGTTCAATGATTGAGATGACTTGACTATCTTTATCTCAGATGAGATGCTTCATGGACTTTAAGTCGGGTGGCGGACTCTGCAACATTCTGATGGCTGTCTACAAGTTCAAAAGTGACCAAGGATGGTATGTGTAAATGACATAACCAAGAATTTTAATCATTAATTATAGAAAGTCATTTATGTGAAAGGGAACAGAACCTCACAGTAAACTTGCAACAAGTCAGATGTCGAATTTGACAACAACAAAATTCTTTTTTCCTCTTCCCCATTTTAGTTGATTCTCAATCTTGATCTTGTAGAATTATCAACCATGTACACCAACTGTAGGTTATTTCCCTAGTGCTAGGACTTCACAGGATATTCACAGGATTCTTACTTCCAGGAGTAGATAGTGTTAGTAAGAAGAACTTGTTTGTAAGAAACTTTGCCTCTTTCAACTGATCTATTTCTAAGTGTGATTAATATTTATAAAGCTTATAGTCATTGCATTTCACCCATACACTTGTACTCTCTTCTATAGGAGGCGTTTTGACTTCCAATCCCCATCTCGAGTCGACCGCAACGTGGAGATGTTCATGAGTATTGAGAAGAATCTTCTTCAGAATCGTTGTTTCTCCTTGCCAGTCGTCTACATCCAGGATGAGGTGGACCCTAAGATGACGGCCAAACTCAAAGACATCATCAAGAGACACCAGGTAGGCCAAGACCTACCTCTCTTTCTCTCTTAGTAGCAGGGGTTGAAATTGCCACTAGCGCGCTAGCCCGGGGCTACCAGATTTATACGGGCTACTCATTTTTCCAGTTTGATAGCCTTGGTGGAAAAATAGTGCAAAAATAACCATCACAAACAATATTGAACTGTGCTGAAACCGCAGAGTTTTCTTAGACCCACAGAGGTCGGAACAGGATGAGCAGTTTAGCCCGTATGGCCTAAGTTGAGATTTGAATGTAGACAAGTATTACCATTAAGCCCAAGTGATGACCCTCATTAAGTTTCTTTTAAAATAACTTGATCTCTCACGCTAATCTTTGTGAATATTTATATTTAATTATTTATACTTTGTTGTTTATGAAGGGAACTGTGACTACTGAGGATATTGAATTTGCAACACACATAGTGTATGGACCACCCCCATCATTGAGTGAAGGTAAGACTGCTGGTTCTTGTATCAAACACTTGAAGTCTCTTGGCCCCTTTTCGCTTGTTCAGTGCCATCAGCAGGTCTGATACTTGTATCAGGCCTGCTTCAGATAAAAAAAAGCAAATATTGGCGCACTTGTCATCGTACCAGACGAAAATACAAGTTGTAGTCAATCAATGATGACGATGAAGTTTCATGTCTTTTTCCTCACTCAGGAGAGGAATACATACGCCCAGTACAGCGCCGAGAGAAGTCTATGTTAGTTCATTGGTGCTATTATCCCGACAGCTACGATACATGGGTACCAGCTGCAGATATCCACGGTGACCCAGAACCAGGGGTCACTTATGATGGGCCTTGGGAAGTAAGTAGTATTGACTGATCAGGGGTGGATTTCATAAAGAGTTAGGACTAGTCTTATCTCGAGTTAGGACCAGTTACTCGTCCTAACTTAGGACTATCCATGCAATTTGTATATCTCCTAGGACTAGTCCTAAGTTAGGACTAGTCCTAACTCTGTATGAAATCGACCCCAGCTCCAATGTAAGAAGTTATATCCATTAGCAGAAATCGTTATTGGACATTTGGTTTTATTCTATACAGCTGAAAGACTGCTGCAGAGTTTTATTGTGAAGTAAAGAATTGAAGACATCACAATTATATCACTCTCCATGTTTTACTAAATACCACTGAAATTTTCAATGAATAAAGTTCAATTATGCAGTAATTTGTATTTTAACCTAACACTGATGTGTCCTAAGCACTGTATACTCATCACTTTCCCAAGTTCTATGAAAACAATCCACAAGGAAATCACTCAGGTGGGATTCGCACCTACGACCTTATCGCTAGAGCACTAAACTAACGAGCTATCCCAATGGCTAGAGGCAGTTCAAACCCTTGGCAGCGGGTACCGCATCGGTTTATTTGTTCAGCAAAAGTAAATCTTTGCCATACTAGCATGATTTGATAGCCAGACACTATCCACTCATGACAGCGGACACAAACTCCCGACCTCCCTTCTTGTGTTTAATTATTCTGTATATCTGTGGGTGTTTATATATATTAATTTTTTAATTTCAATTTTTAATATTCTTATAATTATTTTGTTATGCGCTTGTGTACATGTTATGGAATGGGCGCAATATAAATGAATAAATTATTATTATTATTTGTCACCCTGTGTGTCACCCTTTGTGTCATCCTCCCCTCAGGTAAATGCTAAGTGGGTGCTTGACTTGGAGGAGTTCAACGAGTGGATGAATGAAGAAGATTATGAAATATATGAAGATGTGAGTATCTAGAAGCTTGGACCAAATGAGTCCGAGAGAATTTGGAGTTTACTTTTGATTGAAAAGAAAAGGCAACAATGGAAATTGTCTCTTAAGTATATGGTAGTTGTAGCCCTATATAGGACTCTTTCTCTGTACACAGTCACTGTAGTACAATACGAAAGTGTAAGGCCGCCAGGGCTAATGGTAGTTGGAGCTTTAATAAAAATATTTCTGACTTTACTGTCAAAAATGTACTTTTGAATGATATCAACAGATTGACAAGTTATTTTGTTACTTTATACAACAGGGTGATGCAAAGGAAGTCGTTAATATTGGATCTGGGAACATGAGGAGAAAAGTCTACCCAACGAAGCAAGTGTCGGATGAGGTATTTGAATAAGAACTGACCTGAACTGACCTGACCCTACCTGACCTAACCTGACATGTTGTTGTTAATCAATTTTAGGTTTGCATATTTGCATGTGGCTCACAAAGATAAATGAAAGAGTTTTTCTTCTGAGCTTGCGTTAATCTCTGAATCTAATATGTCTGCGTTCAATTTAAAAAAGGATTTTAAAAACACTTAAGATTAATCTGAGAAAATAGTATTACATGTAGCTGTTGCAAACTTCTTATTAACCTGAAGGACCAATGGTATAAATGCAAAACATAGTAAATTAACTGATGTTTCGACCCAAGCAGATTCTTTCTTAAAGAACTAATCTGTGAACAACTTCATTTAAATAGTCTTAGATGAAACTGTGTTATACTTGCAGCTTGAATATATAAAGGACAAGACGTCGATCAAACCTCCTTATCATACTTACTTTTTCTTTAGCTTTCTTTATACCGACGCATTGCATCTTTGTAAAATGTGCTTTATAAGTCTTATTTTTTATATTATTATTATTATTATTATTATTATTATTATTATTATTATTATTATTATAATGCGAATGCGATTTGAATTTTGACATCACAAATTCGCAACAAATAGTTTGTATCAGTTGACTTGTGCTCAACTCCTGTGCAAAATTCACTTCAGAAACAGCCATGTGATGTCAAAGCTCGTTCGCCTTTTCAGGAAGTATGAACCAGGCTTTGCGCACTACGAACTCAATTATTTCTCTGTTTCCATGGTTACATAGCATGCGCACAGTCCGGATGTTGACAGGAGAGAAAAGCGAGGAGCTGCCGGGAAGAAGAGAAAACGATCTCCATCTCCAACCTCAGACAAGAGGAAAAAGAAACCGTAAGTCAGCTCATTAAAAGATTAAAAAAGCGAAGTCAACTTATTTTTACCTTTATCTTTGCACAAGTCTAATAACTGTATGGGTTTAGCCAATCTCCTGCCAAGTTAATAAGTAGTTATTTTAAGAAAACCACATATTAAATCTGATTCTCTCTGTCCTCTTTAATAGCTGATGTTAGTAGAAAAAGAAAGTTAACATCGAGCTATAAAGCAACTCAATTAGATTTTTGAAGTCTTATCATCTATAAAACTGTATCTGTAGAATGATGTATAACCCATGGGTAGATTAGGAGTTACACTCCAATGACTATCTCCCCTTGCTAGATAGTATCTGACTACAGATGGATAGTTGATAACACATCAATGAGCCATTGCTCTCAGATTCCTTGGCCTGTCTCCTACACTGAAACCCCGCACACATCGTCAAAATGATCACTGTATCCTACATCCACTACATGAGAACACTGTAGGATTCACAAGTAACTTCACAACTGTTTCTAGAGTCTCAGAATTTTCTTAAAGTTCAACTGTTTTCTTATTAATGTGAATAGAGGACGGAGTCCTGCTCCTATTATGAAGAAACGGATCCCAAGAGATGAGGAGCCTGAAGATCTGACTAAAGACATGGATAATCCTTCAGTCATACCAGCTGTAGAAGAGGTCCAACTACCCAAGATAGGTGCGTCAACTTGTATAATTTCCTTTCGCCAAAGGGCAATGGTTTTTTATTTATTTTTATTCAGGGTCGTTGTCGCACATAACTTGGATGGATTTTCAGATTTGTCTAGGAGAATTTTTTAAGGCAATTTTTCCTTGTTCGACCCAACATTATTTCAAAATCAGTATCCCATGTGGTTTATTGCTTGACATTTTCTAAGATGTTTGGTTATCAAGGAAAAGATGATTCAAGATATACAAACCTGAAAGCTTTTCCAGTTGCACAATATATTTTAAATAAACTGCATAGTTTGTGTCAGACTGTTCAACATATCAAGCCTTATTGTAGAAGTAAACTAAAATATTTGGAAAAGCCAGTGATTTGCAATTTGTCTTTGATAGTAATAGCTCTTGACTGTTTGATGTCTTTGAATGATGTATAACCCATGGGTAGATTAGGAGTTAAACTCCAATGACTATCTCCCCTTGCTAGATAGTATCTGACTACACACATCAAACAGACAGATTTTAAACCTTAGCAGAAAAGATCCACATGGGTCTAATTTCGATTTTAGTGATACTTTACATTCCCATATTAGTAAGTTGTAAAGTCTGGTCTAAGAATGAATGAGACAGAGGGTTATTATTTAACCAACCTTTGCTCAGACAAGAGGGTCAAAGACAGAATATAGCATTGAATAGACATGTTCCTATATTTCCCATGTAAACATAGAATTTATAGCTCTAAAACAAAATCATGTATTTCTAATAGTTTTCCTGGCATTTTTTTCCTAAAAATAACAGTGCAAAAAAACCAACAAGATTATTAATGTCTGTGTGTATGTTGATTATTATAGTTTTGTTTGTACATGTCAATTTAAAGCATGCAGTTATTTGAACATTATTGTCATTTGCTGTTTATATTTATTTAGTTTCAAGTCGAAGTGGTCGTGACACAGAGTTACAGCCAATCAAAGGAGGATCCTTACAGGAGATGGATGATCTACAAGATGAATCTCAAGATAAGGTAAGACATTGAGCTTTCTTATCAACGTAAACATCTTAGAGAATAAAGTAATGGTGTGTGTTGCTAGAATGATGTATAAACCCATGGGTAGATTAGGAGTTAAACTCCAATGACTATCTCCCCTTGCTAGATAGTATCTGACTACAGACACACTCAAACATTTTCAAATTATCTTTATTTTCCTTTTGCCATTTTTTTTTTTACCCTCTGGATTTATAAATAATGGAGTAATATCTCCCTGCAGTGGTAATCATTCACTGTTTCAAAATTTAAGTCATCAAAAGTTCCTATTTGTACAAATATCTGATATCTGATAAATTTGTCTCTATTTTGTCTTACTAAAGCTGAATGGTGAACCAGTAGCTTTAAAGGCAGTGGACACTATTGGTAACTACTCAAAATAATTATTAGCATAAAACCTTTCTTGATTACGGGTAATGGGGAGAGGTTGATGGTGTAAAACATTGTGAGAAACGGCTCCCTCTGAAGTGACTTAGTTTTCGAGAAAGAAGTAATTTTCCACGAATTTGATTTAAAGACCTCAGATCTAGAATTTGAGGTCTCGAAATCAAGCATCTGAAAGCACACAACTTTGTATGACAAGGGTGTTTTTTTCTTTCATTATTATCTCGCAACTTCGACGACCGATTGAGGTCAAATTTTCACAGGTTTGTTATTTTATGCATATGTTGAGATACACCAACTGTGAAGGCTAGTCTTTGACAATTACCAATAGTGTCCAGTGTCTTCAAATGTATCTCTTACATGTCTTAATAAAGCTGAATGGTGAACCAGCAACCCTCAATGTATCTTTATAATGTCTACAGCTGAATGGTGAAACAAGCAGCCTTCACTGTATTTCTATTATGTCTTACTAAAGCTGAATGGTGAACCAGCAACTTGAAATGTATTTTCATTATGTCTCAATAAAGCTGAATAATGAACCAGTAACCTCAATTGTATTTCCATTATATCTTCCTACAGCTGAATGGTGAACCAGCAGCCTTAGTGACAGGTGCAGAGCTAGAAGAGAAAGAGAAACAAACCCCAGACACCCAGGAAGAACAAGTGACTGAACAAACCCACCACATCATCGTACCAAGCTACTCTGCATGGTTTGATTATAACAGTCTCCATGCCATCGAAAGAAGAGCACTACCGGAGTTCTTCAACGCCAAGAATAAATCCAAGTCTCCTGAAGTGTAAGTTTATCATTTCAAGATTGGAAATAAAAAATGTTAGATTAAGGGAGGCTGGATGCTAATCAAGATTATTGCAGATCAAGTTATAAATGAAACCTAATCCTCTGCTAGAAGATCTAAGATTGACCTTAAAACGTTTAACAATCTTAATGGGCGACTTTTGGGACGCTTGGTGGCAGCAGACTTACCAAGTAAATCCGTTGCTCTCAGTAATGTGCGCATGCTCATAACTACGTGAGCCACAGGAATTACCTGGTAAGTCTGCTGCCACCTAGCATTTCAAAGTCTCCCATTGCTATACACCTCTCTTAATATGTATGCATGACGTCATAATTCTTACCCAAAATGAGGCTATGGGTGCACGTCCCCCATCACTTGCAGTGGCTGCGCCCATCGCCTCGTTTTGGATTAGCATTGTGACGTACCTCATGCATAAATATTAAGAAAGGCGTATAAGTGTGATGTGACAACACACCATATTGATGTTGACAACTCATCTTAAGTTGAATCTTAGTGCTTTGCAGAATTGAGCCTAATGCTCGTTGTTGAATTTAAGCATTGCTTAATGAAATTACTTTCTCAGGGTTTATTTGTGGCAAAATATTGATAGCATATTCAAAACTCATTTCTGCTCAATAAGAATTTTCTGGGGACTACATAAATCGGGCATTATTGTGGAAGTGAAAATACAATGTTGTTGGGAAAGCCAGTGATTTGCAATTGTCTTTAACGGGAATATCTCATAATTGTTTGGTGTCGTAGAATGATGTATAACCCTTGGGTAGATTAGGAGTTAAACTCCAATGACTATCTCCCCTTGCTAGATAGTATCTGACTACAGACATCAAACAGACAGATCAGTGTCGAAGTCGCGACTATTGATTGCTAGGTTGAGTTACGACTGTCGCTTTTCAAATATCTGTTTTACCGCGCTGCCACGACTACTACAAAAAAGTCAAATATTTGCTCCGTGCACTGCATTCGTCGCTCACACGACTATGCACTTGCAAAAGATGGAATAATTCTCTGGGGTTTTCCTCCAACATCTATAACTGAAGCATCATTCCTTGTCTTCCCTCCATGGTTTTCTTGGCTAATAAATTGGTTAAGTTCTCTTCCCTTGGAATCCTTGACTTCACAACCCAAATCAATAAATTAAAATAAAGAGTTTCATACCATTTTATCTTGACAGATTCATGGCATATCGTAACTTCATGATTGACACTTACCGCCTGAACCCAACGGAGTATCTCACCTTCACAGCGTGTCGAAGGAACCTTGCAGGAGATGTGTGTGCTATTATGAGGTATGAAGCCACTATAACTTAACCTCATACTAAAATAGGCAATTCTACAAAGAAGTTGAGCATTATTATTATTTTTTTTTTATTTTACATATTTTTTTTTGCTTTTCCCTGCTGTGTTTATTTACATCAACTTTAGGTTATTAATAAAATGTTAATTTCAAACAAATTAGACTGAACATATATTATGTTTGCACTGAATGCTAATATTGAGTAGCAACTGATGGTTGTTGATCTGCCGCATTTTGTATTGCATTGTAATCTTTTATACAAAGGAAATAATTCACTTGATTTGTTTAACTCTACGTGTGTGTCTGTAGAATGATGTATAACCCTTGGGTAGATTAGGAGTTAAGCTCCAATGACTATCTCCCCTTGCTAGATAGTATCTGACTACGATAGACATATTTACTGGAAAACATTCATTGTTTGTTTTATATAACATCCAAGTAGATCTTTGTCATTTTGATTGGAGGATACAACTTTCAAAACAAACAAAGCGCAGGCCTTCAATTTGTAATTGTGAAATTACACTCGTTTCTTTTGGGTCGGCCTGTGTGATTCAACAGTAACAATGTGCGTTCTGTAAATCTATTTTGAGACACGCAGACGCCGAATGATGTGTGTGCCTTGCAGTAACACTGCTGCGTTACCAAAGACACGCGCACGCAGTGATGTTTTTACTCAGCATGCAATAGTACTTTTAGGATGGAACGAAAAATGCACGGTGAGTAACGTAGCGTGCAATTGTACTTTTATTTGCTATCACGTGACGGACAATCCTCCAATCAAATGGCAAGGATCTGCTTGGGTGTTTTATAATAAGAGTTTATGGAGGGTTCTCTAGTTTCAGCCTATCCATGGATGACAATAGTACACTCATAGTTAGAATACTTAATGACGTACAATATTTCACTTTGATCTTCCTGTATCTTAAAGGGTTCATGCATTCCTTGAGCAGTGGGGTCTCGTCAACTACCAGGTAGATGCTGAGAACCGAGCAGCACCTATGGGTCCTCCACCTACATCTCACTTCCATGTATTAGCAGATACCCCATCAGGTTTACAACCCATGCAACCTGCCAAACCACAGCAGGTCAGTTCACTTCTTAACGTTTTGTGTCTTCATCAGGGGTGCGTTTTGGCGGTCCTAACCAATAACTGTTTCAGTTGAACTTGCCATTGGTTATCACTGTCCATTGACCGAAACAGTTATTGCCTACAACTGCGAAAGCGCATCCCTGGTATGTGATTTTCCTGATCTCGGGTTTTTTCAAAATATCTATGAGACCAAAATTGTCTTGAAAGAAGTAAACCAATCACCAAAGGGAGAAAGAAATAGTCCATGTTGTATCTGAATGCATATTCTTTCAACTCTGGTGATTAACAGAGTCTGTAAAGGGAGGGCCGAGGTCTAGAATATGGGGGAACCTAGGTAAGCTAGGTAAGCAAGGCAGTTACAGAAATAATTACATTTGTCAATTTTTTTCTGGCTTATAGTCAAATGTATTTTGTTTGAAAAAAGTGTTCTGGATTGGTTCAACTCTACGTGTGTATCTGTAGAATGATGTATAACCCTTGGGTAGATTAGGAGTTAAGCTCCAATGACTATCTCCCCTTGCTAGATAGTATCTGACTACAGACAGACATATGCTTTTATATGAAATCAAATGTGTGTTCTCTTAAAATTGTTCCGTAGTCACGCAACACATCAAAGATGTCTGCGCCCAGGGTGGCTTCAAAATGCAGAGCAAGCTAGCGCTCTAGTCAATATATATAGCTCTATGGCCAGATCTGACTATTTTCTTTTATCCTTATTCTTTTATCTTATCCTTAAATCTGGTTTGAGGGTTGAACTGCCTCTCTTAGGAAAATATCCTTGGAACAACATTTTATTGTAAAAGGGCCATATTATTTCAATTTTGCCACTTTACGGAATTGTAAAATTTGTGATCCAAATGAAAGTGTTTTATTTGACATGATGTTTTGTTTTGTTTGTGTTAAGTCTGCCTCTCAACAAGTGGCTACCCTTGGAGAAAAGGGCTCAAACAAAGACGCTAAACCTAGTGACTTGCAAAACTTTGGACTTCGGAGTGATCTGTATGCCTCCAAGAAACAACATGCTAAGGTAAGCTTTCAACAAGAGTGGGGTCCAATTCCTTGTTTCTGCTAAATGCAATATGATAATCATAGTCCTGGGCTGGGCAGCTGTGGCACTCAGCAGCAGAGTGCATTGGTTGGGCGGCTCTACGTCCCCCCCTGATGGATCAAGAGAATGATGATGATGATGATGATGATGATGATGATGATGATGATAATCACTCTCCGCATTTTGATGCTAGCTGTGTAAGAGAAGATTGCTTAGTAACATGAAGTACCCAAAAGCATAAGCAAAATTTCTTCGCTTACCTATGAAATGTTATTTTTAAGTGCTGATTTTCCAGTTAACTTTTTCGCTTACAGTAAACACAGCCATGAAATCAGGCCCTTGGGTGTCATTCAATCATCTGACACAAGAGAATAAAAAATAAATAAATTCAAAATTCAGTAGAAAGATTCCTTTTCAATTTTGTCAAACAGTTGAGGAGAACTCAATTATTCATCAAACATATTTGTGTTCAAATATTGATTTGAAAGATGAAATCTACTTGCATTGCTTTGGAAAAGCCAGTGATTTGCAGTTTGTATTCAATAACAGAAATATCTCATCACTGTTTTGATGTCGTAGAATGATGTATAACCCTTGGGTAGATTAGGAGTTAAACTCCAATGACTATCTCCCCTTGCTAGATAGTATCTGACTACAGACATCAAACAGATGGATTTTAAACCTAAGCAGAATAGATCCACATGAGTCTGATTAGGATTTCAATTGGACTTTGTCATACAGGGATGAGATTGTTCAGACTTTTGGCTGAATTCAGACGACTTTTTATGTCGGCCTGGTGGAGAAAAACAGACAACATTTTTTTCCACAAATAAAGAAATCCTGCTCATTGGTCTACTCCTCTAGTGCTTTGGATACTGTTTCCAAAAGCTCCTTGGAATCTATAACCCCAGGGGCTACCAAACGGTAGAAATGGCATCATTTCAACATACCTTTGAACTTGTATCCAAGTTTCAGACTTTTTAGTTAATAATGACTCGCACCCCTGGTCATACGATGATCAGAGCATACTGATCGAATAGATGAGTTTATACCATCGGTTCTTTTTGAGCCGCTACAACAACGATTTATTAAAGAGAATGAAATTATTTATACTCGATACAATTATTACATGATTGCAATGGTTAAACTCTTATATTAATTTTGGTTTTACCGTTACATCGATGTGTGTTAGCACTGTATACTCAGTACTCTCCCAAGTTGTGTTTTAAAAATCACAGGCACATTACTCGGTTGGGATTCAAATCCAAGACCTAAACCCTTATACTTTACTGTGGTCCTCTTTTCAGGGTAAATCCGCCTCAGCCAGCGTGACTAAGGACTGGACGGATCAAGAAACACTTCTTCTCCTAGAAGCTCTTGAGATGTATCGAGATGATTGGAATAAGGTCTCGGAGCATGTCGGCTCAAGGACTCAAGATGAATGCATCTTACACTTCTTGAGACTTCCTATTGAGGATAGTTACTTGGAAGATGGACCTAATGCACTAGGTAAGAAGGAGGAATACTTTATATCTTATTCTAAAAGACTTCAATTTGTAGATTGAAATCAGAAGCTTACTGGGTTGAAACTGTGTATTGGCAGTCAATGAATTTCATTCTTGAAGAGGCACAGCAATTTCCCTCTAGTTAGGGGCACTACTGTTAGGAAAGGGTAATTTGTTTTGGGACTTTTCAAAGGGCACCAAAGCAAACGCACAGGGCACCACGGCAATCGCTGTGGGTTTATTAAAGGCCTGTATTGGTACCTATCATCGTGTGGAACGGCTCCGTCGTAAGGTTCCATCATAATCTGTGAGAAAATGTAGGTTTCTAATATGATTTCAAAGTTGTTTTTCAATTTTTTTATTTGTTATACATTTTTTTGTGGGGTATTCTGTGGAGGCCTACTTTGTTCATATTAACTTATTATCACAAAAAAATACAATGTGCATCAAGAGTTACTAAATATGAATTCATATTTTTTAAAGGGTACATGTTTGTAATTTTGTTGATTCTCTGTTTTTATTTCCCACTGTACAGGACCTCTAAGCTACCAACCTATCCCCTTCAGTCAGTCTGGTAACCCGTTAATGAGCACAGTGGCTTTTCTTGCATCAGCAGTTGATCCTAGGGTGGCTAGTGCAGCAGCAAAAGCAGCTATTGGTGAGTGTCAATCCAGCCATCCACACAAAGCTATGAGTTCCAGAATGAGGCTTGTATGTAAATAGTCTGGTGCCTCTGTCTTAGTCCTACCATCTTGGATATTCCATCAAACAAAGCTATGAGATTCAGAATGTGTCGTAGAATGATGTATAACCCTTGGGTAGATTAGGAGCTATGCTCCAATGACTATCTCCCCTTGCTAGATAGTATCTGACTACAGACTACTGACAACAAATAGTTTTCGTCTCAGTGAGATAAAATTATATTAGCATGGACAAAGAATTAACTTGACTCTCCTTAAAAGGTTGCTCTGTCATTTCACTTTTTTTTTCTCAAAAACTTGACGACTATTGAGGCTGAAACTTCTACGAGTAAATTATATTACATATATCATCATTCAGAGTGAGTAGGGATTCATGTCATGGCCACAAATTTGATCCAAATTATAAGTTCTAAAGTTTATAAAGATCTGGCTTAAAGAGCCATTAAAAGGTTGTAGTGTATCACTTAAATGTTTTAAAGCTTCCTCAATAAATCTTCTATCTGATCATCAATAATTTCAGAGGAGTTTAGCAAGATGAAAGAAGAGGTCCCTACAGCTCTAGTCCAGACCCATATCAAGCGTATCGAAGACTCTGCCCGAGCCGGTATGAATACAGATAATCATTTACTTGATGCTAGCGGAATCGCTGGAACCATCCCCGAGCCTGAGAGACAAGAGGAGGGAGGAGAGGGAGCTAAAACAGATGGAGTAGAAGGAGGTAACGAGGGCGCTGGGACCAACAAAGAAACCACTGATAAGGTACTACTAATATTTCTTGTTTGTATTAACTTGCGAGTTGAGAAAATAGAATTAGCTGTTGCAAACTGCTTACCAACCAAAAGGACCTATGGTATAAAAGCAAAAAAAATAGTTAATGGCCTGGGCCCAATTTCATAGCGCTGCTTAGCGGCTGATTTTGTGCTTACTGTGCAATTTCTATTTCATAGCGGTGCTAACCGTAAGCACACGAAAAGGCATGCTAACCTTCCGGTGCTTACCGCACAAAAATAAATGACGTCACAATGCAAATCCACGGTAAACACGCAATATGGCCGCCCAATTTTTCTGCTAACCTGTGAAATACACTAAGGCTTAAGCAAATTTTTCTGCTACAGTAAGCACGCAAATTTGCTTACTGTTAAGCAGCGCTATGAAATTGGGCCCTGATGTTTTCGACCTTAGCAGCTTGTGAGTTGAATACCCTTTTGTGGTCTGTTAACACTATTGATCACACAAACAAAACAAGACAACTCCATAAACAGATTTCTTAGATGGGAGGGTGATGCCTTGAGCTTGAGTGAGTGTGTTGTAAGACGATGGTAGTTGTAACTACATGCTGATGATTATTAGGAAGTGTTGATAAACGAGGCGGTGTCACCTAAAGCAACAATGCTTGAATTGTCTAGTGTTGAAATAACTGTGTTTGAGTCCTGAGCCTTTCCTAGTGTAGCTGCCTATGGGGTTTCCCTGGTAGCTTGGATTAGTCCAGGAAACTGTTTAATCCTCTTGTTAAAAAATAGAGTATCCTGAAAGCAACCACAAGACCACCAGTGGTTTAAAGATCTACCCCCCCCCCAACCCTACGACCACAACCACAATCACCACCAAACTCAACAAATGTTGACAAACAATCAAGAGAAGGGTACAACATTTCATGATTCTATTTAAACTCTTATGCAAAATTTGCTTGTTTCTGGAAGTTAAACCTGCGACCGCCGGGTTACGTGGCACTCCTATACCAACTGAGCTAATTAGCGATATGTTGGTGGTCTCTTTATTTTGTATTTAAAGCCACTGACCCCCAGAAAGCTAACAAATATCTTTGTTCCAGGGCAAACAGTTTGTCAGTACAGCCAATATTGATAACTTAGAATTCAGATATTACTGATGTTGTAATTTCAACGCAAAGTCCCTTAACTGTCATTATTTTTGTTCAGGTTCAAACTTTAGAAAGTTTGTCAGTCATTGATAACTAAGAAATTATCGTATACCAAAGCTGCAGTTGTCCAGAGATGGTGTCGGTAAGAAGCGCCCTCGCTCACCATCATCATCAATAATGTACCCTATTATTAGTATAAACAGGGCACGTCATTAGATGTAGTTGATAGTTTGTCCTGATGACTGTTGTAACAAACACCTTGATTGTTTGTCAAGAGCTGTGGGATTTCCCCTGAAGCACCCTCCGTCATCTAGAAGGAGTCTAAGAGACAGAGAGAGGCAGTCAGTTCTCCTGGTTAGACCTACCCACAGGAAAGTAAAGCCATTGACCCCCAGGAAGTTAAAAGCCAATGTTGACTGAAACTCAGTGTGACGTCCAGTTTCTCTAAAAGTCTTAATATTCAGAGGAAATGGTTGTTTAGGAACCAATTATTGATGGCCAAGAGCACATTACCACACAGAGTCCAAAATGTGCTGTGTTTGTCGGCTGTTTTTCTGTATGGTGGTTATCACATTTATTACACTTCTTTAGTACCGGTAAATATTTTAAAATGGTATGTTGCACATTAGTGAGAGGACAACCTACAGTTGCAATGTTGGCTGGTAAACTGTTTTTGCTTAGCTGGGTTGATTTGGGTTAAGCAGCTTTATGAAATCGCTCCAGTATCTGCTGCATGGTATTATTTTTAATTTGTTTGTGCTGGCAACAAACCGTCAAAGGCGGCTAGCATTGTGACCTGTTGGTCTAAAGATACTTGGGTAGAGAATATGACAAAGAAGTGTCGGGTTTAGATGTGGGAGGAAAACCCTAAATTAGGAAAAACACACATGATCAGGGAGGGACTTAAGAACCCAATTCACATGTAAGACACTAGTCCTGGATTTAAACTGGGATTTGCGGAGGTGAAAAGCAAGGGAGGAAACAATTAAGCTTAACTGAATTAGGAACTAGGAACTAGCTGTTGACTGTACACAGTTACTGGTTCCCTGAATATAATTAACAATTATAATGTGGAAAGATGATGATGAGTTTAGCCTAAAGTAGCCTGTCCATTATGGGCTAATGGGTACCTCTTTATGACCGCCCTTGGTCTGGGTTGTTGCCCCTTTCAGATACCTAGAGGGGGTGTTTCTTAATGAGGCAAGAAGTAACACCAGCCCCAAGATGGATAGTGTGTTTTCAGGAGTAAGAGATCAGTGATTAATTAAGTAGCTCTGAGTGATGTAGAAGCCACGAAGGTTAAGATACCCTCTACTCTATCAACAAGACATTTTAAGAGCCAATCAGGTTGTTTTAGGACTGAGTTAGGTAAAAAGGACCGCTGTCTTGATGTCGAGCAGTCCATGTGTATTGGAGTCCAAGTAATGCAATAAAGCTGTCCACACGTCTTAAGATTTGTCTGAAGTAATAAACGGGCAAGGTTTTTATTGTTTATTTTAGTCAGATTGTATAGTTATTACTTCAATGCCAGTAGTATGGTATTTTCAAGGCTCACTTTACACCCTTGTAAAAACAGGACAAAATGAACAATCCAATTATACGCCACCTATAAGTTGATAAACCACAGACTGTTCTTTCATTATTTCCCCAAACTCAGTTATAAATTAGCCCATTATTACACCTGTTACCACGTTATGGGTGTCAGACTAAATGTCTATTAAGTAAACCCACGTTTCTGTTGGCCTTGCATGCAATGAGGAGTTAGTGCTGATAGCTATCCCATTCATCTTAGTTAAAACAAAGACAAAATATCCTCTTATGTTTTTCTATCAAATTTTGAAAATTCTAAAAGTTTTTCAGCAGTTGCTTTTCTCTTTTTGAAGAGTCATCCTCATCAGATGTCATTGTTTAATTAATCTAGTTCCGTCTGTGGTTAGGAACAGAAGGCTCCCCTTGCTGAATCCCCTCTGTGACTTCATGAAAGAATGGTTTACTTCGAAGTCACCTCCTCCCTTCCGGTTTACAAATCAGATAAATATATAATTCACACATTTTGTTGAAACTGTTAAACTCCATCAGTCTACCTTATAGCACACTTCCTTCATTGAGTTCATTCACAAAGCAGTCATTCTTTCCAAACGTTACATTCCAGGAATCTGCTAAATCCCATTCTGAAAGTGTAATCCTGAGGTCTTAATCGGGTTTGAATACTTTTAGTCTGACAAAAAATACAAACGTCCACCGATTTACACTCAGCTTACACTATTTAAAGATGATGATGGTAGGAAGCTTCCTTTAAAACATTACTTGCTGAGGTGCTGTAGTTTTTTGAGAAATGAGTAAAAGAATTTCACACACACAAAAATGTTGGGCTAAGTGAGACAAAAATTATTTTAGCATGTACAACAGACTCTCCTGAAAATATTGCTCTGTGATTTTCACATAATATGTTCTCAAAACTTTAAGACTAATGAAACTTCTTCAGGTAAATCATACTACAATTCATACATCTTCATTCACAGTGAGTAGGGATACATGTCATGGCCAGAAACCCATCTACAAAAGGTATCAAAACCCTTTAATGGTCACGCCTGTCTTAAAGTAGACACCTGTTAAGATGCTAAGCATCAGTCCCTTGGCTCTCTACTACACATACATACATCATTGTATTATGTCAGATGAATCAACTAGCGTAACTTTACCCCCAAGAAGTCTACCTTGTCCTCACACTCTTTGTGTTTCTAACCATTTTTAGAAACACTTGCAGGAAACATCTTAGCTATAAATAAAATATCTAAATGAAACGACCTTTATGGCGGGAGAGTATGGCAGTTGAAGGTTTGTCGTAATTTCTGGTAAATTGTTTTGTATGTGATGTAATAAAATGAGTGGCCGATAAATGGCTGTTTGTAACCTTGAAAGTAAATTACGTGGTAATCATCTAGTTCATTCAGTCTATAGTTAAACATAATCATCTTCAGATGGAACCAAATGAAAAGACGCCCTAAATGCATCCAGATTTGGGTAGTTAGACTTTTATAAATTCAAGAAAAAAAATCGCCTTTTGATTTATTTAAAACATAATTTCAGCTCTGTGTCTGTAGAGTGATGTATAACCCTTGGGTAGATTAGGAGTTAAACTCCAATGACTATCTCCCCTTGCTAGATAGTATCTGACTACACTAGACACATAACATGTTTTCAAGATTTCTGCCAAACTCAAGTTATGTTTCACAAAGAACCCAAGAACTTCCTACTTGATAAAGAAATATTAAGACGATCGCTTAATGTGGGATGTATTCTGTATAAAGATTTCTTTCATTGTGTGTATGACATTTCGAAATCAGTTACCATAGAAATTAGTTTGGTTTGAATGTAACACCAATTTGCCTTCAAAGTCATTTAAGTTCTACTTTATTATAGGCCTACATTTCAATTAGTTGAAGGCTCTATTTGACATTAGTGTTAACAAGCCTAGCAGCTGATGCAAACAAATTACTTTTTAAAACTAAATTTAATCAAAAAGGTGCAAATTATTATAGCTGTTTGAATTACTCCTGGTTTTGCAATCATATGTTTTTTTTCAAGAAATCCTTTGCAGAGTCGGGAAAACTATTGGTAGCTTAGAACGGATTTCCTACTCACTGGATTGAAGTTGTGTTTTCTCAAGATTTGCTCTCCTTTTTAATCAAAGTTTTGGCTCTGGCTTTTACTTTAAGAGGATCAAGGAATTTGTGGTTTGTAAATTGCTGTAGTGAATATTTCTGCAGATGGGTTGAAAATTAAAGTAAAACTATTACATTAGAAATATTCAATTTTTATTTTGTGTACAGCCTAGTGGTTAAAGTAGTAGTACAGTACAGTGTTGAATTTTTTTAGGAATTCATTTACAATTTACAGTCCTACTTTTCAAGAAGCAATTTAAAAACTTACAAAATTTCAAATGTTATCATAATTAGGCTGAAGTGGCCAAAAATCCCCCCAAGAACATTTCTGATTTGTCATACCTTTCTCAAGAACAACATTTTAAAAACATATCTCAGTACAATTTTGCATAAGGAGTAACTTCTCACCATTTGTGCTTTTTAAGAAACAACGAACTTGAATGATTTCTTTTCCCTGATGCAACTTTTCTATAAAGGCAGAGTACACCTTTGTTTTTTTAAACCATTTGATTGTTTTAATCGTATTATGTTCACAATGAAACTAACATCTGAAAATTTAATTTAACCAATCCGTAGCGAATATGACCTTGCAGAGCGAATAATCCGTAATAGCATGGAGCTCTGAGAAGTGTTAAGTGGGACATAAAAACTGTTACATAACTGCGTTACTTCGAAGTGGAATGTTCCTCAAATGCTTTATACTATCAAATTCTGGGGTAGCTTTCTTTCCAAAAGTTTTTTTTATCACCATGATTACCAAACATATACCTCCCTTTAAGGTAATGCTTCTATGCTAACAACCTTTACCCAGACACCTAGTGAGTTTGCACCTCCCTTTAAGGTAATGCTTCTATGCTAACAGCCTTTACCCAGACACCGAGTGGGTTTACAGGGTGTTGTGGTTTTCACACCCTTACCAATGGTTGTCCACACTCTGATGTTACTTGTCCACACTTGGGTTATTGTCGCTTGTTGCCCTGAAGGCTCCAAAGAAGGCTCCAAAGTTAAGGCTTCAGAGCTAAGGCTCCACAGTTGATTCATATGAAGTGTGTCCTGCATCACAAAAAAACCTCAATCAAACTGTTTTGCAAAAAAAACTAGTTAATGGCCTGATGTTTCCACCTTAGCAGAGTGTTTCTCGAAGGCTAAACAACATATTTTAGTCTCAGTAACTTTTCCCTGTTGCTGTTACTGTACTGTCTTAGAAATGTTGGTAATATTATCAAGGTTTGTTTATATTTTTAAAACCTTGCAAAGTTTTCTATTTGTAAAATCTGTGTCAACCATTACAGCCACATGTGTGTGTGTGAAATCCTCAGAAAAGTGACCTTGATAAATTATTGAAAAATTTAGGTTAACATACATGTAAGTGGTAGAGCATCTTTACATTAATCCAGTGTATTTGTTGCTTTGTTGCTTTTTTCTTTTTTCTATTCAACAAATGTTTGTATGTGTTTCCTATTTGTTATGTGATTTATACCAAATGATAATATCACTTGGTATAAATAACGCAACAGCGTGGCAACAACAACCAAACTGTTGTATTATTCAGGGAATAGTTTTGAGTCAACTCTGTCCACAGAAACACTTTTCAAGACCTTTAGGCTTGAGTTAAACATTCAAGAAGCTTCTTTCATGCCAAGCTAATAGTTTGCACCTTTAGGTTGGTGTAAAGTTTTGTTGAAATTAAAACCCACACTCGGTTTGAACTGTAAAATAAGTACAACTGATTCTTGAATTTTTGAATTGATCAAGCGAATTATTGTTTTTCTAAATCTTAGAATCCGTTGATAATAATTTCTTTACATCAACCTGTTGGGTTTGTTTGAGATAATCGTGCAAGGCCCTTAAAACATATCCATTAGGTAGCTACTGCACCAGCGTTTGACTGTGCAAGTCTCACACATAATTTGAACATTCTTATGACCACTTTGGATGGTCCCACTAACATTGCTTCAATGCATGTAGAAAACAAACTCGCACACTTCAAGGGTTCCCAATGTTTGAATATGAACAAAACTTGCAGTCTATTACTGGGATGCAAGTATGTTCAAAGTTAATTAGTTCAATACACCATCGACATCTTCATCCAGTGATGCTGATTCAACTATACGAAACAGCAGTTGGAGGCAAGTTAAGACCTGCCCCTAACATGTCTATACAATTGTTTAAACGCAACCCAGTCATGGCGGAAGACACTGTTACACTGGGATGCAAGTATGCCCGAACCTGATTTGTTCAATACACCATGGATATCTTCAGCCAATGATGTGGCTGCTGTATGCGCCATAGCACCTTGTAAACCCTTAAAAGGTGCTAAATAACTCGGTCTCAGAATTCATCACTGCAATAACCTTTCTGAAAGTTTGTATATACTCAGCGCCTTGAGTACCTTGTTTGGTAGATACCTGCGCTATACAAGACTTCAATATTAATGTTGACGCAAATATACAAAACAACAGTTAAAGGATGTAGCTTTTGTATAAGTTCCCTTTTACTCATTCTCACCCCTAGGAGGTCAGAATAAAAGAAGAAGCTCAGTCATCCGATGAGAAAGACAAAGATTCAGCTGAGCCAATGGAGACATCTACTCCTCAGAAGACACCATCTGAAGAAGATAGAGAGAAGAAAGATGAGGAGGAAGAAACGATGGAGACTGGCGAGACAAAAACAGAGCCAGTATCACAAGAAGCAAAGGTACATGTCTTGAGATACCCTTGTATTCTTTAAGGAGACAAAACAGTGTATGCGTTATTGAAAAGACATTAGGAAGCAATATCAAAAGTTACCTGTTCCCCAATGTGTGTCACTAACTGCGATTGACTGTGAACAAACAATAATACTTTTCTTTGTTGCCCAGTATGACTCACTTACCTCCTGTTGTTGACTGTGATAGACTGTTGTTGACTCTGAATGACTGTTGTTGACTCTGAATGACTGTTGTTGACTCTGAATGACTGTTGTTGACTCTGAATGACTGTTGTTAACTCTGACAACTTACTGTTTGACTCTGAATGACTGTTTAAACCATTAAAATGGGGGGGGGGATGCTAATAAATGATGGCACCTAATCAATAGTTTCTCCAAAGTGCAGTGTCATGAGGGTTCAAATATAAATTGATACCCTAGAATGGACCATTCCATCTACCTAAGAGGGGGGTCAGGTCCCTTTTTTCCCCCAAATAATATATTGGATGATGTGGTAGTAAATAAGAACTTTGATAAATAGAGAAATACATCAATTACTGAGTAATTAAACGAACATCTCCTTATCCCACACAGGAGACGAGCAAAGATGATTCCCAAGAAGCAGTCGGTGAACCGAAGAGTGAAGAAGCATCTAAGGAGGATGACAAGACTGGAGAGGATGGAGAGAAGACTGAAGACAAAGACACAGCAGACAAGATTCCTAAAGAGAAACCCGAAGCAGTTAAGAAACATGAAGCTGAGATACCTGAAGGGAACGTTACTACTGCTGCTGCTGCATCATTGGCTGCTGCTGCTGTCAAAGCAAAGGTGGGCATAGATCTTGTCGTTGCACCACAAAATTCAATTCTGTTCTCAAAACTTATCTTATGTCACCAGTTTTCAGGGACTAATTTATTTGTGTCTGGGGTTTTTTTGGTTTTTTTTCCGGTTTACTGTGCCTTGAACACCAAGCAGGGTTGATATGTGTATTTAGATAATTTTCACCAATAAGTTAAAAATGTTTATTTTTCTTTTGTTTTCCGATAGCACTTGGCAGCAGTTGAAGAACGCAAGATCAAGAGCCTCGTGGCCCTCCTCGTTGAGACTCAGATGAAGAAACTTGAGATTAAATTACGGCACTTTGAAGAGCTTGAGACCATCATGGACCGAGAGAGGGAAGCGGTGAGTTGGTTTTCATAACATGCAATAAAGAACAAGTTGTAGTGGACAGACTTGACTGACGCTTGAAAGGAGAGCTGAAATAAGTTGTTGCTGTCTATTATGGTGATGAAACCAAGGATGCCTCATAATTGAACTATAATAATTTTAGCTTGCAAGCCTGATGACACCTGTAAACAAGGGTGCTTGCTATGTGAACCAGAAACACTGAGGCTTACCCCTACTCTTCCATTATAAGTGTGCTGGCATATTTTACATGCACTACCAATCCTAGGATATGGGACCTACAGTTCAATGTTCCATCCGAAGGACAAAGTAACTATGGTAAGGTATCATGCTCAGGGACAAAAATGTCAAGACCAAGACTCAAACCCACACTCTGATGATCAGAAACACCAGAGCCTCAGTCTAGTGATCTTAACCGCTTGGCTTTGCCACCGAAAATCAAAATGGGATAACAAATAAACGAGAGAACGATCTAAAATGAAGGGCCATGACATCTACAGTCAGTTGGGTTGTGGCTACAAAATGTAATTATCAATATTGTGTTTTCAATACTGTGTCCTTTAACATCCACCACCCCAGCTGGAATACCAACGGCAGCAACTCCTGGCCGACAGACAACAATTCCATCAGGAGCAGTTGAGGGCAGCAGAGATGCGCGCTCGTCAACATGCACAGGCAATGGCCGCCATGCAGCAAGCTTCTACAGGAGGGCCAGCACCAGCTACTGCCACACCAAGCTTACCACAACTCACAGGTAAATTGAGGCAGAACATTTTACAAAGAAATGAGGAGTATTGAGGTATGATCTCAAGACGCTCGTTCTCCATTGTTCTGGCTGCCCTAGTGTCATCATCTTAGTTTCTGTATTTTACTGTTCAGTCTGTTTTAGGGCTGGGCCTGTTTTTATGTTTTACTTTGTTGTTTTTTAGTTCTATATTTTGCCTTGTATTTTAGTTGTTAATATTGTTTTGTTGAGGGTGAATATATAATAAAAATAAAGTTACAAAATATTAATGATTTTTGGGGTTGAACAAAGAATTGACTAGAGTGGGATTCGAACCAACGACCTCCGGATTAACGTGCCGGCGCTCTACCAACTGAGCTATCTAGCCCTATATTGGCGGTGTCCCTAATATTAATGAAGCATAACTGAAATGACATATCTTAAATAATTTGTTAAACTAAGCTGATTTATGTTTTGGCCTAATATAAGTTAGACTAGGTAGGGCACTTCTTATGTAGGGGTCCAAGGTTCTACTCCAGTACAATGATAAATGTTTCTATTCAGGTACCCCACAGGTACCCACCAGCACTAACCCTACAGGCGCAGTAGTAGCCCAGCCTACTGTACCTCAGCCTGAACAAGCAGCTATACCCCAGGAAGAGACGATTACTCCCGAGGGTCCTGGTGGAGACGCTGATACCCAGAGAGATCAAGAGGAACCTCCTAAGAAATCAGAGAGTGAGGAGCAACCAGTGGAGGGAGGACAAGATGAGGAGAGCATGGGTACTGGTAAGGAATTACTTCTTGCTTCTTGGTTTGGATTTGGGTTTTCTTTTTATGTAAACAAATAATTTATTTGACCCAATTTACCTCAACGCCATCATAAAATAAATCTTGCTTGCACCATTTTGGGAGTCGGTTTCCTCATGTGTTGCTGTGCAATGTGCATTTTAAGCAATTTGAATTATTAGCAATGTGTATTTAAAGCAATATGTATTTTAAGCAATGCACATTTTAAGCAATGTCCAATGTGCATTTGTGCATGTAGTTAGATGTGCACTATATCTTCACATGTATTTTTTTTCATAAACACGGCAGACCATTGGTAGAGTGTAGCTTCATGTTGCGTCAATGGAAGAAGTCAACAGGACTACCTGGTTGTTTCACTCGTGTAGTTTTGTCACTATTTTAAAGTCATAATTTTGGAGTTTTTGTGACATAATTTGCAAGGAGTCTTTTTAATGTTATGATGTTGAATTTCTGCTGATATTCCATGTTAGGTGAAGCCCCAGTAGAGCCAGCTCCTGCAGTGCAGACTCAATCAACAGCTGCTCAGAATCCTGCTATTGTTGCTGCAGTAACAGGAACATCCTTACCCCCTACATCAGTAGGAAGTGATAGCACTCTAACACAGAGCCCAATGCAAGAGTCCAATAGTCAAGGTAAACAACGTGTCATATCAAGTATATTCCTTATATCTTTGTTTTTTTGTCAATCTTAGAGTAGATTTATTTCATATTCTTTCCTTCATGTCCTCCTCCTATGCCGAGTTATTGTTTCCTCAAATGATTCTGTCTTGTAAATACACTTGAATTATTCATTTACTGCAGTGATTCGTAGTGTTTAGTCATTGTGTATAGATTGTATTGCAGTGTTTTGTAGCATCGAGAGATTAATCTGTATATTGTAAAATCTGTAACCATATGTCATATGACATGCTGGCATTGTGCCTTCACCACTCTTGACTGTTTTGTAGTGATTGGATGTAGTTTCAGAATTATAAGAATTATAATTTTGTTTAGATAAACGGTTCTTATCCCATCTCACTCGCATTTGTTTTTGTTTTATCTTATTATTTTTTTCCCTGCTTCACTTTGCTTTGTTTTATTAATTAGTTCTTGATTTTCATTGGTATCTGATTGTAATGCACCCTAAGGCCCTTGTTTAAGGCACTCTATAAATACTTAAAAGACATTGCCTAAGGAAATAGGATCTACCGATTATTGCGAATACTTTAAAAGAAAAGCGCATTTTTTACTTTTAAGAGTCTTAATCGGATGCTACCTCAAACCTTACCTGATTATACTCCCACCATGCAAAGTTTCAAATCCTATTAAAGAGTCTTATTTGTAATCAATCACTTTCACCGTAACAGTTGCAGACTGTGCTAGGGCAGGGCTGAATTATTTATTAGTGTTATTCAGTATTGAAGTAGATGAAGTCACCAAGTTGCCGTCCTGTTTCTGTCAGGGTGTGACAAATTGCTGTCAACTTGTGGTGTAAATATTCTCAGCTGGCGTGGTTACTCCACCTATGCCAGCTGTCATAAACTATTCCAAGAACGTCAAAACAAGATGTCAAGTTGAAATAGGTTCACTTACTAGAGAGGTTTGCACTACCACCCTGTGAGGTTTTTTTAAGTAGTGTTGTTCTGAAAAGAACCGACATGCTTTGATCAGTATGTTATGATCATCTTCAGAAGAAGTTGACATAAGCTGACAAGAAACTGTTAACATTAAATGCATATTCATAAATACCTCAGCCAGTTTCGCTATTCCTATTGGTGGAGAGCGCGTCACATGGGTGTGTATAAACCTTTGTTTATGACCGGTAAAAAGTGTTAATTCATGGGCGTGACACGCGACCTTGCACCTGTTCAGTGTCTTCATTCCTATTGGGCGAGAGCAACGGCTGAAACAGTTGTGCCACATCACGCGATACGCGTGACGCCCACAGCATTCCCTTATAAGGAGTTGTTTACGCGAGGGCAGCGGAGGGCTTTACCATTTCATAGCTGGAGGGTGTTGTGTTGAAAGAAATCATTTATCAATTATAATTTTTGCATTTATTTTACTTTTTGACCAAAAAGTGATGATTTTTTTAACCGAAAAGGTGTTTATGAATGGGAATCAAAGTGTGTTGAATCGGTTTTCAACTAGTAGTTTAAACCCACCGAGGCCTGGTTCTATATAATTGACCTCGACTTCGTCTCGGTAAAATTATCTATCAAGAACCAGGCCTCGTTGGGATTAAACCACTAGTTGAAAACCTCTTCACCACACATTGATTCCCTGATTAAAAGCAGAATTTAACAAAAACTGAAACGAAGTTGCACTACTACTAGTAACAACTTTGGTAACAAAATTTGTTCTTATGTCCACCTATGATAACCTTTATAATCTCTTGTGTGGTACTTAATTTTGTGTAGAAATCGCGCATACGAATCCGTATTTGTTATTATTAACAGAAAGAACTTGGGGAACATATCCGTTTTTTTAAGAACTGGATTTTTTTTTTAATAGTGAATGTTGTGGCACCAGTGAAATGAAACCAAATCTTAAGTTATCTTCGTTGTCTACATTTCAGTCTTTTGTTGATTAATGTTCCCAACGTACAAACAAAAGCTGATACAAGAAAGTTAGATTGGTCATCCCAACCTCCACTCTCTAAATATATTTTGCCGTCAGCCCAATCCGTACTTTCAGCAAAAGGTGTGAATATATCCACCAGATGATTTGACTTATAAGGAAAGACGATGAGCTATTGAGTCTCATGGTGCAGATGTTTAGGCTGATAGATTAGCAACCCTCAGGGAACCTCTTCTGAATTCCTTGCTGGGAAATAGATTGAGTAGTTGGGTCTAAGAGTATGGGTCAGTAGGGGGTACTTAAAGAACTCAGTCTCCACGTGGTGGGAAAAGTGCTATGCAGGCTTTCTATACTGAAGATGTATGGTTAGAAGATTGCATAATTGATTGGTTATTTAATGGACTGGTTATTTAATTGATTGGTTATTTAATTGACTGGTTATTTAATTGACTGGTTATTTAATTGATTGGTTATTTAATTGACTGGTTATTTAATTGACTGGTTATTTAATTGATTGGTTATTTGTCAGAAGGTTGAGGACTAGGAGTAACACCTAAGGACTAGTAGAATTTCATTTTTATTGGGTAGCATGGTCCGTTTGTAGAGCATTGGTATGGTAAGAATCTAAAGGGGACAGCTTTATAAACTTCCCCTATTAATCTTCTTCTTTTTCTTTTCACTCTGAATATTATTTATCAGCAGAATTTGTTTTCTTCTTCGTTACACGCAGCAAGAGACTTTGTACAGCGCATTGGGACTTTGTGTGTAGTGCGCTCTAAAAGAACGGTTTATTATTATTAAATATATCTACCTTATCTGATGAAATTCAGTTGTATGTTGTGTATGATTATTTTGTGTAAACCCAGTGTTCTATGAAGAGCATACTAAATACTAGTTATTATTATTCTTAAGAGAGTGTCACCTTAAACCAGTGTTTTAATTTGTTATTTTTTACTTGCAGATGGTGATGCCAGCAACACAGGAAGTCACATAGAGAGTACAGGGAGTGAAGCCATGAGCAACCAGTCACCAACTACTGCATCTCCAGCTTCATAATAATGGATTCACTACATAGCTACTTTCCATTGTGTCATCACTACATCCTCATTTCCATTGTAATTTATCACAACCCTGGCAGAGATTAAAACAAGCCAGAGACATTGGCTACGGCTGCGGCTAGCATACTGTATTTCCTCAGCACATGCTACAAAGGCAACAGCAGTAGCCACTTAAAGAGGACCATCCACAACTGAAGCCAAAAAGGTTCCATTATGAAACAACTTGTTCTCATCGTCAGTGAAGTGTTTCTTAAATATGCCATAGTCATACTGCTATGTTGCTGTAATGTACGAGTTATGCTTAGTTGTGGTGCAGAAACTGGACTTGAATGTTCACAAGAAACCAGGTGCATGTCTAAATTGATGGCTATTTCTATGCTTGATCGCCACGTCATGCTTTGAAGTATAGGACGTCCTTAGCAACAGTCCTAGCTGTAGCCGCAGCCAATAATTCTAATTATGTTGTCAGGGGAAATGTTGGGTGACTGTGAGAATGAGGGTGACTTTGTAATATCTGATCTCAGTATCTTGAACATAAACTTTTGTTTGATTTAGTTTCAGTTTTGTGGTATTGTTTTAGTTTAAAAGGTATCTTTCGTTTTCTTGTAAATAAAGTTGTTAGAATATACCATGCCCGATATGTGGCATAGGATGGTGAGTGTCCCGCCCCCTCCCAATTGTTCCCATACATTAATACACTCTTTGCCTCCTGTACAGAAGTACCCCCCCCCCCAAGTATCCTCTTAAGAATTCTAAGATTTCAAGAACATAAAAGGAGGAGGGGACGCCCCTTGCCACATATGAAGCACCAAATGTGTTAGACACTTCATATTTTTGGGTTGGAACATAGCCAATACGCAAAACTGAGGACCTTGTAGAGTACAATGTTGCTGAACACAACATCTTTTGTGTGGATACGATAAGAAGAAGAAGAAGAATATAGGCAAATTAACTGGAGTGGGAGTTGCACCAATGATCTCCGCATTAACATACCATTGTTCTCAGTTTATTCTTCTTCTTTGTTCAAACCCAAAACTATTTTAAAATGTACTTGGTCAGTTTCTCTTGTGATTTATTACTAGACACACTAAACTTGTGAGATCTCCTCTAAGATATGGCTCTTATTTTTCAGTTTACAGAATTTCACTATTTTCATACAAGGTCGTTTTACATTCCTTCCTTTACAGAATAGACCTAATATCACAGTAACAGACATCTTGTTATCTTCACATGTTAAACTCAAAGTTTGTGAGAGAGGCTGGCTGGGGAATAGCCTTGGCCCAATTTCATAAAGCCTGTAAGCACAAAAAGTTGCTTAGCACATACAACTTTTGCTTAGCAAAAAAAGGTTACCAGTCAGAACACCACACAGTTACCATTGCTACGATTGGTACCTCGGTTATTTCTTGCTTACAAGAAATTTGCCAAGCTGAATTTTCTGCTTAACAGCTTTTGAAACGGGGCCCTGGTCCCTTTTGGTGTATAATGAAATCTTTTTAGACTGCATACACAGGGCACAAGACAGGCAGAACTACTGTTTGGAAAATGGAAATAAGAGAAATTGGATGTGTTTGGTAATCAAACAAGTGTAAATGTACATAAGTAGAGGATTTCTTTAGGTTTAAATTGTAACTGTCAAACTTTTCTGTCCATGGTATTGATCCAATTCACCTGGGCTTAATTTCCTGTAAGTATACAAACTTGCTAAGCACAGCAAATCTTGCTTAACAGAAACTGGTTACCAGTCGAAATTCCATAAAGTATACATTGTTGCAACCGGTGCCCCTCTGATTGTTTGCTTAGCAAAGAAGGTTGCATTTATCAAGGGAAAGCCAGGCATTGATGTCAAATCTTTTTATAATATTGAAACATGATTATCATTTTTCTACAACATTTGAAATTCTGTTAATGCAAGCTCAAAGCTGTCTTATTTATTAAGTTTGGAGGAAATCTCATCGATACGATGCCTATGTTCTTGGTGTTGGGTTTCATTTCTTTGGCTCATACTGTCAGATTATAAAGTCGATATTGGACTCTCCCTAAATGTCCTTCAAATGGGAACCATGATGTTTGTTCTACCCCAGTAGGGGGATACTTTGTACCCCGATCGAGGTGTTCCTCTCCCATTTGGGGTACTACTTATCCCCAATTTTTGAAAACCTTAAGTCTCAACAATTTTTGCCTTAATTTCGCTTCAATATTGTCTTTATAAATCTGTCTGAGCTGACAGCTAAAGGAATGCTTTCTCTAAAACGGTCTTTGCGATTGAGTCAAAATTATGTCACATTTCTAGCCTCTTTCATTCAAGTCATCTTACATGTAATTAAATGCTCTTGTTATTGGAATTGGATTGTGCAAGAATGTGTTTATTGTTTTGTATGAGTGAAAGGATTTGGTAATTAACATTCATCTGTTTAAAACATTTGCGTTAATGAACTTTCTGATGTAATTAATGACCGGTGGCCACGAATAGACCAACATTTCATTTCTAGCGGTTGGATTGTTTTCTTTTGGACGGGTTTACACTTTCCTGGATGTTGCTAATTGAAATTGCAGACAATTTTGGAGTGAAACATTCAATGATAGTTGTGAGATATCTACATAGATACTAGATAGGTGACAGGCTTGTTTTTCCTTGTCCTAATTTGATGAAGCTGAAATAAAGCAACTTGGATCCTTCAATTTCTTGAATTAATTCAGTTTTATTGAGGAAAAAAACGAAGGGGCTTTCAGAAATGAGCTGATAATTAGATCTTGTATTGATAAGCTTACAATATACGTCCAATACTAACACTTTCCCAGTCATTGCTCTCCACTCGAGCTCTTTATGCAACGTTTGGATTCCTAGAGTCAAGGAGCAGAGGACTTGTGGTCAAGAGCGGGCGCTGTTTACGAATAAATGCACCGTGCCTTGTGGCAGCGTTTCTGCAGATGGTTAATGGCAGAGCAAAAGCTTACATTGATATATTAATGACTAACACAAATCGTGTGGTTGTTACTTTGGCTTTTGAACACTCCTTTTTATTGCAAACTGTTCAGCCAAGAACTAGTTTCCTTTGCCGATAGAGCCTTCTAAACATTTCCCGCCCTCCAAAAAAAACGGCCCTCACACCATGTGTCAATGCAATCAATTGGGAGCGTGTAACCTGGTTTATGATTCCGCCTTTCTCGATTCCAAACTGACCTTCTCTTTGTGAAAAATCACCTTTGGCTGTTAAATTGTTACAAGGTTGCTGTTAAAATGTCAGAACAGTTTATTTTCTCAAATACTTTGTTTTTGTTTCTAATGTTTGTTTGGTCAGTAGGTAAGGGTCAGCTTGTCCTATGGGATATAAAAGAGGACAACATACATTTGATATTGCTGTTGGTTTATTTTCGTTTGTGTTGTAACAACATCATGTTTTTCTTGTTTTTGGGTGGGTGGTGACACGTTTTACTGTCAAGTTATCGGGTTTCAAAGTTCCTGTCAAAAGTGCCGACCGTAAAGCTTAGGTTAAATTTTAGCGGTTGTCATTGACCATTATGATTATAGCACAACTTTGGGTTAATCCAGGGAAAACCGGTAAAATGGGGAAATCTGTCAGTTTTATAAAAATGGAGCGAAGGCTATAATTTTGTAGGTACTCATATACCCTGACAACGAAACGATTTCTCACAGAAAACAAAATATATTTTTGATCGGACGTCTGTAATATTTCAAGTCCTAACCAAATTGGTCTTCAAGTTGTCCAGACCCAGAGGGCCAGAGTATGCCTTGCCGTCTAGACACTGGGTAAGACTATACGGCATTCTTGACCTATAGGCATTATAGGTCGCGGTCAATGACCCCTACACTCTTAAATTAGCTTGTACCAACACAAATATTTACAATGTCCACAGGCCATTGACCAGGCTAATGACCAATGCTTGTGTTCTGATTTGTAACCCGTGCCGTTGGCAATGTGTGGTCAGTTTTAGGACGGTCACTCGGATCTCGGATCTTGTTGGTAGATCACGTCACCCGTTTCTCTGAAGAACCTCCCACTTGGTCTCCTTGTTTCGAGGTTAATTTAGCGGGGATGTGGGCTGAAACAGTTGTATCTATCCGCTCAAAGACGTCCCCCCCCCCCTCCAATTAAATGTTGGTATCTCCGCAAAGACGTTGTAAAGAAATGTTGTCAACAGATAATGATGTTTACTTTCACGTTGCTAAAAAATGTTACCGGATGTAATGCCCGTTAAAATGAACCGCAACATCCTTGAATTGCGTGAACCTTGCACACCTTCACCACCATGGCCCAATTTAATAAATCTGTACAAAATATAGCTAAGCACAAATTAAGAGGGGCACCAGTGACCACAATGTAAAATTAAGTATCTATTTTTGGCTGGTATTCTGTTTCTGTTAAGCAATACTTAGTTAGCAGAAGCTGTTTTAAGCAGAAAATACTGCCTGATAACTTTCTTTAACTTTCTTTGCTAAGTAAAACAAAACAAATGGTGGGGCACCAGACAATGTTAAAGGAACACGTTGCCATGGATCGGACGAGTTGGTCAAAAAAAAAAAGCGTTTGTAACCGTTTTTTATAAAATGCATATGGTTGGAAAGATGTTTTAAAAGTAGAATACAATGATCCACACAAGTTTGCCTCGAAATTGCGTGGTTTTCCTTCTACTGTGCGAACTAACATGGTCGGCCATTTATGGGAGTCAAAATTTTGACCCCCATAAATGGCCGACGTGTTAGTCGACGAAGTAAAAGGAAAACCACGCTATTTCGAGGCATGTTTGTGTGGATCATTGTATTCTACTTTAACAACATCTTTCTACCCATATGCATTTTATAAAAAACGGTTACAAACGCTTTTCAAAGACCAACTCGACCGATCCAAGGCAACGTGTTCCTTTAACGTTAACCAGGATGGTAACCAGTTTTTGCCAAGTAATATTTTTCTGTACTTAGCAAAATAGGAACAATTCCGACAGTCATCCGGAAGGGGGCTGCATAACCACAGGGGTGCAGTTTCGAAAACATTGAAGTCATAAACTTCCAAGAAGATCTTGACTCACGTTTAACATTTCACCAAATCCGTTTCGGTTTTGATGTGTTCTTCACAGTTGGTTAAACACTGATGAATGATTGGTTAAAGTCAGTGATTTTGCAAGAATAGCGTTGTTTGTTGGAATTCAGTCATGCATCCACTAGCTTGACAGGTTTGCATAGGAAACTTTACGGTGTAGTATTACCGGATTTGGGACTGAGGTGATTGTTTTAAGTTCTGAGAAACTGAAAGATGGGTTCGTTATTCATGAAACCTCAATCCATTTTACAATGTCTTTTACAATTCTTTTGAAGTCTCTTGTAAGTTGTAACTTTGTGGTTTTATTAACAATCTCGCTGAGTACATGCTAGCCAATCACATTAGCGAACCAGTGTTGGTCAGCAGTCTAAAGCGCGCCATCTACGTCCTAAAAGTTTGACAAACTTTGGAACGTTACATTTTTATTGTAGGGGATATTTATCTTGGCCGAGAAAAACATCTCTGCTAATTTCCAAACTTCAAGTGAAATTGTAATAGATGAGCATTAAATACAACGACACAAATTTAAGATTGCGTATCTGAAAATATTATTTGATGGAAAAGGTTTTAAAAGTAGTTTTTTTATCCTGTATATTTTCAGATGTTATGAAAGTTCTCCTTTAGTAAATTGGAACACACAAAATTTAGTTTTGTAGCCCGATAGTGCAGTGCCTCAAGCACGTGCATCAATTTACGTGAACTAGAAATTGTGTTTCTCTGCCCTCTACAATGTCGTCTTCTCGAACAAGGAGCCAACATTGTAATTATCACTAATTGTTGGAGACGAAGAAGCAAGATTCAGTGCAAAGAGACAATTCCACTCTTGGATGAAGGTAGGCTTTTGTGGTCTTGTTGTTTAGAACAATGTGTGGTACCTGACGGATTTGTAAATGTTGCTCACCGAGTGAGTGTGATTTAATTAATTGGGTTTGTGGGTGGGGTTGACCGGGGGAGGGGCGGGTCTATATAGGGGTTGGGTGGGGTTTGGGCTGGAGAGGTATGGGTGTGTGTCGGTAGGGGTTGTGCGGGGGATGTGCGGGGGAGGCACGGGCACTGGGCAGATGTAGTACAGGCCACAAATTCGTCGAGCAGTATCGCAGAAAAAAGGGGCGGAGTACCAGTTGCAACAATGTAAACTTATGGTTACTAGACCCAGTGAATGAGGCGCTGTATTCCTTTTTGAAAAATTTTAACATCTGCGGTCGTATCCCGGTTTGCACCCCACCCCAGATATATCACTTGTACTCGACATAATTTTCACCACACCAACCCACAAAAAATGCCCCAAAATGACTCAAAAACTCAAAAACCGCCTTCTGCTTGGCCTCTCGGTTTGTCAAGGTCTCCTAGGATGCAATTTTTTTATATAAAGTTCAACATCAATCACGACTTTAGTTTTCGGACTCTCATTAGGTCAAAAGTTAGGATTGCCGCTGCTATGCATATTGGATAAGATTTTGTGCAACACCTTGATCTCAACCCCCCCTCCCCTCCCCCCCCCCCCCCCCAACTGGTCCAGTATGTTCAACAAATCAATCAAACATTTGTATATCAGCCCTAGAATGCTTCACACAATCAATAATTAAATGGGGCACTTTTTTAATCCAGCAAAGAATTTGCTTGCATTTGTTACAAAGTGACTTTTTTTCTTGATGGAGTACAAGAAGTCGTCACTTTCCAAGTAAGAAATAACTTCCGCTATATTTCTCCTATATGAGTAGTCAAGCTTTTGAAATTCAAGATTTATTGTTAATCAAATTTCTCTGTACCTTATATTAATAAAAAGAAATATGGATTTCATCTGCAGATCAAATGTAAGAATTAGGTTAATAAAGTTAGCCTTAGGCTGATGGAGAATGCGTCAAAGAAAACAATTATGATTGACCTTCTGATTGATAAAGTACCCATATGTGCGGCTACATCAAATAGCTTAGTCTGAGAAGTTATGACGTTTGATTAATGCAAAGGTGCCGACAGACAGATTGTACAACTGCACTTGTGACACATTTCCAGGGTGAGAATGTCATCCCAATATTATTTTTTTTTCTGCCAGTAATGTTATAGCTTTCAAATCCCTTTCTTAAAGGGACGAAGTAAGTTTGTTTGACCTATAACATTTTCGCGAAAAGATGCCTGGAAATTATTCTGGAAAATTTTTGCTTTAAAAGTGTAGCATCACAATTGTAAGCGAGCAGTCTATTCAGGTAATGTCTACTTGCTTTATAAAGCAAGTCTCGCAGATTGAGTGAGAAAATACTTTAGATTCAAACTCAATTCAAAACTCAATTTTCCTAAAGACCACAGCTTTTTAATTGGAATAATTATAAAGATGATTTGTGCCAATTTTAACTTAACCTCAAAGTCTTTTATATGACATTTTACCATGCGTTAATACATCACAATTCACCAATTGGATCGTCGCACAACTGCACTTGTGACACATTTCCAGGGTGAGAATGTCATCCCAATATTATTTTTTTTTCTGCCAGTAATGTTATAGCTTTCAAATCCCTTTCTTAAAGGGACGAAGTAAGTTTGTTTGACCTATAACATTTTCGCGAAAAGATGCCTGGAAATTATTCTGGAAAATTTTTGCTTTAAAAGTGTAGCATCACAATTGTAAGCGAGCAGTCTATTCAGGTAATGTCTACTTGCTTTATAAAGCAAGTCTCGCAGATTGAGTGAGAAAATACTTTAGATTCAAACTCAATTCAAAACTCAATTTTCCTAAAGACCACAGCTTTTTAATTGGAATAATTATAAAGATGATTTGTGCCAATTTTAACTTAACCTCAAAGTCTTTTATATGACATTTTACCATGCGTTAATACATCACAATTCACCAATTGGATCGTCGCAAAATGAAAATCACCTAAAGTTTATCCAGAAAATTGAAACTGATGGACTTTTGAAATGAAGTTTGGAACCTCGAACAAGAGAACAAATGAGAACAATTGGGTGAGAATAAACCAGGTGCCTCATGGAAAATTTCCGAAAAGTTCTGCACAGCGGTTGTAAGCCATACAATAATATTCCCCGCAAGTTTCACTGCAAATTGAAAATCACCTAAAGATTATCAGAAAGTTTAACCTGATGGACTCCTTGAAAATGGTTAGGAAGCTTGTGCAAATGAACAGAAATTAGAAAAATTGGCTTAGAGTAAACCAGGTGCCTCGTGGAAAACTTAAGAATAGGCTCCTCACAGCGGTTGTAAGCCGTATAATATTCCCTTAATTTCCCCTTGTCGGTAAACTTCCCTCAAATTGCATTCCCACTTGGGAACCTAAAACCAAGCTCTTTGTGCGGCATTTCTTTGGTGTGAACTCACGTTGATTTCAACCGGTATTCATCTGTGAATGTGATACCATTCAGTCTGGGGGAAAGGTTACCGATGATGTTGATATTGGCTTAAGGGGGATTGTAAGTTCTGGCTTATGTGTTGCCGACGAGTTGTGTATCAGTTAAAACCCAACGCCTTGAAGGAATTTACGCGTGTTACATTGTATGTGAACTTTTCTGGAGGTGAGAGTAATGGAGAAGGCAAATATATCACCTTGCCAATCTTTGTTATCCTTAAGAGTCATTTACCCTTGTAGGTAATTTAAAATGTGAACACAATGGTTGAAACTTCATTATCCCATACTGGGGATTGTAATTCAAAAGTCCCTTTGGTACTTAAGTAAGAGGACTACTCCGTTTAACTACTTTCTTCCTTTTTCTTTCATTTAAAAAATGCAAGTTCACTCCAAACAAGGCTACGAGAAAATATGTAAGATAAGAAAATAACTCAGGGGAGCTGAAGGTAGGAATTGATATTCCTCTGAAACAGTTTACAGTAGATTGGAGGATGGAGGGAAACCTGCACCGGCCAAGGAGTTCCAACTTTGTTCTATGTACGACATCTCAGCAAAGAAGATGTCCCATTTAACGCAACATTAAGAATTAAACTTAAAGAAATTTATGTAATTTGAAGACCATCACTGACTGATTTTTTGCATTTTCTTTGAAGTGAATTGTGCAACAATAGTTTACACCATTCTATCCTTCCTTGTTTTGATCAACATTAAATAATGATACAAGATTTGATCTTCTTACAAGTTTGCTGTGAACCGTTGAATACTATCTGCAAATATTTGCTCAGTTTGATTTTGATGTAAGCCTGCAACCAAATTGTGTAAAATAATCTTACGAAGAAGCTCGTGGTTTGGATGGGTTTGGTTGACTCATCACTCTGACAATTGTTAATCCTGTCAAAGCAGTTCACAGTTTACTGCTACCCTAAATGGGTAGACACAATACAAGGTTCAACACCACCTGTTCTTATTAATGATGACACGTTTTACATCATCATCACAGACATATATTTCATCAGCAAGAAAATGTCAGCTGCTAATTTTTGTCCAGGTGCGAATGATTGAGCAAGTTTTTAAATCGGGAAAGATCCAGGCTTGAAATGAGTGGAAACAATGAACAAAAAGTAAGTCCAGATTTATCACACCACAGGCATATAGACTCGACCTTTTTCAAAGACCTTTTACAAAATAAATTGGCCTTGCTCAAAAGATGAAATTCCAGGCTGGCTTTATCAGGAAGACACGTAGTAGTTGTAATTTCTTCAAGAAATGTCCAGTATGATTAATGTAGAACACACTTTAAGAAAACAACAGGGTGTGGACTCATGCTCTGCTTGTCTCACTTACACCCCATGGGTATTTCAAACTAAAATTAAGGGTCATAACTTTCCCTGCCCTCAGGTGTAAGGGAAAGACAATTAGGTGCAAGTGTATGGTCAGTGTTTGAAGCTATGGTCACTAGAATGAGATTGACCAGTTATGAAAGCGTTCAAGCAGCAAATAGGAAATTACTCAGAAGAGACCATCTGGGGATATAGGTGACGCAGTTTGCCACTCTGTAGATAATTTATTTTGTCTTCAACGCCCTTCTTTTCAATGAAACCATGTCGCTCCATGATGAAACAACCCATTGGTTAAGACTAATGGACAATTGATAACAATCAATTATGTGTTACAGGTGTATAGAAAAAAACCTTTGATATGTGAGTTCTAAGCTTGGGCGATATCGATTTATTTTATTCACGATGTATCGCCGGCAATATATCGCGATATTCGATATCATCGCGATTAACTAAATTTGACATCATCAGTCTTCAAACTCCAAGTGAAAGTTGTAGAAGAGACAGTCATAGCATAAGAGAGGTGTTCTAATGACCTATTCTTCTGGTTTTACTCCAAACCTATGGGGTGCAAGATGTCTCAGCTAGCAAATACATCGCAATATATCGCGATTATCGCGATATATCGAAATTTTGATTAAAACCAAATCCATCCGATATCGAAATCATTTCCAAATTAATATCGCGATATTCGATAATATCGTGATATCGCCCCAGCTTAGTGAGTTCTTACCTTTCTCCTAATCGGGTCTTTTATTTCATTATTAATCACTTAACCACTTTGTATCGGTAATCCAAAGAATTTTTCGTGGCCATACGTAGTGTAAAAAAAATTAAGAGAGCTTCTGGAAAAAAAGCTTTCCCTTTGAAAATCTTGTTGCTACAATGAAACTGAGACTTGAGACAAAGGAAAGACTTTCCATTTTTGTACTCCAAATTTATAATCGAAAGAACAGAGGCGGTCTTGAGTCGGGGACTACACAATAACCCCCGGAAAAAGGATATTACGAGCATGATTTCGAGTTCTTTTTGTCCCCCTTGGTACAGGTGAAACAAAGTGTAGCACATTAGGTGCATGCTGTGCATGCTAAGCAATGAAATGTCTGGCTGGAGTTTCAGGTCAGCCGTCTGACTGACTGCAAACAAATTGATTACATAATGAGTCACATAGAGTTGTGCACTTTCTTGTTTCTTTTCTTCTCTTGATGTCTTAAGAATGTGGTAAGATTACTAAGAAAGTCAATCCTCTTTTTCTTAATCAGTTTGACATATATGTCTACAGGTATGATTAATGATATCTCGATGCTCCAGTACAGGCGTAACTCCGACCCAAGATATTCCACAAGACATCTCGATATCTCATGGGATCTGATAACATTATTATCTCGTTGACTTCAGCTCTTAGAATGACAAGAATTGCTCAACAATTTTCCCTGGGAATCAACGTGTGCCAAAATAATTTCATTGACAGCTGTTGTTCATCAGATAAAATTTTCTGGTTATCAATTTTCCCGAGACTGATCAATCAGAACATAGTTGCTGTTGGGAGTTTTGCCTTAAGCAGTTGAAGAAATTAAATTGTATCCATTATGAATGGGGGAGTTGAAGAAAAAAATCACCTTGATAAATCATTATGTGAAATTGTACGGTACTATTTAAACATTTTTGGAGAGTAAAATGTCAACATTGGACAGAAAGAAGTAAGATGATCAATGGTACAATCATTAAAGCCGTTTTCATCGCAAGCGTTTTCCCTACGGTAGGATTTATGAGAATGATTGGTATTTTATAATAGTTCACTTGGAAAGGAAAGTAGGTAGGAGCAAAATGCTTTAGGGGCTGTTAAGGTGCCATAGACCTTATCGCAAATGTTCGGTACGCGCACAATAGACGTAGAATGAGGTGCATGCTGGTCTAGCTAGCTATCAAATTTGATCACTAGCTAGACCAGCATGCACCTCATTCGACAGTTTGCGCTTGCGCAATGGTATTTGCGAAAGGGTCTATAGGCATCTTAGCAGCACAGGTTAGAATACAAGGGTTTGAGTTTGGGGAGAAAATCAACAAGACTGCTGGGCTTGTAGCTCATCATTTTTTTCATCAAATTTTTTTACAAGACATCAATGAGTCAAAATAAAAATGATAATACTTCAATTACTGAAAAAAATAAAGATATTTATCACTTATCAGACTCAACATTAAAACCTCAATAAAAAATAAAGATACACAGTGAAGTATTTTTTTTAAACTGGTCAATATTCAGGCAAATATTATACTTAGGGCCCTGTCACGGAGGCAACTTTTGCAGGCAACTTGGAGGCAAACTTGGAGGCAAACTTGGAGGCAAACTTGGAGGCAACCAACTGCAGTACATACTACAGGACCATTTGGTAACACATGAGTAATTTTTTCAAACAATGTCTTCTGATCCCCCCAACAAGTATGTGAATATTCCAATGTGACTGCCTTTTCTTCATAGACATTGCCTTGCACTAGTTGCCCGTAAATTGCCTGGTGTGACATGGGCCTTACACTATGTGGGGAAGGTATTAATTAAAGCACAAGGGTCTCTGCACTTCAAAGTTTCACTTTTCACACTCTGAATAATCACTTATATCCATAGTTTAACTCTGCAGCTCACAGTAGTAACACTTGTAATCCTGTATCGTCAAACTGTCAGATAGTGAAATAGTCTGGAGCCAATTGGCTTTTTTTACCACTGGATATGATATCTGAGGGTAAAGACACCAGACATTTGGAAGATTTCCTGTTTTGAAATTGAATGCTTAAATGTTCCCCAGCGTGACAACATAACAGTCTGCGCATCAGTCCCAAATGATAGGAACATCATGAGGCGTTTAGACACCTGTGCCACTGAACTCTCAGCGAAAATTACCTAACTTCCTTTCTATGACTTTCAACCGAAGGTCATCATGTTGTCATGAGGTGGCAAAAGGAGTGAGGGTTGGACCCTCGTTGGTTCAGTTGGCCTTGACTTTGAGCAAAATGTCAAAGTACATTGACCTATTTGTGAAGACAAGGTCTTAAATTGAACCTTCAGTCATTGGAGGGAGTGTCGGATGTGGGAGGGTAGGGGTTGCTTCTTGGAGTTGTGGGAGTGGGGGGGGGGGGGGGTTACAAACTAGCCCTTTCACTCACTCATAAAAGGTCAAACAAATTGCTATTCCTTTCGTCTTGAACCTAGTGTCAGGAGTGTCGGGTGTGTGAAGGTAGGGGGGGGGGTTACGGACTAGCCCTTCCTGTACCTCCTAATAGGTCAAACAAAGTGCTATTCCTTTATGCTCCCCCAATTTAAAAATTGAACTTCAGTCTTGAACCTAAGAGGAGGGAGAGTCTGGTGTGGGGGGTAGGGGCTGCATCTAGGAGCTGGGGGGGGGGGGGGGGGGTGGTGGCGCTGTTCAGACTAGCCCTTCTTATCACTCCTAAAAGTGTTATTGCTCTCGGCTTGCCAAACTCCAGTATGAGTTTACAGACATTACTGCCTCAGCTTGTGGTGTGGCCCTCCTATTCTAAGGGAGTGCCCATTTGTTTAGAGGATCACATTTTGACGACAGGTTCTTGTTTTCCGTATAAACATGTCTGCTGGTTTCCGTGGACCACAATCCAGTCATGTTTTCAGCCTAAACTAAACCTATGACTGTTTTTTTCTCCGCTCTCCCAATCCCTTGTGTACTTGATGACCCGCTGGGGTATTTTACAAGCAATAATCTCATAATTGGTGTTGCACCTCCCTTGGGGCTATTGTGGGGTCCCTTGTGACCTATTAGTGTCCTAGGCTAAACTAGTCCATTGACCTCATGAAGGTAGCTCAGACTTTTGGTCAAGTAAGAAACGCTTTGGGGAGATCGATTTGTAGCCTATTGTTGTAGGATAGACTTAATTGTGTAATGCGTTACTGCATTAGTCAGGATTGTTGGCATTTTACACCTGTTTGGGTGGTTCCACCTGTGTGTCCCTAAAAGGTGAGGCAAAGTCAAGTTTGAAGTTTTGAAGAATTCCCCAATCTGAAAAAAAAGCAACGCCAATCCGCAATTGGGATAAATTAGAGTTAACAGTTAACGGCATATCTTCACTGGTAGGTTAGTTGAAAAACTCTTACAAATTCAGAAATAGACCTTTATTATCCTTTTTTGAAAATGTGATGCGATCAGGCTATATGTGTTTGTTGGAAATATCATTAAGGAGAAACAAGCCAAAACAGGTCAAAAAGGGTGTAATTTCAAGGAATATTATTTTTACATTGAAGTGCCAAAATTTATGTTATTTTTATATTGACATCTTCTTTGCTGATGAATAACATCAAAAAGGGGTTAAAATTTTGTGTTTTTCTGACCATGAAGTTTTTTTCACAAAAATGAATGTACTGACTATCACAAAAATGAATGTACTGACTATCAGATGGAGAGCGTTAGTAGGCCTACCTCAGGAATTCTATTCTGTTCTTTATGAATGAATTGTTACAAACCCCTTCAAGTATGTTTGCCTTGCTTGTTTGTCTGCCCGTAGATGTTTTTGGAAGAAATAGTCTAAAAATAGGTGAATTTTTAAAACCCACAGTTTATCCCTTGTTAGGCACCGCAATGTCTGTGAATTTTACACTGAACTGTTGAAAACAAAATACGAATTACCAGGACACTCATTAAAGGAAATGCCGAAAGCGTTCATCTTTAGGCCTATACCCTGTTGGTGACCTGTGGTTTCTTGACAACAACTGTGTTAAGAATAGCCATTGGTCTACATGGTTCCATTTAACTAGTTTGGTATATAGTTCCGACTAGCTTTGGTGCACCTATTTAAAAAACCATTACATCTTAGTTTAGTTTGATGCAGAATTCCATGTTAACTCTTGACCATATCAAGTAAACTACTTTATGATTTTGAATTTTGAACTTAAATATCAGAATTAATTTCTATGGAATAATGTCCTTATCTAAAGCCTTTAAATTGAGCTGAAGACATTGATGTTTTTATCTTGGAGACGGCAGAAGTCCATAGTGATAAGTCTTTAAGAACATGAGATAAATTAGACCTGACAGAGAAAACTTCCCCCGTCCCCCCATCCCGCTGTTCGATCAAATTGGCACCCATCGGAGCCCATTTTCTCTCCTCTTTGAACGTCTCAAGACATCTTGAGACAGGAAAACATGAATTAATGACCTACTGCTGAGCGGAGCATTCATGCAGAGGGGTTGAACATCAACCCACCAGGGAGACTTGTAATATTAAGGAATAAAAGACGTTCTTATTGTTAGATCTAGACTAAGTCTAGGATCACATGACCCTGTGAGTCAGTGGTTTTGAATCCAATAAAGCTAAGACCTTGTATTTCTTGTGATTGTGATTCTAGAATGAATTTCTCACTTTGTTTCAATAGACCTTACAATATTTTAGTTAGAGGTGATTTTATCTTGTTAAGGAATAGATTATATTTGGTTTGCGGTAATACCGTTATGTGTGTTTACTTGCCAGGTAGATTTTGTTCTTTGGAGGAATAGATTGTAAGATGTTGGACAGCAATTATACCCATGTATTGACCCAATTCACCTGACGTCATCATCAGAATAATCTTGGATGTGCCATTTTGGTGGTCAATGTCAACTAGTTAATGTCAACGTGTGTTATTCAGAGAAGTGCGCATTTTAGGCGACGTGGCGTTAACACGTAAACCTATTGACCACCAACATTGTGAGCGTGGCATCAGTAGCCCTGTGTGACGCACGTGCAAGGGGTCAATAGGAAGTGTAAAGTAGTGTTTCAGTGCAATGTAAAGCTAGTAGAATATCCCACAGTTCTGGCCTCAGTGTAACCATAGAGTAAGGACATAGCTACATGCGAAGATGCTTAGAGTGGGTGTAGTGAAGGTGTGTACAGTGGGACAATGAGAGAGAGCCGTCTTGGCACAAACAATGAAAGTACCTGTAGTATAGAAGAGGCTTAGGAGACGGAACATTCAACAGAAAAGTTTAAGAGATGATACCTGGACTTGTGGAAGGACAGGATGAACTTGAATGATGATGATACCAATTTATTTGCCAAGAACCCAATGTGTTCAGCTAAACCACAGTATATTGGGCCAATTCACCCGTCTTCTTCTTCACAATAACATTCGTTGCCATTTAGGGAGGCAATGTCACGCATTCATATGAGCGCATTTCAGGTAACCCAGCATTTACACTCTAACCAGACACTCAGACAGAAGCTGCGTAAGACTCGAGTGCAAGGGGTCAATGGAGTTTTCAATCCAAAAACTTTCAAACACCTTTTGAAGAAGTGTTTTTCACATTTTGTTGTTTGTCCATTTGTTATCTACTGTAGGATGTTCATTATTTAATCATGCTGTCATCATAAGTTTGAGTTGGTGTAGTTTTAGTTACATGCTATGGATTAGTATAGTCACTTTTACTTGCCTTTTGCCTGTCAAAACAATTGTTGATATTTTGACAGAATTCAATTTGGCATATTGCCAGAAAGCAATGTGCTACTTAGACCACATTTTGCTAAATTTTTAGGATGGGAGGAGCAGGAGGATGGGATGTGTAGGTACTTGTCTCCTTTTTAATTGGGAAAAGAATGAACAGAGAAAACATCAAACTTCTTTAACACATGAACAACAGACATGAGTATTCACACTCAATTTGATCCAATGTAAATCAACAAACCCATAAATATTTTAGCTTATTTAGTCACCAGAAACTAGTGAAAAAAACTCCTCTATAGGTATTCACTGGTTTAAAATTTGGTCCACTTCGATCGAAACTAATTGTTTTATCCATTTCACAAAAATCTAAAGCATGTCGAGCAAAAAACCCAAAAGAGAAGTTGCATATTCTGCGCCTTGAACACCCAGCAGGGTGGATACGTGCGCATTACAAGTATTATTCTTCTTATTATTATTTATTATTATATATTTGTTAACCTTACCAATGTTGTTCGAACCATTTAAGAACATGAGTATTTGGGGTATAGGGTCAGACAAGAGTCACTGTCATGCCCTGCCATCCTCACCCAAATCTTTTCATCCAAGGTTAGTCCCCCTTAGCGGCAAAGTTCTATCCTAAGCAGTTAGAACTGATGCGGGTGCATAGTAGGCTGGCGCTGGGCCAAATTTCATAAATACCTGCTAAATTGTAGCTAAAACGCACATTAAAATTGTGCTTATAAGAATAAGCTTGCCAGCCAAAATACAGTTCCGTGTGTATGCTACTCCTACCTGGGCCTAATTTTCTAATTCTGTTAAAGGAACACGTTGCCTTGGATCGGACAAGTTGGTCAAAACAAAAGCGTTTGTAACCGTTTTTTATAAAATGCATATGGTTGGAAAGATGTTTTAAAAGTAGAATACAATGAGCCACACAAGTTTGCCTCGAAATTGCGTGGTTTTCCTTCTACTGTGCGAACTAACATGGTCGGCCATTTATGGGAGTCAAAATTTTGACCCCCATAAATGGCCGACGTGTTAGTCGACGAGGTAAAAGGAAAACCACGCAATTTCGAGGCATGTTTGTGTGGATCATTGTATTCTACTTTTACAACATCTTTCTACCCATATGCATTTTATAAAAAACGGTTACAAACGCTTTTCAAAGACCAACTCGACCGATCCAAGGCAACGTGTTCCTTTAAGTAGAAAATGCTGCTTAGCAAAGTTCTTTGAAACCAGTGGAAACGTGTAAATTCTATGCAATGTTGGCTGGTAAACTGTTTCAGCTAAGCATGATTTCTCTTTCCTAAGGAAGTTTGTGTGCTTACAGGTGGGCACTGGCCTGCTTATTGATGTTAACACTCTGGGTACTGCAGTTTGTTGATTCTGATTGGTCAATGGGGAATTTCAATTGAACGTGACAGTTTGTTGATTGGCTGTCCCAGGTGAAATAAGTCCTTCTGGAATAAATGTTAATAACATTTGACATGAATTTCCCATGGGACATTTGTTGATCACAAAATCAGCGGATATGACATCATTTGGATTCATGTACTTAAAGGGATCCTATCTTCTTCTTTTTTTTTTCTTATTTTCGTTTTCTTTTTTTAGTGATGAGATTCAGCTCGTAAAATGTTTTCCTTAAACTATCGGTTTTCTAGAAAAGAATCCTTGTAAACAAAAACTTTGTTTGCCATTTTGAGAAATTAACCTTAAAGGGTTAGCCTAGATGTTTTTTTGTATGTTATCCCGTAGTTTTCGAGAAAGAAGTAATTTTCCACGAATTTGATTTCGAGACCTCAAGTTTAGATCTTGAGGTCTCGAAATCAAGCGTCTGAAAGCACACAACTTCGTGTGACATGGGTGTTTTTTCTTTAATTATTATCTCGCAACTTCGATGACCAATTGAGCTCAAATTATTACAGGTTTGTTATTTATGTGTATGTTGAGATATACAAGTGAGAAGACTGATCTTTGACAATTACTAATAGTGTCCAGTGTCTTTTAAATCTGGGAAGTGTTACTGTCAAATTCTTACAAAATGTTCTTCCTGCATGGCTAGATTTGTTTCGGATTTTCAGAAATATCTAAAAAAAAATGTGACCACCTTTTGAAATGAAATTTTCACATGTTTTAAAACAATCAAACGGTTAAAAAAAAACAAAGGTTTGCCTTTAAGATAACACCCTGTCATATTGAGTATTTCTTAAGATGAGTGGAACCAGCACTTGCCAATATTGTATGAACCGTTAGATTAAAAATCCATAGATTTATATTTTTTGATAGTCGCCATAACTAACATTCCTGACTGATTATCTGCACTGATCATGTTGAGTGATGACGTCATGACATCACAGCACCAGTCCGAAGTAATGACCCTGACTACACTTGGACCTACTCATTCCAGTTATCATGACAAGGTTTTCTCTGAATTCCCCCGAGGTGTTTAAAGATCAGAAGAATTCCAGTGAGAAAGAAAACAATCAAGATGAGTAAAATGACTTTGGAAAAAGAAGAGGAGAGATGCAAACTGAAGAGGTTGGGAGGAGGGAGTTGAAATCACACAAGGTTAAGATGAAGGGGTAACAAGCGCTGCTCTCCCCTACCCTCTTCTCCCTTCTCCTCTCTATGGGAAATGAGTTGGCTCACAATGCCCAATACTTCAACCATTGTCACTTAAGGATGTTCAAGATTCAGTCATGCTTTTTAAAATAAGTACTTTATTATTTGGTTTTACCCATGCACCAGAAATTAATATACTTTATCCCTGAGGCAAATGTAAAATCTACAAAAGTATAAACCAATTTATGACAATTATTTGTCTAATTACACTTTTTATAATGTGATCTTTCTACAGTGTTTTTTTCTAACACCTTTTTGAACCTGCTCTTGATAACTGAAATTTGAAAAAGCTTTTCAAACTCTTTGCACTGAGGTTAATTTAGATCAATATATATAGTTGAAGTGATTTGAAATCACAGATGTGCGTGTATCCCTTCAATCTAGAGGTGTCAAGTAGCAGGTGGTTGGAGTCACGGCTGTACTGTGACTGACATTAAAACATACCTGAATCCGAAATGAAGTTTTAATAACATTGAGAATGTTGGATAAGACTACATGGGGTAAACCCACAGGATCGCTGTCCTCTTAAGGAATACATTGGGTGAAGTTAACCTTCAATTGCCTTGAATTAATTTCTTTGAATTTCTTTGAATTCATTGTTTAACAAACTCTTGACTATTGTCAAGACTTTTTTCTCAGATATTTTTCTCACATGAATATGTCGGCAGATAACTTCCTGCTTACAGTTTTTGTAGTCTAAAGACAGAGAACCATAAATAGGTGTTTTTCTATTTTTTCAAGGAAAATATTGGAGATACACTGGTTGTACATTTTGTGAAGAATTTGCACTTGTTTGAACTGAAGCTGTTTTTTTCTGTATTGAATTACAGGACAAAAGAATTATAAGATTGAAGACAAACACATTTTCAAAGAAGATAATTTGACTTCATAAAATACCACTAAAGGTGGTCGGGTTGGAGTAGTGGTATCTTTCTTCCTTTTCCACCTCTAGGACCCGGGTTCGAATCCTACCAGGGCACTATGTGGATTAGTTTTCAGTTCCTACCCGAGTGCGTAGGTTTTCCCTGGAATATTTTCTTGGGGTTTTCTTAAAACTTGAACTTCCTGGCCTTCTTGACATTGTGTTCTTGGATAGTACAGTGATTAATTTTGCTTTTCTGAGAGTCCTTGGCTTCACAACCAGAATAAATGAATCTTGAAAAGTGAAGAAAAACCCCATAAGTTAAAGAAACTCAAAACATGTTGTCTTTTTGCCCAACAAATGAACTATTGACTACTAGGATCACCTACCAAGGTTTATCTCTTCATTCTGTTAGTGTGTGTTGTGGGTCGATGTTGGAGGTGGTTGGATGTATTGTTGATAGTTAACTAAAAGGTCATATTATTATGTCATTCTGCAATGTTTGTTTTTATTTTAGTCTGGACCCATCCTTGAATTGATGTGTGTAATGGTAATATTTACATAAGACTATGAACAGTTCACATTGCAGATGGGGTAGAATGCTTGTACATGTGAGCAATGTCATGCCAGGGACGAACATTTTCAGATATTTATAATTCAGAATGTGTATGTCTGCCTGGTGAAGAAAATCTGCGATTATATTTTCCCCAGATGTAACAAAATTGTGCTCTTTGATCAACTCCTCTATAGCCCTGATGATACAGTTTCCAAAAGCTCTCTCAATACTTTAACCAAAAAGTGGAAATTTAATTATTTCAGCATACCTCCTATAGATTAGTTCATTTAGTTTGGTACATTTTCTGTAATTTTTCTTAAGATTTTGGGTAGAATTTTTTTTATTTGAGTTGGGAGGGAGGATTTGTCACTTGTTTAAAGGTATACAGGATTAGTACAAATACAAAAATCATTATTGATTTTCAGCTGAAGGCATAAGTTACTACTAGACCCATTTTGTGTGTCAAATATTTCCTTCTGAAATAAAGTAAATTGTTATGCAGTACTAAGAATATCTTGTAATTAGGGTTTGTGCCAAACTTATATTTGATGAGGTCGAAGGTATTATTTGGACATTTCTAAATTTAGACAAATATCCAATATTTTGAAATAAGTCTAGGCCCTTGAGGTCTTTTAGAATTCTAAAAATTTGTGGGTTTGAGATTGGAAGAATGAAATTAGTCATTTATGAATCAACAACCTGAAACTGTTTACTCAATGTAACTAAAAATGGGTGACTTTGAAATAAAGGAAGTTTGCACCTCGCACCATGATAAATATAAACTAGACAATGTTTGCTGTGTTCTGGTCTACGTGTGAATTTGTCTGAATTTGCCGTCAAGGGTAGCGATTTATTTCACAATAATCATTCATAATGCAAAATTGAAATTGTTTGCATATTTGTCAAAGGTCAAAGGTAATCAACAATTGATATTCACATCCTGCATCAGCTTTTGTTGTTTTGATAAAAATAGTTTTGTTGTCTGTTGCATTCCAGAGGAATGTGACAATGAGTAAGATGCAACCTGAAAATATAAATATAAAAAATAGTTATTTAGATTTATCATCCATGGAAAAAACACCTGTTTCTGAATGTCATAATTTTTTAACTGTAAACACACAGGTATAGAAGTACAATTGAATTGGTTCAATGGCCACAGGGACTGAGCTGGTGGTAGATTGGCTTTTAAGATAAGGTATAAAAAAGTGCAGACAAACTACAAAGAAATTACCAAAAGTTGGTCAAGCTCTGGGTGATTATGATTGTTTTGCTCATAGCAGATTTAACACCGATTTGTTATGACGTTAAGGAAAACTTCCTCCATCTTCAACAAATTCAGATGGAAACCTCACAAACTTTAACAAATGTATTTCTCTGGGTCAAAACCAATGTCACGCTTGATGCTTTGTTTTTGAAAATGCAAGGGCACCAAGGCATTTTCTCCTTGGAATAGGGCACCTCTGTGAAGATTTTTATATGTGATGAAAATTAGCTCAAGATCTTCAGATGAACATTAAATTGTTGAAGGATTAGTGAGAAATTAAGAGGGGGGGGGGCATAAGATAAGAGCACACTTTATAAAATAAATTTGTTTTGCACCCTTTTCATAGAACCCCAAAACAGCTATCAATCACGTTGCACTTACTTTCAATGTTACTTTTTGTAAGGTTGCATAACATGATTTACACTGAAAATTGGGGGGGGGGGGGGGGTCCAAAGAATATTTTCTGTGAATGAATAAATTTTGACAGATGATGCTGTTTCAAAATGGATTGGTGATGTTAATCTGGAGGTCTATGGTTCAAGTCCCGCTCCAGTCAAGTTTTCTTTGTAACAAAGCCCAAACTATTAGAAATATAACTTATAAGTCTAACTTTACAGTCAGCCAAGGTAAGAATCCCGACTATATGGTAAGTTGGTATAATTCACATGGCTTGGTGAGGCCATTAACCGCATAAGGCATTGAGAGTTGTGATCATCTTTAGCTCTCGGGTTCTGGATGTGGTTACAAAATCCCTATAGCCATTGATATTAATCTAATTGCATTATAAGTCCACCAGCAATAAACCACAAACATGTTTGCAGTATCAAATGAAGGAAAGTTTAATGCCACATTAGGACTGGAGGCTCCAATAGGTAATCTTGTACGTATACAGACTGCCTTTTGTTAAAAGCTTTCCTCTGTAGAGCTCATGTCCAGGAAAGGGGGGATTTCAAGAGCCAAGTTTATTCAGCAATTGAGAACACTTGCTTTTGGTGTTACTTAATCCTACTTGGACTGCACTTAATTGGTTTACATATACTTGATGTGATTTGACTGCACTTGTAGATTAAAGTTGTCTCCCCTTCCCTTGAAGCGTTCCCAGAAGAGTTCATTGAACTCTTACCTTTGACCCTGTTGCACTAAAACTAGCTTGACAAAACATCCAACTTCCCTAGTTGAGAGGGCAACTTCTCTGTGGAAGATTTAGTTCTGAACAATAACTATAAATGCGTCAGGTTGAGAAATTACTTACAAAGAACCACACCTTTAAGATGTTGGCAAACATTCAATAAAGGTTTTAATTTCACATTCTTGTTTGTAATGAAGCTTTACTTATAGCAATAGTGTACCATCTAATCATAGCTTAATCTGAGACCTACGCACATACAATAGATATACTTAATAACGGAAATTCCTGAAAACCTTCCAGGAATCAATGGAGGTTGACTTTCGGAAAACTTCATTTTAGAGAAACATGACAAGAACTAGATGCTTTCAGCTTGAGGCAGGTCAAGAGTGGATCAGAACCAGGGACCATAATTCTAGCCACTCAGTCTGTGTGTTTGTCTGCCCATGGCGGCTGTGGTGCAAATTTAACCCTATCAGAAAACTGTTCATTTGTTGTTATCGTGGTTTAAGGTTAATAATAATAATAATAATAATAATAATAATAATAATAATAATAATAATAATAATAATAATAATAATAATAATAATAATAATAATAATAATAATAATAATAATAATAATAATAATAATAATAATAATAATAATAATAATAATAACAATAACCGTATTTATTACGCGCTTTCCAAAGGATACAAAGCGCCAAGTATTTTTACTGCATGGTGAGTGGGACGAAGGTTGGCCTACCCTCTTTTTATTTTCAAGTTTCTATGAAACATAACAATTTGAAAGAAGGTTCACAATGGATGAAGGCTTTTAACACTGTAGGGTTATCTTTGGCGGAAAAACTTCTGGGGAATCTCAACTATTTTGTTTGAAACTTTGAAGGGCTGCTAGGGCCAATGTGAATGTTTGTGGATGTTTTTTTATTCTTGCAACATATTTGAAGGTTTCATGAAACGAGGTGACAAGTGCATGACCTCAGTTTGTACTAAATGGTTGGACTAGGTTCACTATCCTTCCCAAAAAGGTTAGATTTCGATGAGAAGATCATGAATGTGTTGATCATATCCAGGATTTCCCTGGGGATTAAGACGAGGGGGGGGGGGGTTGGCGCTAGCATGACCCCTTAAAATGAGCTCTACATAACAAGTGTTTTCTTGGGAGTTTTTTGTTCTTGTTTAATGCTCTTTGTACAATTTGGAACTTCTGTGGTACTTTCGTGGATGGAAATAATTGTTTTGTTTTTGTTTGCCATTTTTTGCTGGGTAGAAAGTTTTGGTGATGAAGAGCCTTCTTTGAGAAGAGGAGGTCATTGGAAGCCCAAAACGTAAAGACCAAATCAAAGAAAATGCTTAAAGCCATTATACACTTCGATAAACAGTATTGTCCAAGTCCCACATTTCGTGTATCACAACTTATATATAAAATAACAATCCTGTGGAAATTTAGGCTCAATCGGACATCGGAGTCGGGAGAAAATAATGGGAAAACCTACTCCTGTTTTCGCGCGTTTCGCCGTGTCATGACATGTGTTTATAACAAATCCCGTAATTCTCGTTAACTAAAAAAGTAAAGCATTTCATGGACTAATATTTCAAGAGAAGTCTTTCACCATTACCTTCTGTAAACCCTATAAATTATTTGTAAATCTGTGAACTTTTTTTTTTTTTCCTGTACCGAAAGGGTCCAATGGCTTTAATGTAGGGACAAGGTTGTGCATCTTCATTTGCTTCAGGGTATTAGAGGGTTTTTTAACTTTCAGAATCAAGATACGTTTTTAGATTGTTACGAGACTCGTCACAAGCTTCTTTCTTCTTCTATTTGGTGAAGATGGCAGCACTAAGGACATCTCAAATTTACTTTCATTTCCTCCCCATCTTTTCATCGCTATTTGAAGTGTGCAACCAGGCAAAATCTCGTTTTCAAAACCTGTGAAGAGTTTCCTGTGATCGTGTAATGCTGCGTGCGTGTAGGAAGTGGATCGCTAGTCAGCGATGCCTTCAAACACAGAAAGATGAGACACTAGTCAAAAACAGGAACAAACTGAATTAAAAAGATACTGGAGACTCAATCAAAACCTTTTTTGGAAATGTAGTGAGAGTTACAGCAAGAATTGTGTGTATTTTCGTTGTTCAATAACAAAGGGGGATGGATGCACTCAAGGTGTATCACAACGTTGCACTATACTTTTGGATGGAAACTTATAAGTTATAATCCCCAAAGGACTTGTGGCTTTGGCTATTGGCTTTAAGGTTGGACTAGCCACAGCCAGAGAAAAGGCCACTCTTTTCCTATAAAAACTTAATTTAGCTCAAGATCTTCAGACAACCATGAAATTGTCTTTCATGGAAAGACCTCAGTTTTGAACTTTGAAAGCAAGCCCCACCTCTGAGAAAATCACTTTTGTTTATTATTATTAGCTGTTTCGTAGCGAAGCGCAGCGAAACAGCTCTTGTTTTTGTTAAAGTTTTTTTTATTATTATTATTATTATTATTATTATTATTATTTTTTTTTTTATTTGTCATCTTCAGAAAAATTTCATATAAGTGCTGATTTGCAATGTTCCCAAAGAGCAATTGCAATGAAATTTTCAGGGATGAAAGGTATTGGTGCAATGATCATTGCGAAACAAGGATGTCATTATGACATAATCAGAAGTCATGTGACGTCATCTTAAAGGTGTTGTATTTTAAATGTTTGAAAATTTATAACAAATCAGCCACAAGAGACCGTAGGTTTCTGTTTGCGGGATTGGGGAGGAATAAATTAGGTCTTCATTTTGTTTCGTGTGCGTGACCCCACATGACCTCTACTTCCGGTCGAAACCGGAAGTGGCCCTCTAATTTAAAATTGGAAAAAGATATGAAGTTGCTTTTAACGATGTTAGTGCCTGGCAAGGGTGGGCAGTTCAAAAAAATACCAATGACGTCACAAAATGCAACGGCGCCCTCTAGCGGCAGGTTGAAAACTCGTCAAAATGGACTTTTTGAAGATGTGTGTGGTGAAGTTTTTTGTAATCACTTCAAATTTTACACACACGTTAACTGTCAGGCAGCCATCATATGTGTGAAGTTTCAGATCAATAACGTCATTGGGGGTCACGTGACGCGGCCTTAAAGGTGCACTTTTTGAACTAATATAACTCTCTAAGTAATTATGCGATTATGTTGAAACTTGGTAGGTTGTTAGATATTGGCAAGCTCTCGTGAATTGTGAAATGACGTTATAGTGACGTCATCACACGATATTTTATGATTTTTTCAATTTTTGCACCTTTAACGAATAAATTGCTATCCGAACATGGTATAATCCAAATTTTTTTTTTTTTAAAGCCTGGATTAGTCATAACTGCTTTAAAAAAAGAATAAATTTCAAATTCAGTTGACAAAATTTAACCTGTTATTAACGAAACAGCTCTGCATTTGTGCACAAATGCAATCATGTCTAGTTATTATTTTTTTTTTTATTTGTCATCTTCAGAAAAATTTCATATAAGTGCTGATTTGCAATGTTCCCAAAGAGCAATTGCAATGAAATTTTCAGGGATGAAAGGTATTGGTGCAATGATCATTGCGAAACAAGGATGTCATTATGACATAATCAGAAGTCACGTGACGTCATCTTAAAGGTGTTGTATTTTAAATGTTTGAAAATTTATAACAAATCAGCCACAAGAGACCGTAGGTTTCTGTTTGCGGGATTGGGGAGGGATAAATAAGGTCTTCATTTTGTTTCGTGTGCGTGACCTCACATGACCTCTACTTCCGGTCGAAACCGGAAGTGGCCCTCTAATTCAAAATTGGAAAAAGATATGAAGTTGCTTTTAACGATGTTAGTGCGTGGCAAGGGTGGGCAGTTCAAAAAAAATACCAATGACGTCTCAAAATGCAACAGCGCCCTCTAGCGGCAGGTTGAAAACTCGTCAAAATGGACTTTTTGAAGATGTGTGTGGTGAAGTTTTTTGTAATCACTTCAAATTTTACACACACGTTAACTGTCAGGCAGCCATCATATGTGTGAAGTTTCAGATCAATGACGTCATCGGGGGTCACGTGACGCGGCCTTAAAGGTGCACTTTTTGAACTAATATAACTCCCTAAGTAATTATGCGATCATGTTGAAACTTGGTAGGTTGTTGGATATTGACAAGTTCTTATGAAATATTAAAGGACGTCATGATGACGTCATCACATGATTTTTTATAATTTTTTCAATTTTTGCACCTTTAACACATAAATTGCTATCTGAATATGGTATAATCCAAATTATTTTTTATTTATGCCACACTGGGCAAAATTGCTTTGAATACCCAACAAATTTAAAACTCAGTTGAGAAATTTGAATTTTTTTTTGACGAAACAGCTCTGCATTTGTGCACAAATGCAATTTAGCTCTAGTTATTTTTTTTTTTTTTATTTGTCATCTTCAGAAAAATTTCATATAAGTGCTGATTTGCAATGTTCCCAAAGAGCAATTGCAATGAAATTTTCAGGGATGAAAGGTATTGGTGCAATGATCATTGCGAAAGAAGGATGTCATTATGACATAATCAGAAGTCACGTGACGTCATCTTAAAGGTGTTGTATTTTAAATGTTTGAAAATTTATAACAAATCAGCCACAAGAGACCGTAGGTTTCTGTTTGCGGGATTGGGGAGGAATAAATAAGGTCTTCATTTTGTTTCGTGTGCGTGACCTCACATGACCTCTACTTCCGGTCGAAACCGGAAGTGGCCCTCTAATTCAAAATTGGAAAAAGATATGAAGTTGCTTTTAACGATGTTAGTGCGTGGCAAGGGTGGGCAGTTCAAAAAAAATACCAATGACGTCACAAATTGCAACGGCGCCCTCTAGCGGCAGGATGAAAACTCTTCAAAATGGACTTTTTGAAGATGTCTGTGGTGAAGTTTTTTGTAATCACTTTAAATTTTACACACAAGTTAACTGTCAGGCAGCCATCATATGTGTGAAGTTTCAGATCAATGACGTCATCGGGGGTCACGTGACGCGGCCTTAAAGGTGCACTTTTTGAACTAATATAACTCCCTAAGTAATTATGCGATCATGTTGAAACTTGGTAGGTTGTTGGATATTGACAAGTTCTTATGAAATATTAAAGGACGTCATGATGACGTCATCACATGATTTTTTATGATTTTTTCAATTTTTGCACCTTTAACACATAAATTGCTATCTGAATATGGTATAATCCAAATTATTTTTTATTTATGCCACATTGGGTAAAATTGCTTTGAATACCCAACAAATTTAAAACTCAGTTGAGAAATTTGAAATTTTTGTTGACGAAACAGCTCTGCATTTGTGCACAAATGCAATTTAGCTCTAGTTATCTGTGAACTTATAAACCTCTGTTCTTAAAAATGTGCCAAGTTCGTGAGCTTTTCACAAATTACTCTCAGTATGAGCCACTTAAATGTTTACAAAAACATCAACATATGCCTAATTATCTCTTGAGTTATTCCTTTGTTCTTGACCTTTGAGGTTTGACAAGCCTCTCCAGGACAGGTGTTTTGATTCTATCAAGGACTCTGTCAGTCTAAAAGGGACCATTAAGAAAGTATGCTGTGCTGATAGAAAGAAGGCAGGACCATTAATGTGGAAGATGATCTTATTCCTTGCATAGTTTCACCTTTAAACTAAAAAAAATTTGCTTGAGAAATACTGAATAGTTTTTAAATGGTTTAGATGGTGAGTGATTTGGGGTGTCTTTTATGTCTCTGGATAGTGTTACATGGTTTGAAGTAGTTTGGGAATTGATTTCAAGAGGAAAATCTGTAAATTGAAGGAGGATAACTAAGAAATGTGTAAAGCAATAGAATTTGTTTTCTACAGAAAGAAAATCATGTAATTCTATCTCCTGATTCAGCAACAAACCTTTAAAGGCAGTGGACACTATTTGTAATTACTCAAAATAATTGGTAGCATAAAAACTTACTTGGTAACAAGCAATGGAGAGCTGTTGACAGTATAAAACATTGTGAGAAAGAGCTCCCTCTGAAGTAATGTAGTTTTTTGAGAAAGAAGTAATTTTCCACTAAAATATTTGAATTTGATTTTGAGACCTCAGAATTTGATTTTGAAGTCTCAAATTCAAGTATCTGAAAGCACATAACTTCGTATGACAAGAGTAATTTTTCTTCCATTATTATCTTGCAACTTCGACGACCAATATTGAGTTCAAATTTTTACAGGTTTGTTATTTTGTTCATATGTTAAGATTTACTAAGTGAGAAGACTGGTCTTTGACAATTACCAAAGGTGTCCAGGGTCTTTAATTATACCTGATTTGAGGCATTGCATGGTGAGGGGTCAATATGAATTTGGTGTGTGGTGACACCATGTGTGTATCTACTTGCCATGCAGATTATGTTCTTGTCTCGCTATAGATTCTACTGCAGTAGAGTTTATTACCATGGTTTGTATGACTTTATGTTTTCTACTTTTCCCTTCCAATTACCCATCCAAGATCAACAGCACCTCCATGAACCTCTCAACCTTCCTCAATGATGTGCCGATAAATGGACTCCATTATCTGAAATCTTGTGTGATAAAGCCAGATGGTTGAAGAGTCAGGGCATCACCTTGCTTTCAAGTCAAGTGCTCTTTTTAATGATAACATTATCAACTCTTTATTTTCTTTGAAGGAAAGTGTAAAGTGGAATGTGACAGCTTCTGATTGTTGGTCTTGAGGTCCCTGGATAAAAGGAAGAGCTTGTCGCTTTGGTAGTGCCCATCATGGGGCTGTTTGTCTGCCTGCATTCTGTCATAACACCATCCATTGTTCAGCAATTTGTTCTAGTCCAGACGTTTTTCAAAGTAAACATTTTGCTGCCTCTTTAGCAAATTAGTTTTCTAAAGTTCAGTCATTTTTTGTATTTCAAGGGTCATTAGTTTTCACCTCATTTTGTCAAGTCTCTTGAGATTGTATGAGATTGAATGAGATCTCGTCTTACCTTTGACGGTATGAGACAAAGTGACTGCGTGGAGTAACTTTCTGATGAAGTAAAAATGACGCAGTTGGTATCGTTAAACTTGGTCATGACTGACACCCCAACAAATATATTGACCAAATAGGGAGACATCCATCATAAGGCTAGATAGCTCATTTGGTAGAGGGCCGGCATGTTAGTCCGTTGTTGGTTCAAATCCCGCTGTTGTCAATTTGTCTCTGTTTTACCCCAAATTAAATAAAAAGGCTTTGGTTTGCAAAAAGCTAGTCTCATTGCTCTGAGACTCATCGTATCCCAGGCCAATTTGACCAATGCAAGCAATAGTTAGTGGCCTGACGTTTCAACCCTAGCTGAGTCTTTCTCTTTTTAGCCTTCGAGAAAGACTGCTAGGGTCAAAACGTCAGGCCATTAAATGTTTTCCTTTCATACCATTTACCTTCTATTTGTGTTGGTGAGTATTTTGCAAAAGCTAACTCTACTTTCTCTTTTAAACTACATGGGGAAAGATCATTGTATCTTTTGTCGTTGCATGTGTTTATTCAACCCAGTACCTGTAGTTACTGCAATTGCTGCCCGTCAGGTGTGTGATTCCTGACTTTCCAGTCACTTGTCACTTTGTTACCTTTAACATTGTACATCCCAGGTTTATCTTTCATGTAATTCACTCTGCGGTTATTCCATTCAATAAATCACAATAAAAAACCCTGTTTTTCCTTCTTTTTTTCTCTTTTTCTTTGTTTGGGGGAGGGGATTATAGTTGCTGTTTCGCAACAGAAACTGTGTTGAAAGACTTTTGAAGTGTGGTTAACCACACAGATATCATCGTATTTTTCATCAGTATATTTATTTATTTGTTCAGGTCGCAGGGTGAAGAAGCGTTAACTGAAAGCCAAATAGCATGCCAGAAAGAAATGAATACAAAAATGTGATATTGATAAAGCTAACAAAAGACTTGTCTGCCAAGTGCAAGGGCAATGGGGGTAGTTATTGAGTTAGGATAAACATTCCAACCGTTAAGTGTTATGTCAACTAAAGAATCAGAGTTCAATTATTTCTAACAATTTGTTGACTCATTGGATTCTGTGCAAAGATGTCCCAGTGGATTGTTGATGATGAATCTGCTGATGTACTGTACGCAACATCCTGGTGGACTATATCGGTACAGTGTTAAAAGTGGCAAGTTAGTAGTCAAAATTGTAAGTAGAAGTAACTGATTTTGATATTTGACAATATGCTATGTGATAGTCTTCTATGCATTGTTTGGAAGTGGTAAGTAGTTGCTCATAAAGATGCACCATCCTGTTGGACTAATTGTCAAAAGTGGCATGCTGTAGTCAAAATTGTAATTAGAAGTAACAGATTTTTACTGTTGATATTTCAACAAAGGCTTTATGATAGTCCTCTAAACATTGTTGGGAAGCTGCTGAGTAGTATGGTAAGACGAAGTAGTTGCTCATAAAGATGAATACGCCATTAATGTCCGACTGCAAATATTTACTATGGAGCAATGACAGGTGGACGAGAGGTCGACATTGTATAGGATCTGGGGTGGTAGCGCTTGTGTCAACATCAAAGCATTCAATTGAATGGACAACTTAATGTTCCCAGAGTAATCAAAATTTAAGCCTATGGTGAAAAAATGTAATTAAAATCTACCAAGTGGAAATTAGTTCTGCTTCATCAGGGACAAATGAACACGTTTTGACTTAACAATGTTTGGGAAAATCTTGGGAGATTTTTTTCAGGGAGTCAGGAAATTTGATGACCTGTCTGAATAGGCTACCGTTGTATCATTGATAGGAAACTCTCAATTTATTGGTCCGATAATTTCAGGATTGATCTGAAAGTTCATTTTAACAAGTTTGAAAGAAGACTTTCAAAGTATGCAAAGTGGTAATATTTCAAATTATCTAGATAAAAGCTCTTTCAGATCCTGAAATAAATTTTTCAAAACTCACCAACAAAACTTTGTTTCGATAACATTCATCACCTCATGCATGGATTTGTTTATTTCTCTGCAAGCTTTCTAATGTTATTTTCAACCGGTAGGTTCCAACAGGTTTCAATGGTATTTTCAATCGGTAGGTTTAAATGGTTTGTTTAATGTAGAGTGCAGTGTACTTTTTAAAGACAGATTGATTAGATAGTCAACCAAATAGAACAAACAATTTGTGATTTGTGATATTATTCGTTTATTCTGCACGAGCATGACACCAAACATCCACCATTGATTATTTGAAACATTTTTCTGAAGGCCATTTAGTTTTGATTGAAAGTCATATTCTTAATTCTTACGGTATTTTTGTTCTGTACATGCTTGGAGTTCATACAATGTATATGAAGTCAATATATGGATGCTTGTGCTGTGCTTGGTTGAGTTTTATTACAGGAGTTTCAATGTAAGTAGTTCTCTAATTGTTACTTGCATGCATTCTATCATAAACTTATTCAAGCATGGAACTGCCATACAGCCCTTGATGGTCAAATATCAAGAAACAAAACGCTCTCAAAAAGAAAATATGTTTTGAGCTCGAAGGCAAGCATTCTGGTAGAATTGGGGGGCAAGAAGATATGAAAATGTGATTGTTTAAAATTACTGGCTGAATGACTCCTCCACCCCCTACCTTGAAAATGTCTAAAGGTTGTCGGTAACTTCAAAGGGCTTTGTGAATTTGTCTGGCGCCGGTTTTTATTGTCCGTATTACAAGTATATGAACAAGGAGACAAGTTCACTTTTGTTGAAGCCGATGTGTGTGCAATTTTTTAGCGGTATGGAAGGCCATAGGACAGGAAAAGTGGTGACAGTAAATCCAAACAAACTGAAGACTGTTCGAGTCAGATGCAGGGTTAAGAAGGATCAAGTGTGGAATAATACAGTTGAAAATCCAGGATAATTTGAGCAGTTTGTCATGTTTGTAAGTAGCCCTCTTGATTATGTTCAAAAACCTCAAAGCTTTTAGTGTGCCATATAAGTAAACTCATTTAATGTTGAAGCAATAAATAGGGGTTGTGTCTTGACTGTGATTAGCGTCAGGCGCAAATCCGTTGTAACCTTTGATAGTAACAACCTAGCAGTTGTTTTGCTATTCATAACAATACTCAATAAGTCATAGACCTTGCTCCAAATTCCAATGCTAGTGGTGAGAAACTATATTCTGAGATTGTCCGTGATGAAACTCAGTAACTCACAACTCCATCTCATGCTACTGTCTGAATTATTTATAACTCCATAGCTTAATTTTCAAAAGTATGCAACACTTACAGTGTAACTGATTACATCATTTATTAAGGGTGACAGCAAGCATTTGTAAAACCTGTGTCATTTCATGCTATAGTAAAAAGAAATCGCATTTCTCATTTTCTTAACTCCAAAGTCTGACTTGTGAGTTTAATCTTCTACAGAATGCAAATGATTTAAGACTAAGACAAATGTTTGATCTCTAATAATACGTTGAAATGTTATGTTGTTGTGATGATCATCGGCACAACAAATTAAGTGCAAGTCTACCTTCTTTTTTTTTAAATGAAGTAATTGAAAATTCCACCAATGATGTTTAATCTTGATATGATGCAAATCAGTTTTATTTTGGTTATGACACGCATTGCTGTTAATATTGTGTTTGCTTTAACAGATTATTTATTTTTGTGATCACTAAAAATACAAGTAAGTGGTGCTTACCGACAATTTTTTTTTATCACACTGTTAATATTGTGTTTACTTCAACAGTTGAGAATAATTTTTATATTATTTTATTTTTTGTGTGATCACAAAAATACAATAAGTGTTGTTTTATGACAATTTTTTTGTTACCAGAAACACTGCTGTTTCTATTGTATTTACTTTAATAGTTGAGATTTCTTTTTGTCACAAAAAGTACACGTAGGTCTTGCTTTATGGGTCAGTTTCCAATGAAAGTTCATCTCAACTTCTAATTTTGAGTTAATATATGAATTAAGGAGACATTGAACGGTCTGGTAGTTTTTATCCTTTCACCTTTAGGGTCAATTAATCTTATGGTTACAGGCGTCAGGAAAAACCAGCGGTGTTGAAGAATAAATCATCATACGATGTTCCGCGTTATAAACTTCTTCATACACTGCCTTAAAATCATAAGTAAACGATAAATTCTTAATTACGTACTGGACATTAAATAAACACTGATAGTGGAAGTTTTGCATCGCAGTTTGATTTTATACAAACTTGTAAAATATTTTCACTTTTGTTTATTTAAACACGACCAGTGCATCAGGATTCATTGTTGTCATAGAAAAACCACACTTTGTTAAACCTGTTTTTATGCACAATAATATCCACTAACTACAGCAATTAAAATATGTATATTCCAATAGTAACAGGCGACCATAAAAGAGATGTCAAGTGTGGAGGCTTTGTGCGGTTTTATTAAATGTTATTTGTGTCCCTAAATGCGAGATTTCCATTTTGTAAAATAATCCATAGCAGGGATTACTGACATTTAGTTTCTTGTTAAAAAGATAGACACTGTTTACCAAGATAAAATCCTTAGAATCAATTCGTTGTTGTTGAAAAGAAACTAAGGTTCAGATGTACTTCTTTATATTCTGATAACACAAGGTTTATACATAACCTTCTTTCTACAAAATCAGGATTATTTCCAGGATTCTTACAAACTGTGGCACATTCTGGTCCCCAAATTTTGGCAGAGGCACACTTTGAGCCATATGTTTGAAGTTGAGCATCATTTCTTCATTTTCTCTGAAAAGAGTTTCATATAGAATGGCGTTTTACACCATTTTAACACAAGGTTATAGAGACTTTTAATGTTGTCCCCACTTTCATGAGGTCTCTATCTTTGGAAAATAAGTGCATCACAAAACTGATATCGACCTTGGAGCCCCCCCCCCCCCCTCATTTTGATAATTGGAAAAACACACCTGGGTATTCCGCCATTGTGAAATTTATTTCAAAGTTTACTTAACAATAAAAAACAATATTTGTTTATCCATCCAGATGTAACATGAAGTGTATTGAGTCACCCTCCATTAACTTAGAAAACACACTCGCTGAAAAACACATTTTATTCAGACAAACAAGATTGCTTTCAAAGGCCGGTAGAAAGCGCTATATAAATGTTAAAATTATCATTGTATTATTATTGAATACTACCCACGCAAGTTTACAGCCTGCGGGTATGTGCATGCCCTGTTTATAAAAATTCATTCATTATTGATAAAAAGTTATTCTTTATACTTGGGATTTGAAGGTTTGCATCAAGCATGTGCAATGATAATGATGTGCCAGTCAGTGTTCTCTCTTAAAGGAACACGTTGCCTTGGATCGGTCGAGTTGGTCTTTGAAAAGCGTATTTAACCGTTTGTTAGTCAAAATTTTGACTCCCATAAATGGCCGACCGTGTTAGTTCTCAAAGTAAAAGAAAAACCACGCAATTTCGAGGCAAATGTGTGTGGATCATTTTATTCTACTTTTTAAACATCTTTCTACCCATATGCATTTGATAACAAACGGTTACAAACGCTTTTCAAAGACCAACTCGACTGATCCAAGGCAACGTGTTCCTTTAACATTGGTCCACTAACCAAATGACAGTTAAAACAGCCAAGGACCATTAATTTTGGTTTTTACCCATACACCGATGTGTGTTAGCACTGTATACTCAGTACTTTCCCGAGTCCTGTGAAAAAATATCACAGGCCTCGGGAAAGTACTGAGTATACAGTGCTAACACACATCGGTGTATGGGTAAAAACCAAAATTAATATTCTTTATCCCCGATGCAAATTTAACATCTATTATAAGCCAAGGACCAGTCAAAACTCACTCCCAGGTGGTTCTGCTGGCTAGTTCAGTGTAGAAAACCATCCCTATTTCATTTGAATATAATATTATGGCCTCTTGAACAAGCTGATGAACTAGTAAAATTCCTCCAGTTTACACGGAGCTTACTCCTCCAGTTGGCAAGTCAAAACAAAAGTTCAGGGCAACTGCCAGTGGTCTGTCGACCAAATGCTAGTTAGCACAGCTGAGGACCAGATGAAATACTCTCTGAGTGGTCTTGCTGGCTGGCTCAGTGTTGAACAGCATCCATACATAATATGAAATATGGACCAGAATCATGAGGGGTCCTGGAAGTTGTTCTCTGCATACATGTGGTCTCAGGACTTTTCCTGATTTCAGGTCGTTCCCAAAGTCTCCTTTAGCCTTGAAACTTAAAAGTTTTTTGAATGAAATAAAGCAGTCACCAAAGGGAGAGAGAAGTCCACATTGTGTCCACACCCAAAATGTTCTATTTCTTCAAACCTCCTGAATTGTAACGTCTGGGAATCAAGCCTCTTTTACGAATTTTCACATTCGTCAAATCTCATCCTTGACTCCATTTACTATCATTGTAATCTTAAAAACCTTGTTTGAACCCTTAACAAAAACAACCAGTCGTTGCCTGGTTATGTGATGATGAGTAGTGATTTAATGACACACTGGTATTTCCAGAATGGTGGTTTTCATGATTGGTTTTGCATGGGTTCACTAACACCTAAGTAAAATTGAAGCTATGGATGACGTACTGTCCACTAATCTTCAGCAGTAGTAGCCAGGTAGTAAGATAAAGAACTGAATCTTAGCAACAGTCAATTGATTCAATAAATATACCTTGTCATGTTACTTATTTTAGTCTGATATGATAAATGTTGTGCTCTAATAACTCAACGTTGATGTTATCTGGTAATTAAACATTGAATTTTTTTGAATCTCTACTGGAAGGCCAGTGGGCCCAATGTCATTGAGATGCTTAAGTAAAAATGTTGCTTAAAAATATTATTTTACAAAGCAAAAATATGCAGGATACCAGTCGCAGAGGGTACATGTGAAATGGTATTTTGGCTGAACCTTATTCTTGTAGGCATGTTGTGCTTGTAAGCATGTTGTGCTTGGCTGTTTTTGTGCTTAAGCTGTTCTATTGATACAGGAAGTCGTGGGCTGTTTGAAACCACAGCTTAGCAGCTTTGGGTCTTGCTTTGACTCCATCACTCCTAGAAATGTGTTCTTTTAAAGCTGGAGCTTCAGCTGTGGTTTTAAATATGCAGGCATAATATTTTTCCTACTGAAGTCTGATTTGTTTTTGCCCTCTGGTATTAATCAGAAACATTATGATTAGGCCTTAAATAGCCTTAAAAGTCTATTAAAGTCTATACCATGTGTACATGTAGGTCAACCTTTGTACTCAGTTGTTGCACCTTTTTTTTAAAGGCCAAATATCTTGAAAACAGCAATAGTGGACCCTGGGCCAAAATTGATGGCTCAGCTTAACTCTGGATTCTGTGGTTAAGGTCAGTCAGTCACCATCATCTGCTTACAGAGTTACAACACAAACAATGCTTAGCAATATTAAGTACACAGGCTGACAGCCAAAACTTCTTGCTAACATTTGAAATACACTTTAAAGGGAAGGTACACGTTTGGTAATTGTCAAAGACCAGTCTTCTCACTTTGTGTATTCCATCATATGCATAAAATAACAAGCCTGTGAAAATTTGGGCTCAATCGGTCATCGAAAATTGCGAGAAAATGATGAAAGAAAAAACACCCTTTTTGGACGAATTTGTTTGCTTTCAGATAGGAATAAAAGACTTCTAGCTAGAAGTCTCTTATTGTTTTAGTAAGAAATTACCTCTTTCTCAAAAACTACATTACTTCAGAGGGAGTCGTTTCCCACAATGTGTTATACTATCAACAGCTCACCAATGCTCGTTACCAAGTCAGTTTTTAAGTTAATATTTGTTTTGAGTAATTACCAAACGTGTACCTTCCCTTTAAGCATGGATTTTCTTCTAACAAAATGGGACTAGACCTTACTGTTTCATTGAATTTTTTAGGAATAGCCGACAATTGAAACAATAAGCTTACAGAACCTGCTAAGCACAAAGGTATAAGCAATTTTATGTGCTTGGCGCAAATTTGTTGGCAGATTTGACTGGAAACCTATTTCTGTTGCGACAAAATTTTCTGTGTTAAAAATTCTTGCTGCTCTTTAAAATGAATCTGTACTAAAGAATAGAAACGATCATTGGTTTGATTTAAGGTTGTTTTCCACTGAGGTTTTTTTTTTCTTAATATAATTCTTTTGCAATGGTATGTCGTTGGTTTCTTGTTCCATGGTTTGTGGTGAAATATACTTATCATGCAAGTAAAACATTTTTTTAAACTAATCAGAAATATTCCAAGTTTAACCTTACACTAAGCAAATTTAAAAATCTATAACTCATTGTGTAATCATGAAAAATATTAAATCAATGAGTTACAGAAGCTGTGTTGTAATATTTTACTATGACGTCATAAGAAACTAAACATTCCTTTCAAAGCAGTACCATACCCATTTTATCTAAACCATACACCACTGTCATAAATGCTCCAGTAGTCAGATAAATCTCCCCTCTGACAATTCCAGCCTCTGTACTTACCACCCCTCCAAAACTTTAGAACAGTCCACTTTGTCAGTGACTTGGTCCATTCGCTCAGGCGTGACTTAGTAGTCTAGCATAGTGTAATGTATACATGTACACTAAGAGCCAATGTGTATCACTCATAGAATGCCAGCCAATCGCTCTTCCATAGCGTAGTACGCCACTACTTTACCTCAAAGCTGTCACTACCTAGCTAGCTACATAATCATTAGACGTGACTCAATACAGTGCAAGGATCATACTGAACTGGGTTCTCATTCACCTCGAGTCTGCCTCTGATGCTCGTCCTACAACATTTATTGGATGATTCAGTTTCTTAGGGTTTGAGATTTAGCAGTCAGGTCTACAGCATCTGGATTCATGTGAATATTTGACTGTGATTTCTTGCCAGTTTCTAAGATATTGAGGAAGATATTGAGGAAGATAAGTTGGAGTTAAGTTTACATCTCAAGACTTAAAGAGGAGAGGATGCAAGTGCGTAAAAACCATTTGGAATTATATCTGAAGTCGGCCAGACCAAGTTGCTTCTAACATATGTAAGTTTTTCAAGTTTTTCCTCTATCTAATGGTTTTGTCAATTTTGTTTGTCAATCATTATTTGTTTATTACTAGATTGTATTGATGTGAACTTATTTTATAAAAATTAAAATGTCTTCTACATGTAAAACATCGCAAATCCAGGAGCTGTGGGGGAAAACACCTTCCTTGAATGTTGAGGGACGAGTTATATATACAAAAATCTAAGTGTGTTTAGAAATACTCTTAAATACAAACACGTATAAAATAACCACTTTATATTTATCTCTTTGAAACTTTCTGAGTTTGTCTACAAAGTAAAATAATTATAATTGTTGAAAAGGTGCAAATAATTATCACTATACAGTACTGTTTTATGCTTAGATGCCAAAATGCTATTTCTTGGTGTTAAAATATCCCAATATGGATCACTAACTCATTGAATTTTCCACCAAATTTAACATTTTGTTACACTTTGTACCGAAAACATTAGTAAAATAAAACAAATGATCAAAACTCAAAACCCAGTTTTCAATTATTTCAATATTTAAAATTTTAGGCCTATAGATGTGTTTGGCAATTTCATCTTCTGTTTCAAGTAAAAATTGCATGCTGGAAACCAGGAAAAGATATTGAAAACTCCTGAGCTGGGAGAACATTGATCTAAAATATCTGACTTTAATTAATGGCTTCACTTTGTTCTTTTAGTGTATACAAATTTTAAACAAACAAATTTGGGATGGGTTGGTACAACTTGGTAGGTCAAGGCAATTTCAAAGAAAAAACCCAGAAGAAGTCAACATTTTACAAAATTGTTTGTTTTCAGTAGCAACATTCCAGTAGGGTGGATTCAAAGCAGTTCTACTGCCATTGCACTTTGCAACTGTTATTTTTATTTTTGGAACATCCTGCCAACAAGTATATTTCAAAAGACTCCTCTAACAATGTGATTTTTTTTGTGTTATGAAATATGTGGAAAAAAACACATTGAATCCGTGGTTTGGTGTCAGTAAAGGTTTTTTTAAACTGCATTGAGCCGAGAAGGTCACATCTTTCCCTAACAATCAAAAATAAGTGTTTTCAAGTTCGTTCTCAGTACACATGTTTCACAGATTTAAACAGTTTGAGTTTCACGGAACACTTAAAGATGATTAATGTTTCCTTTTCAAAACTTGAGAAAATAGAATTAGCTGTTGCAAACTGCTTACCAACCAAAAGGACCTTTGGTACATATAAATGAAAACAAGTAGATGGCCTAACGTTTCGATCCTTACAAAGACTTTCTCAAAGGCTAGAAAAAAATATATATTGTGGGAAAAAATGTTTAGTGATAAAAAATACAAAGATAGAAATGTTTAACAACTGTCAGAAATTAACAAGGCCCTACCAACAGCAAACATTCTGGTGAACTCTGAAGAGTCCATAATGTTTTCTCATTGTGATAATGTTTCAACATGCATTCATAACATTAGATTTGAATTGGAAAAAAATGAACTATTCTAAGTAGGTTTTAGAGTTGCTTTTATGAGTTTACATAGTTCAACCTTTAGGGGCAATGTTGATAGTTGACAAAATTGAAGAACTACAACCAATTTATTAAAAGCCTCAAGAGGTAGTCATACATGTATTTGAGTATAATCTGGTGAATTTGCTGTCACATTTGAAAACAAGTTGCCTTGGAGCTATTTATCCAAATAAAAAGGGTTTTTGACTGAACGCAAATCTGTTCTCTTGTCTCTTGTCAAAAAGAAAACTCCATTTATCAAAAAAGTAAGTATAATTTTTCGAAGGCAGAATCAAAATGAGAAAACAATATTCATCTATCATGTTTAAAGCTTTGCAGTTCACAATATTTCCTAAAGTTCAATAATCCATGTAAATTAATCATGCAAAGATGTATTGAACTGTCATGATCAACCAAAACTAGGCCCCAGTTCATGTGTGTATACAAGCTTAGGACATCGCTGGAAACAAAAAACAGGCTGGCAGTGGCAGTCAAATGCGATTCATGTTGTGGGAAGTGGTAACCAGTAAACTGTTTAACAAAACCTTCGGGGAGTTTGTCTAATATTGGCTGGTTTTAGTGGGTTATAAGGTTTGGTGGTCTACAGTCTGGACCTAGTTATTCCTAATAGCTCACGGAATGCCAACTTATAAAGACTGGTTTATTAGGACCCGAGGGTCCGTAAAAAAACCTGGCAGTTTGTCAACCATCAAGAGCATCAACCTTTTGGTAAATCTGCTTCTACTGAGAATTTTATGGTTTTTTTTTTTACAGATCAGATGTTGAATTTGAAGAGAGAAATACTTTATTTATAACAAATCTTTTAAACTGAACCTATAATTGCATTCAGTGTATCATGTTATGTATGTAGTCCCTTTGCAACAAATTCAGAAGTTATAATTATTCCATGCAGAATTAATTTAGAATTGAAGACTTCACACTAGGGGAGAACTTGACAAAATAATTGGATGAAAATTTCCATGAATTTTTCAGGGTAATCTTGAACACACGTTCCCCTTACCTTCTAATCACTAACCCCCACACACTACTTGCCTCTTTCTAGTTTCATACACCCTCTGGTAGCCCAACCCAACCCCCACCCAAAACACTCTTATCAGCCCACCCAACCCCAACTGAAGACAGATTTTTAGGAGCGTTGCCCATTTTTGGTCTAGCCTGGCTATTTTGGCAGGGTTACGGCGTGACCTTGTTGTAGTTTGTCAATGTCATCTGTTTTGAAGTGTGCAATGAGACTGAAATCCTGAGTAGGTTTGGAGCTGATTAGTGACTGGCTGTCCTTGGGATAGTCACTCGTGCTCAATGCTGAACTTGGCCTCATCAGCCATATTGCATCCATTGATGACTCTACATCATTCATGGATGTCACCTAGGGCCTTTTTATTACCACACTTTTGGCTTTGGCTTTGGCTTTGGAAGGGGGCTATATGGCTTGGGCTATGTCTACCTATTTAAAGTCCCGCATGGAGTGTGCAAATTTCTCAAAACTGATAGACCCTAAGCACATATTATGCCTAAGCCCAAGTCATGGTTTTGAAAATGTCCTTACTCTAAAATTAGAACAAACTGCAGTATCTCTTCCAAGGAAATTAAAGTTCAAATCTTTTATGAGTAATGTTAAGAAACCTTAGAATTCTTAAATGAAAAACTTTTACATCCAAACTAATGAGTTGCATTAGACGCTGTTTCTTAAGGTGCTGCGATAATTAGTGAAACCCAGTTTTGAAAAGTTACAACTTTTTTTATAGTCTCATATTCTGAAGCTTGCCAAGCTGTATTTGATTGAATGCATGTTATTGATTGCATTTTGTTCTGTTTTTAAGCATGATCTTATTGTTGATTATTTTGTACAGGTAAGGAGCTGGAAAGCCTGTTTGTATCTGCAGGAATTGCTTCTAAAGACAGCACCATAAACTCTTGGATTTGTACTTTTAGGGATTCTCTATATTGAGGGACTGCAGAACTGGTACACAACTTCACTTTATACCACAAGGACGTGGTTATCACTCTATGAACACAATGGCAGTCAAACTTGGATTACTTGTACTTCTTATGGTTACCATAGCAACAGGAATGGACGATGATGTTTGTACACATCCTGTTACAAGACTCATCAAATATCAAGGTAAGAATTCATTATCATCAGTCATTGTTCACTTAGCGTTCAAGTTCCTCAACCCTGCTGTCTAATCCCTTTATTTATTGTGCTTCAAAATGAAAAACACCGAAATAAATAAAATATAGTCTTTTTAATTTATGATTGGGTTTCCACTTTTGTTTGCTTTTTGAACTGTGTCTAAAGTTTTCAGTAAGAAATAAATCTCCTCTGTTTGCCACACTTGAAGGATAAAATACACTTCCACAACTGCTTGTAGGTAAAAGTCTGATATTAGTCAGATTTAGGTTGTAGACTTCTACTGGACTTCAAATAATAAACCAAATCAGAAGTTGTGGATACATTTTCAGGGCAGTGTGAGTAACTTTAGCAGGTGTTAAAAAACTATAACGTGTCCGGGGTTATGGAGCTGGTTACCAGCTTAAGTTTCAGCTGATATTGTTGCAGGGGACTTTGGGGTGACCAGCTAAACCTGTGTCCCAGGGTGGTGTAAGCGGGTTAGTATTTGCTTAGCGTTAAATGGCTTGTTCCTTAGAGGTGGATTTTGAGGTAAAGTGTACTTATAAGGTGTAGCTTTGAGGGCTTCACATCAGGGTGCTGGTTGTGATACTCATGTATCAATATCGCAATCGCAGGAGTTCTACCAGGTGTGGTCTTAAACACTATGTTGAATTCTGCCCTGAGGCAGTGGAAGGCATGCATTAAATCTGCAAACAGTGTGAGATATTTACACACACTTTTTAATATCTGAAAGTTGTAGGTTTCAAAGTCGCTGCATGAAGAACAGGTTTTTTAAAGAATTTAAATTGAAATTGTACCCGTAAACACTTTTGGTCAATGGATTTTTTTTCCCAGGATAAATGATAAAGTTATAGAAAGGTTTGCGGTATAAGGATAAAGTTATTAAAAAGTTTTAAAAGTCAAGCAAATTAATGAATATTTTGTTTTTGTGCGATAGAGAGCACTTTTTACTCTTTAATATTCATCATTTGTTCACTATTTCACACTTTTGATGCCTTTAGTTGTTTTATTTGCCAATATTGTGGCAACAAACTTACTTAAAGTTTAAAGTTAACAAGTTTCGCCATCAAAGTCTGATTGAAAAGGGTGACAAATACAACTGTAAGTGCAGTCTAAATCTGGGTACTTTTGCAGAATCAACAGTCATAAATGTCTTGTGAGATTTGTTGAAAGTTTTTGATGATCTGAACAAACTTCCTGTCTGCTAAACTAGAACGGGAAATCAGTCACGCTCTGATCTTTAGGGCCGGTCTTTCATTTCCAGTGCATTAATTCTAATGTTTGGTTTAGAGTTGTTTTATCGCTCGTTTAATTTTGACGGAAGACCACACAATTGAAGGATGGATGAGGCGAAGACTTTTGGGGTGCGGTGGACACATCTTCAATTTCATGTTCCAAGTTTATCTGAAACAGATGGTGGTGATTAACGTACCGTTGGGGAGAGTGATTGGAAAGCAAAGAAGAGTAGCCGGTGAGAAAATGGCTCGAAGGTTGGGATAGCTACAAAGGACTGATACTTCACGGAGGCAACAAAGGCAATTACCTCCATGCCCCCGTGGTCATTGCCTTCCTGCCCTTCAATGCCTTGGTGCTCTTGCCCTTCCAAAAGACGGGAGCATGCAGGCGGCTACATGTCCTACATGTATAGTCCCTTGTAATTCAAGAACTCTACATACAGTACTCATTGTGAATAGATTGTACTTGCAGTTGTTTGCATACTTGATACTTTTCAATGACCGTTACAGTTACAAGCATGGCTACTATGTGCCTGAGTGACTCTAGGGTATTTTATATATTTTTGGCTCATTTCCAATCATGGCGGAAAGTCAGAACAACATGTTACAGAATGTAGGACGTAGATCCGGATTTTCGTAAACAAATACTAGTTCTCTTGAATTTCTACTGAATTGTATTCTCAGAATATCTATAGCCATTGATGGGTGGGTAAAGGCTATAGAGACTTGTAGCATGCTTGGAAAACAAATTTTCAGAGCTTAACAAACATCTTGATCATTTTAACTTATAAGGAATTCTTTTGAGTCAATAGTTTTCAGAGCAGACTTGCGATGATGCACAAGGAAGAAGGTCTCAATCTTCTTTAAAAGAAGATGTTTTGCTTTTACCTTACTTTTCTTGAAACATCCACCCCTTCCTCCTTACCTGCCTCCCCTGACAGCATTCCCATCGTGAGAAGCACATCTCCACAGTCATTCCAGACAGGTTAAGCCCACGCCATCTTTTCAAATTAGGGAATTGGTTCACACCATATGTAGGTTATAAGCAAGCTTTAAACCGTCTTGCAGATGTCGCATGTTGACAGAGCCCGCATCACCACGCCCCATCCTAGCCGAAGTCGACTAGGTATCTTTGCTCCAGTTTACAGATAATCCTGACACGCCATATATTTCCTGTTTACTTCCCCCCCAATCATGGAGCTCTAATCTTGGCATTTATGTTCATGTTCAAGCTAGATGAAATAGATGTTTACACCTTGTAACTGCTTACCCAAATTGCCATTTGAAAATGTGTAAGTCTGTAAGACCTTGCCTCTTTTTTCCTCAACAACTGCAGTTGCTTGTTTGAATGTTATACTGCCAGCATACTTTTTCTGTGAACATTTTCATCATTTTAAAAATTAAAAATGGCCTCAGTTGTAGATTGACTTGTTTAAGATTGACTTGTTTCAACCTTTTTTTTAATGAAAATTCCTGCTCATGAAACTAATAACATTATGGAATGGTTTATGAAAGACTGAGTTCATACTCCTTACAAAGTAACTCTGAGAGAACTCCCCCCTGGTTACCTCTACAACAAGTTGCCAAGCTTTTAAACCATAATTGCTGCGACACAAACATGAGTTTTTTAAATACTGTCTCATCGCTTGAGCTTTATTTAAAGTACTTGTGGAAATCCCTCTAACAAGCTGGAAACATGTAAGCCACATTAATCCGCCAACTAGTCATTGTAGTTTTATTTTCTGGCGTCTACGTTTGTGATGTAGGGATCCCATGTGGAATGATGACATTTTTTTTCTTATGGATGCCTACATCAAGTTAACCGTGAACTTTGTCCTTAATTCCCTGATCTTATGGTCATCCATAGAGGAATCACTTCATCACATGTGGGCGTCTCTACTTTCTGGAGTTTAAAGGGAGAAGCGTTTACTTCTTTTTCTCTCCACTCAATTTCTTGCTTCGATCCTTTCTGCATTCTCCTGAAGAGGATCAGAGCAAACTGATTGAAACCTTGAGTTGTTAACCATCGGTTCTTTTCACTTTCAGAACCAACACGACTAAAAAGAGATTTAACATGGTGTTATCACAAATTTCTCTTGGTAACACTTCCACCATGCAAAGTTTCAACTCCTACTTTCTGTATTTTCCCAGCTTAGTGTGAAACTCGCCAAGTTATAAGTTCATTCTTGAATGCAAATTCACTTTAAGAATTGTTCAACTCTAGTTTCCACCCTACATCCTCCTCCAGACACACCCGCAGAGCTGTATTTGTTCAGAACCCTTTTATCTACTCCTCCCTTTGGTTTCAGTTGAGGTCACTCCTTAGGTCACTCGGTAATAACCTTCTCCTAATCCACCTGTCACCAAAGTTTGAGATTTTAGCTGAAGTTGCAGAGCCATGCAACCGAATCACTTGTCACTGAACAGCCCAAAATTTCCCAAATATCACTGGAGGGTTACTGTTTCCCTTGAGTGGAAAGAAACTCCCAATCCATTGGATTTTTCTGAAAGACCAAAACAAAAAATGTGCAAGTTATGCATCTTGACGCAAGCGAGTTATTTGGATGTTATTGGTTGGCGAGGTTGATCTTTATCTGAGAGTTACTGGGTCAGATATGCCATGGGTTATTGGTTCTTTAATAGTAACTTTGTAATAACGTCCCTGTGTTGTTGAACCGGAGTGAACTATTAGAATACTGCTGGAAAATAACGCCACCTTTTGTGATTTATTTTGATTGTTGGTCGGAGCTCAGAAGTCAAATACCTGTGTTTTTTACCTTGTTTCTCCCCATTGTGAAATTGAAAAACCTTTACAGAAGATTGAGGTCATATTCATGTACTGTTTAATTTACCATAAGGTTCACAAACAGGTTCACAACATCTGTCAGGAAGGGTTAATAGAAAGCCCTCTCAACTTCTTGAATAAGTTTTTTTGAACAGAAATCTGTTTCCAGTGGAAATCCAATTTTCATTCATAAAAAAATTGCTGGTTCTGAATTTTTGGCAGCTATTTTTTATTGTGAAGGATGCTTTCATATTACCATTTAGTCTTAACCAAAAGGAGCAAAGGAGTCAAAAGAAAAAAATATGTTGACCTATAAAACAGATACAATTATTTCTTAATAAGGTTTTGGAGTTCTGTACCTGCAAGTATTTATCTATAGAATAAAATATCAAAGTCTCGTTGGTCATTCCTGCATGATGTTAACAAAAATTAGCACAATGAAAAATATCTTTGCAGACTTATAATTTGTAAGTTTGAAATAATACTTACCTGGGAAACTGGACCGTGAGAAAGGGCCCTGAGCCTTTTCTGATAACAATCCAATCATATGCAAGAAAAGTTTGAGATTACGTTTTGTTGGATATTAAGCTGATTTAAAAAATGACCTAAAATTGAAAAGACTGCCTTCAGATCACAGAGTACAATACTTGGTTTTAAAATTGTGCTTTGTGTGGATGTAAATTTTGAATAAAAATAAAAATGTTTTGACTTAAAAAATTGTAAGTTGTTTGTTTGCCTGTTTACTTAATGCATTATTTAACTTGCCTTGAAGGTTCTGATGAAGTCACATCTATAACTTCTTTTGGTTTTTGAAAAAGTTGAAGGGCTTGGTGAGATTGTTGCGTGGGTTTCCTGTGGTAGAGTAGGATAAGTCAGGACTTTATGACTTGCCAGTGTCAATGACTTTGTGGTTATTGTGGGGAATGAATAACACAAAAAGGAAAAGTTAGGTAATGTTTGGTCGGTAGCTTTAGCCAGAAGTCTAGATTTAAAAACCCTTTAGGGAGTGTGTGTGGGCTTCGGAAGAACACCCTGAAGCTCCTCAGAGGATTATGGTTTAAGGTTGAAGTCTTTACAGTCATTCAAGATTTAAAGTTACCTTCAGTGTCTTCTAATGGTAGTCTTAGATGTTCAAGTACCCTCCTTGTTGTCACTTCAAGAGGTTAAATCAGATCTCCCAAGACCACTTGATTGTGGGAAATCCTGTTCAAAGTTAATTTTCTTTGTATAAGTTGACAATAGTTCTTGGTTATCATCTTAGTTTGGCCCACCTCTGTGGATAAGATGGGTGGAGACGAGACCAATGGGGAGTACAAGTATACTTGATTGAATGATGCTGTAATGTCTTTGTTATTGTATCTCTGCGGGTGTTAAAGGCAGTGGACACTAGCATAAAACCTTACTTGGTAACAGTAATGGGGAGAGTTGATAGAAAAAACATTGTGGGGAAACTGCTCCCTCTGAACTAACGAAGTTTTCGAGAAATAAGTAGTTTTCCATGTATTTTATTTCGAAACCTCAGAATTAGAATTTGACGTCTCGAAGTCAAGCATCTGAAAGCACACAACTTTGTGTGACAAGGGTGTTTTTTCTTTTATAGTTATCCCGCAACTTCAGCAACCAATTGAGTTCAAATTTTCACAGGTTTTTCATTTTATGCATATGTTGGGATATACCAAGTGAGAAGACTGGTATTTGACAATTACCAATAGTGTCTAGTGTCTTTAAAGTCTCTTTAAAGTCTCTGTGCTTTCAACCCGACAGTGTCTTTATTATATCATAAAGCGTTCTATTATATCATGAAGTTACATTTTATGAAAGTCAGACCACACACTTTTTCATCCGTAACTATTCCAGAGAGTGATTTCGTCTAGCACTCTTGCATAGCTAACATTATAGACTGATAAATGTTTTGTGCTCACCAAATGCCAATATTTCTGGTTCACATAGCAAGCACCATTGTTTACAGGTTTCCTCAGGCTTTTGAGCTACATTGTTTACAGGTTTCCTCAGGCTTTTGAGCTACAGTGATTATGTTCACTTTTGAAGAATCCTTAGCTTAATTATCAGATATTTAAAACAAAAACTATTGGGTAGCAACTGGCACATTTTGTGTAGCATTTTGCTCTGCTATACAAAGGAAATCCTCACTGCATCCAATAATCCTCTAAGGAACTTCTTAAGAATGTGTAGATATCCAAAGTGAGAAAATGATCCATGTTGATCCATGTGGCATACCTGTATGTGAAGGTATTTATATCACCGCCTTGGTGAGAAAACAACAAACATTGTCTGAATCTGATTCACTCTTTACTGTAACTTGTTACTCGTCTAGTCTAATTGAGTTTTGTCTTACATGAAAGAAATCCAGATTTATGCAGATACTGTTTTAAGACACGGTGAACGTAATCTTAGATTGCCTAATAGTATATAATACATCTGGCACCTAAGGCAGACGGTATTATAGTACCTGATTAGAATTGGTAATGAACTTATGTAGTAAGCATTGTTGAGCAATTCTATAGTGACACATAGACCCTAAGTCTTCTGGGTTTTTTCCCCATTTTTTTTTTAGATTTAAAGTAGTGAAAAAAATGAGGATGATCAATATCAGGAAGACTGGTCTTCTTTCCCCCCCCCCTTACTTTCATTTTAGAGATGTTTTCCATACAATCATAAATTTATGAGAATTATACAGCACTGTTTATCTCTACCCAACAGCACAGGTTTACGATAGTAAAATCCAAAGTTTAATTACCAGTGTAAAATATATTTAGCCGGCTTCTAACCCCCATCCTATTGTCAGCGGGATTTTGCTTCTTTACAAATGGTCCACAGTGGTGGTTTAAGGTGTTTTTTTTTTGTCACAAAAAAAGGGACGGTAGCTTTTGTTGCTAAACTCGGGCTTTGGCGTCAGTTACTGCTCCATCAATTTGCCGGTAGTCAACAAGCCAGACATTGGTCTTTCCCTCGTTGATTTCTACCAGTGATTAGAATCCAGTTATTATACCTTCCCAAAACCTCACATAAACCTCACATTTAGCCTTGAGTTAAGTACGAGAGAGTATTCTGCAAAAGGTCATTGCAGTCTTGAATGATTAATTAATGGATGTGGCTGGAAGTTTCTATTTTATATGAGCCGTGACCCTGGTGCAAAATATACTTGCCATGAATATTTTATTCTTAATTGCTACGAAGAGTCATTACAAAGGCTCATTGCGTCTTTTTATGACGGCATAAAATATGGTAGGTTGGAGAGGAGAGAGTAGTTTGAATTCAAGGGGAGTATCATGAAATAATGTCAAGAAAATTTTGATTCAAAGATGTTTTTCTTGGGTCAGAGGTAATTTACTTGTCCTGCCATTACATCTTGAACTTACACAAATTCATGGTTCAACCAACTTGTCAAAATAAAAAAGTGAAGTTGCAGAAAACGATAATAACATAAAATGTATAAGGCGCACAGTATCTGGAATGGTACCATTCAAAGGCGCTGAACAAGCATCTATAAATGTACCTTTATGTAATATATTGGCATTGACCTTCCAAACATGTGTTGAAAAATTCAACTGTGTGTGGTTTTCTCAAGCCTAAAAAAGAAACCTGCAAAACTGTCACATTTCTCACAACAAACGATAGCTTATTTGCCAGTTTGTCCTACATTTTGGATACATGAGAAATCTCAACTGCTCTGACTTATGATTTAATCTCATTGGTAAATACAACGACGGCTAAAGTGTCATTTCAGTGGAGCACATCCCATTATGTTGACTGGCAATGTAATGTGGCAAGGAATGATTTAAAAGAAAGGTAATCGTTCTGCTGACATGAGAGAAGTATTTATTACACTGTCCTACAACATTGGTTGAATTCCCGCAGAGCCGCTTTAGAAAGGTTACAACTGTTTTCATTTGTGAATCATTCATAACCATTAGCAGATGCTGAGGTTCTAATGTTAAGCACATCATGGCTAAATGGGTTGCATTTCACTCAAACAGAATGATACTGACTTTACTGTAAATAGTAATAATTCTAAAATAAACAAAGCTGGGGAGAAAAAGAGGGTAATAGTTTAGACAGTAAGCATTGAATGATCGTAGGATATGCTACCCAATTTTGAATACTACAAACATAATCCTATAAACATTAATTTTGTATTGTATTGAATTGAATTTTAATCCCACAAAAACCGGAACAAACCCCATACCCTGGGGAAGGGTTACAGCAATAACAAAATGTTAAACTTATAATATAACGAAGGAGAGGTTAGCAAGAGCAAATATTAAAATATGTTTGGGTTTCCAAATAACTTACAGGGTTTACAGAAGGTAGTGGTGAAATACTTCTCTTGAAACATAATTCCATGAAATGCTTTACTTTTTGAGAAAACGGTTAAACAATATCAATTCTCGTTAACGAGAATTACAAATTTATTTTAAACACATGTCATGACACGGCGAAACGCGCGGATACAAGGGTGGGTTTTCCTGTTATTTTCTCCCGACTCTGATGACCGATTAAGCCCAAATTTTCACAGGTTTGTTATTTGATATAGAAGTTGTGATACACAAAGTGTGGGTCTTGGACAATACTGTTTACCGAAAGGGTCCAATGGCTTTAAAGCAGAGAATTAGTACAGTAAATGGCATAACAAGAGCGCTGAAAGAATTGCTCCCTAACAACATTGTGCACCCCTTGTATCCCCCTAAAATTATTTAACCCTAGTTTCGGCACTGGGCAGAGACTAACAGACAGACAGTCTTAATGATTCAACCAACTAACAGACCTACTTCGCAAAAAAAAGGGGGAAAGTTTGCGGTCTTGTGGGGGAGTGTCTTTCATGTTTCATAAACTTGTGAAAGTCCAGTAATTTAAGCTAACTTTGTTTTGGATACAGACAGCACTGGATACAGACAGTCCCCACCCCAGCACCCCACCTGCAGAAAGACACCCTTACAAACCCAGTCATACAATAACGCAATCAATTTGTTTATTTATTTCCGTCTGTAAAAGACTTCATGGTTTTGGAATGCTGTCCCTCTCCACGCTCCGTTTCACATCAGATTTTGATTATGAAGTTTGAGTCTGTATCAAGATGTGTGGCATTCATGGAACATTTGCAATAATTCCACCCACTTCCAGATCAGCAACAATCCATTGACAGCATTCATAATGGATATTTATGAAATCCAATTTCATACACTGAGTAGTTCTCCTCATATTGCCCGGGGCAGAGTTTTATTGGTAATCTTTGAAGCTGTTTTATCTGAATCAAAATTCTATTTATTTAAAAACTTGTTGGTATTTTTTAATTCTTTGCTTTGATATAAAAAACTATTTGGTTGGTCTCTGTCATTGAAAATATGGTTTGGTTTCCCTTTTTAAAATCAAAGTTAAATAGAACTGTTTACAGGAAGCTGTTCTGGTTCTTGACACTTGGCATCGATTTGAATCATTCATCAACACATAGAAGACATCCCACGCTCTGGTCATCTGCTCTAGTTTCAATCATCAAATTGACAACATATTCTTTCACATGGATGGAAAGACCATCAGATAATAGTTTTCTTGAAGTTGAAAGCGGGGCTACGGTTTTGTTGCCTTTGCAGCCTTTGTTACGAACTACGTAACTCACTATTTCACTCTACAAATACCTGAATATGGTGTTGTCGTCAATAAGAATGAAAGTATATAGGAATCTAGATCAATTAATTGATACCGAATCGAGTAAATTGTAAACGACATTCCGTTTAGAATATTAGCAGTTTCTCCTTTTCAGTCTGGAATTTTATCAGTTGTATGCTGCACTTTTACGAACTTGTAATACCTGCTCAGATAATAATAGCTTTAAAGAAAGTAAAGTCTACTTTGACACTGGTTTTCAATCTAGTCATGTTGGTGAATTGTGAACTGAGAAAGTACATTTGGTGTTAATAGGAGTTCATGAATCAAGGATAGGTTCTAAATGACATTCAACCCAAGTACGCGTATTATGCTGTGAACTCAAGAAACAGTGTCTTCCTGGCTCACAAGCAAATCAGTCACAATTTTTGATGGAACGATCAGAAACGAAATTGCCAGTTTCCAAATGTTGTACGTCATCGAGACTAAAAATTCCAAACAATAGGGACGTGTTTTTTCTCCATTCCAGAGCTTTCATCAATCTTCAGAATTTATTTTTAAACACAGGTGATAAAAAATATTTGAGTTACAAAAGAAGGTGTGATTATGACCACTGTTGCATATAGGCACCCCCATGAATTCACCCCGAAAGTGAGGTTTATGAGCCGAAGTGGATTGAAATAGGAATGTTGTTGACAAGTTTCATAGGTTGATGTGAAACCATAAACATGTCACATCAAATTGGCAAGTTGAAATGGTAATTGTACTATTGACTTTGTTGAGAAACGTGTTTTTGCCAGTTTACACAGTGTGGGTGTTTCTAAAGAGAGTGGGAAGACATGGCCTACATTGATCTTAACATCCTGATACAAAACTTGAACATTTAGGCTCTAAAGTCAAATTGAGTTTTGTGATCCACTTTATGAATGTGGAGGAAAAATAACAAATTTCTAACCTTAATGTTTTAAACAGTGTAAAATGCCACTCTCTTTTTGTGCAATTTTTGTTGATGTACAATCAAAATGGAAATGAATTTGTGCCATTGGCCCTAATTTATTTCCCACTTTTAAGAGCATTCTGTTGAAAATTTAGTGTGTTACAAAGCTCAATTTTATTTTGGAGCCCCCCCCCCCCAAATATTCAGCGGTGGATTTCACAAGAGTTAGACTAGTCTTATCTCAAGATCGGACAATTTACCCGTCCTAAGCTAGGACTAGTCCTAACTCTTTGAGAAATTGACCCCAGAAGTAACCATCCGCACCTACTTTTTTAAAGTTTTAGTTACGTACTTTAATACCTCATTATGAAATACCTCAAAACCCACACCAAAGTTGTTTCCTTCATTATTTGTTCAAGTTAGATTAAACCTGATTGGTTAGACAGACTTGGCCTATTTCAAGAATAACCATGCATCAACTTCCAACATCAACAAGTAATTCAGTAAAAGAAAGTAGACTATGCGTAGGTGTGTTGTTGCTTTGAATTATTGTTACAAAGTGCCTAAATTTCTGAAGTTAGATTTCTCTAAATTGATTTGTTTGTGTATTAGGCCTACTTTACTTATTGCAAGAACACATAGGCTTTACAACGTAAATCATCCAAAGCTGAAAGAAAGTGCATTAAAAAAAACTTTTAAAAAAGGTTTGCGTCATTGAATTTATAGCAGTCGTTAAAAAATCACTGTAACTTTGGAATTTGATTTGTTTGGTTAGCACTGGGTGAGTGCATGCACTTGTTCCGCTTGATATGATACGAGTGTGATAGAAGCCAAGAATGCTAAAATATATGCATTGGGGTAATTATAACTTAGAAGTCTCAATGGCATCATTCCATTTTTAACAAAAAGAAAAAATCACCCGTAAGAAAAGTGTTAGAATTGATCTCCTCAATTTTGCAAATTTTAGTTAGATGAATTTTTAAAGTTCTGTACAGGGGGGGGGGGGGGGAACACCTGGAAAATGGAGACAAACCGTGGGAGATCCACTGCACTGTATCAAATTGTACAGTTTTCATTGCCCCAGTACTGCCATTGAAGTGGCAACCTTGATAACCTAACTCAACTTCCGCGCTTGGGAGTTTTGTCGGCTTCTTTTCACTGACCAACCAATGCGGCGCTCTTTGATGTATTGTTATAAACAACTACAATCCATTATTCAATAAAGGATTCATGCTCATTATTATAGGCCCATCCTATATCGGATACTTATGGCCACTTATAGAATCAAACTACAGAAGGCGACATCATTTAAAATTACTTAAATCTTCCCTTTTTAATCTTTATTGCAATTTGCCGGTGGCGATTGGATTCGTTTCTGGAGAGTGTTATGTTGGCTTAAGTTATAACACTTCAGGAATAATCATTATGGAGGTCCTTGCCTTCACAAGAGACAAAGGTGGGAGAATATAAAACACAAGAAACTATAAAGCATAAATCAAATACTAAATGGTTTAGAATTGTACAGTGTAGGCGTGTACTAATGAGGTCTTGAATGGTGGTCTGTGGTTTATAGCTACTTATTTTACTTAGTAAAGATTAGCTGACTCGCATGTTTAGAAAGTATTGTGTGGTTTTTCTTGTTTATGTGGGTTGAGGTTTCTGTGTTTATTTTTATCTTCAAGTGTAAGGCTTCCCAGGGGGGAATATGTCATTTTGAGGTCAGAACACAAGATTTGTTCAAGGAATTGTTGTTCTTTTAATAATTAACAGCCATAATCAGCAAATAAATTGTTGTACTATCAGCTGAAGCTTGCAAGAATGATAAATAATGATACACAAGTAACAAAATAGCAGAGGATTTGATTAAGTGCCTTTGCACACAGACAAGAAGGGCATATCAAGTTGTTTGTGACATTCATGAGACGTACTCATCCCTTCCCCGAAATGCTGTCATCTTCAAGAAACTGATATTAGATTTGCAATCTTACTTCCTTGCCATGATCGGAATAACGTGTGTAGGAATGTATTACCAAAACATGTTATCGTTAAATTTAGTTTAAAAAAAGATTCCCTACGTAGTTAATCACCATGGTTACCAAAAAGAGGAGGATGATTGCCTTATTGTTTGTTCTTATATTTTTGTTCAAGGATGAAAGAGCTGACCAAACATTGCTGGCTTTTCCTAACTTACAATTCTTAAATAGGGGATTAAATTAAAATCAATCGTTGAAAGGAAAGGGATGGGGGAAAGAAAAGGTGTGGCTTAAAAAATATGAGGGTGTGGACAATCAATTCTTTTTTTTTACTGGGCCTTAAAATTTTGCCTTTTAAATTTTTGGCTGTCCATGTGATTCCTTCGGGAAGAAATGATATACGTGGTTTAAAGCGGAAATTAAATACAAAAACGCGGAAATACAGGCATGCACTATTGAGTAACTAAGAGATTGTTGTATGCAAGATCGGCCATGACTAGCGTAGATAAACTTCATCCAAAATCAAACTAAATACTTCAACCAGATAGAGGGTGCATTTAACAAAAATGCAAGGTGTCGGCATAACTTCTGCACATAGACTTTAGAGTAATATCTCTATTATAAACAGTGGATGGTAAATGGTTCACTACTGAAGCATGCATCATTGCAACGTTAATAAACTACTTAACTGCCGTAGAGTTCAGCAAAACTATCCGTCCGTTGAATACTGAATACCTCTTAATGGAATATCACTGACAATTTGACTCTTTGTTGTTAATAGTTTAGTAGTCACCGCGACGCTAAACCTAGGATAACTATACGAGATGAAACTGAGCTTTGGGTAGGGATACTTCATCAACCTGTCACGGGGTCTTTGTCTGTATCTCCCCATCCCTCAGGGGGTCTTCTTTGGTCCTCCGATCCCGGATTTAGAAGAGGTTTTGTTCCATGCAGACACATTGCATGGTTTAGTGGAATGCAGTTGTGAAATTTGTTACGCCATACTCTGTAGGAGGGGTTGAATGTCAAGTTGTATCTACTTAGTATACATTGAAGATAATCGAACTGACAGGGGTCAATAGAAACCTGTAATCATAGGCCGATACAAATATAAAGCTGGGATGCGATTATAAGTATCTGTAAGTATCTGTGGTTTAATGTGGGTGGCTTCCCTGACGAAACTTCTTGCTCTATGGGTTAATATGGATGTGGTGTTCCAAAAAACCATACATACATAAATGCAGGCACTTTTATAGCGCCCCACAAAGATCAGTGCACATTACAAAAGCTGCAAATGCAAAAAATATACAAGCAACAGTTATTTTTACTTTTCGAAGAGGTTAAGTGGCTATGTGCTGACTGAAGCAATGAGTTTGAACACATTTTACCTGCATTCATAAATACCCTGACAGTTTAGGCTTATTAGGCAGTCCTATTTGGTCCAAAGGTGGTCACTTGGCCATTTTTTGTAATATCTGATAATAGCCTAATCACCACTTTATCCAATGATTTATCAAAAAGCTGTGATTGTTGATGAATTTCACTGGCAAAACCAGAAGGTTTCAATCGTTAGATAATTGTCCTCAGACAATGTTTGTAAATATTATGTAATTCACAATATGAATCAAGCCCTGAAGAGAACAAAGTGGGTCAAAGTAGGCCGTTGTCAGCATAATCCTACTCTAGTGGGTGGATAAGTTTTGCAGGGGTTAACTTTTTTTGCTGAACAATTAACATAAAAATACCTGACTTCTGTTTTTTTTTTTGACGCCAATCAAAGTGTTTTTCAGATGTGGTAACTTAATGTGGGAATTAAAAAAACAGGTTACTGAGCTATAAGTTGTCAGTTTCATTAGGGAATAATACCGAGGATGTTGTTCCAGCATCAGCTGGAGTCCAAACCACTTCGGCCATTAGTCTCTCCATTGAAAGAGAAAGACAGTGGAGGTATATGGTGGCCCTGAAGGGACACAGCCAGTCGTGAATATTTTCGCGACGTTGTATATTTATTCACGACAAGTCGCGAATATTTTCGCGACGTTGTATATTTATTCACGACAAGTCGCGAATATTTTCGCGACGTCGCGAATATTTTCACGACTAGTCGCAAATATTTTCGCGACGTCGTATATTTATTCACGACAAGTCGCGAATATTTTCACGACTAGTTGCAAATATTTTTTACGACGTCGTGAATAATTCTGCGACTAGTCGTGAATAAATTCGCGACTAGTCGTAAATATCTTTTCAGTAGCTTGAGTGTGTAATTCTTACACGGCTATGAAGATTGTAGCCACTCAGCTATGTGTATGGGGCCCATGTTTTATCCAGTAGAATTGTTATCGAAGTTCGAAAAAACAGTGTCTGACTTTCATCAATATTTCGGGGGTTTTCAAGGTTGAATTACTCCAAACCCAAATAATTCTGAATGCCAAAGGATTAATCTTTCAGTTAAATTTGGTGGGGGATTACGTGATGCGTTGCACCCTGCCGTGACGGAATGAACTCGCGTTTCAAAGTTGGAAATAACAACGCAAATTGCTCTAACATTTCAGGTAAAAATTGTCAAATTTATTTGCTGAAATTGTCAACACATTATTAATATAATTAAACTTATCATTGGGTTGTTTGTAAAATTTACCTCGGGTGACATATAACGTTATGTTTTATCTGAAGAGTGAAAGTGCCAACGTTTATTGCCTAGCATAGGATAGCCTACTCCTACTAAAGTACTAGTAAAACTATAACGTCGGGCCTCGTAGGCCTACCGTAAGGGCCATACGTCAACGTTAGTTTTGTTTAAATAACCCACCATCGATTTGCAAGAGTTGGAATTCTCCTCCGGATCCATCATCGTACGGGACAGCTTTCAGCTTAGTCTTACTAAGCCGTCAACGTGAATACAGTAATTACACACTCAAGCTACGGAAAAAATATTCGCGACTAGTCGCAGAAATATTCACGACGTCATGAAAATGTTCGCGACTAGTCGTGAAAAAATTCGCGACTAGTCAAAAAAAAATTCGCGACTTGTCGTGAAAAAATTCACGACTAGTCGTGAAAAAAATCGCGACTAGTCGTGAAAAAATTCGCGACTTGTCGTGAATAAATTCACGACGTCGCAAAAATATTCACGACGTTGCAAAAATATTCGCGACTTGTCGTGAATAAATTCACAACGTCGCAAAAATATTCACGACGTCGCAAAAATATTTACGACTGGCTGTGTCCCGTCAGGGTCACCATAGAGGTATCCTTTGGATCATAGATCTGTTGGATGGTCATTATGATTTCCATCTGGAACTGACTATAAAACTATAAAATGTTGGCAATCGTAGTGTCTGGTGTTGAGTTTTCATGTGCGTCTTCATCAGTGGGTTCTTTCTGTCTCTATTCATGTCAAGGCCTGTTAAATGGAATTGCTGGCAGCATTTTGAAGATGACATTAAGATGGGGATATTGGTAGATGTCAAAGCTGTTATTTTTTCTGAATATTTAAGTTAATGAAGTTCATTTCCAGGCATCAAAATAATCTGCGACACCATCAGCAAATGTTGTGTTGCTATGTGCTTTTGCTGCGGTGCCCTTTGCTAAATTTTCATTACAAATTAAGTTTTCCTCGTAAAGTGCTCTTACCCGAGGAACATTGCTGCTGTGCCCGTTGAAGAATGAAATTTAAGGCTTGCATTTTAGAGACACAACTGTGATTCAAAATGTATTTGGTGGATATGGTTTTTGTAAATGTACAATTGCACAGAGATATATGACAGGTATTGAGTGCAAAAACCAACCCATACATCCCCTAGAAAGGTCATTTCTATAATGCCGTTATTATATTCCTTGTGGTATATAATATTTAATATATTTTTGGCATACCACCTACCCACATTCCATTCTGATACCCTCCACTGGGCCCCTCATGACCGGCCTAAGTGACACAATGTGTACCTTCTAGCTTTTATACCTTCTCATAAAATATATGGTAGAGTAACAATTAATTGGCCCTTTCAATGTACATGTGGCTGTGGGCTAGTCAGTGTTACTTCTGCATACTGTACGTTACAGAAGTGAGCATTTGGAAAAGTGTTGTTCGATTTCAAACATTCAATTGGGAACAGTGATAAAACCAGGAATTTGGAAACCCATGACTTTTGTTTAAATATCAAGTAATAAACCCTGTGGAAAGCTGTGATAAATTTAAGTTAATTCTGGGTTGGACAAACTTACTTGAACATTCACTTTTAGTTTTATTTATTTGAAGAAAACATAGCAGTTTTCTCCAGATAAAAATAAGGTCAATGCTTTTTGATCTACATCTGAACATGTTTCGTAAATCCTATAGGAATCTACTAAAAAGGAATGGCTGTAAGGTTTGGCACCAAGTTGCAGACTTTTTTTGCCACCATTAATTGACTCGAATCTCACCTCTGTAGACAAAGTTGGAGGAATACATACCCATCTCATGTCATTGAACAGCCTACATGTAATTTCATTTACATATTTATTCAAAAAGTAGACATGAAATGATGTCATCTGAGAGGGAAGGATTATGGGAAATAACAAATTAAACATATGTCTGTTTGTTTAACGCACTAACAAATCAAACTCATGTTCCATTAAGCCAGTTGTTTCTCTCAACGCATGTCAGGTTAAATGTACTTTTCAGTTACAGGCTGCGGTCGGTCTTGGAAATTAGTCGGGGTTTTGTCAGATAAGATGATAATTTCACCCACTCAGTTTATAAAAACAAATTGAATGGTAAAAGTCGTAATGCAATGATCTTAGACCTTTGGGGTAAATAAGAGTTCTGAGAAAAACAGTCTGAAAGAAACTTGGATCCAGATCTTTAAAAGTAAAATTCCAGCATGTCAGCTTTTTGTAAACCCCTTGGAGTTGTAGATTCTTTTTTTTTTTTTAAACAGTATCCCAAGTGCTATAGAAGTAGATCAAAGCTGATATAGGTAACTAGAAGCATCCCAACAACTTAAAGAGAGGGCTTTTTGGTGGTGTAGCTTGGTCCTAAAGCCCTCTTTCCTCCGATGGCCTTGAATAATTGTGTATGTCCTGCCTTGAATTAGCATCGAGCCATAGAGGGCTGAGAGTTACCTAACATGGCAGACACATCAGCCTACAATCACCCTCTCATCAACGCACCTATTGCTGTGTGTTGATCCTGTGTTAATTCAGCAGGCCTTCATATGTCACTTTCAAACTAGCCATCCACAACTGTTATAATCCATTGGAGCGTCCCTTCCTATCGCAAACCCTCCACTCTCAAGACCTGGTCAGGAGTAGATGATTAGATTTTCGTACTGAAAAAAAAGGGGTGGGTATCAGAGACAATCTGGCAACCCCACAGGTGGACCAGTAATATATTTAATTTGCCATTATTGTTTAAACAAGAAAATAAACACATGTTTGACTTTTTGGTGACCTTGTTAGAAAACCCAGAGGTAAAATACTTATTAGAAAGTATGCAACAGTCTGTCGTGATGTGGCCGTGGTATGGAGGTATACACATGTATTGCATGCCTCGCATCCGGAAGTTGACATCCACCCCTAAACCCCCCAAAACCATTAGCTTTATTTTCAGTATTTCCAGCTGTTCAATCTTAAACCTTCAAAATTGGCTCAAAAAATAAAATACCAGCAAACCATAAAGATTACATAATAGAAGCGGTTACCACACTAATACATAAAGTAACACTTGGTCATTTTGTCTTTTTACTGCCCAGAGAATCATTTATGTGCGCAGCAAACTTTTCTGCCTCTTGCTTCTGCAGCTCTGGATTGGGTGAATGGCTTACATTTTGGTTACCCCTGCATGCTGGTTCACATCCCACTTGATCTCAAACTGTTCTCATTGTTGATTCTGGGGTTGAACAACAAAAAATTACTTGGATTGAACCAACGACCTCCATCGTGCCATGCATTATACCAACTGAGCTGTCTAACTCTATGTTGGCGGTCTCCCTATTTTGTCAATATCTTTTGTTCAGGGTGTTGATTAACCTGGTTGCATTCCAATGCATATTGAGATAGGGTCAATGATGACAAGAAAATGATTTGCTACATTTCATTTCAGAATATCTTTTATTCGTTCAATGGCAATTGTTTAAGAACATAAGTGAATAGCTGCAGGTAAAAAAAGGACAGTCGATCGAAATTTGTTGATGCCAAATGGTACAATTCTCCTAAAAGGTGTAATCAAAGTCAAGATTTTAGACCGTTTTGGAAAGACAGATCGTAAAGTAACCCTGAAAAGTGCAACCCAGGGTGTAAAGAAGAGAAAAGAAGAGAAAGCAGGCGTTGAAGCCGATGATGTAAAATGATTGTATACTTCATCTGGATCCCCTCCCCTCTTCAACCAGTGAATCTGATAACGCCTGAGGCTTCTCAATTTGACCATGGCACTACTCAGAGTGGGGTTTATTCCGCCGGAAACCAATTAAAAATCCTAAGCAAACTGTCAATTATTTTTTCACCTAGAGTGAATATAGTTTGGCACTAACAACTTTTTCTTTTGACTGTGTGTCCTCATCCAGGAAAGCAACTTCACATTTCAAACCCCGAGTTTTACAAAGACAGTCTTTAGGAGTCGGCTATGTGTGAAAATTACACTCCCGCCCCATCCAATGCCAAATGACAAGTTTTGCTTAATTAGTTGGCTACACTTTTGTGGAGTGGCAGAATTGTAATTACTGTGGACTGAGCATTTGAAATAGCGAGGGTTTTGTTACACGGTCTATCAGTTTGCGTGGCTATTGTTGCAATTGTATCCTAGTAATGAAATCTACCAGAGCATGTTTCGTTGATTGTAGTGCATGGTCATGGTAGTGTGCACAAAATTGTTTCAATGTAACACGTGCAAGAGCTGTTTCTATAGAAACCTAAGGGATTGAGCTTAAACCTAAGGAATTGAGCTTCAAAATGAAGGTTTGCCCTTAACTTTTTTTAATGCCTGGCCAGCAGGACCAGTGGGCTAGTCATTTCACTACCATTAGCTTTTTCACTAGTCAAAATTTTAAATGGTATGAGGAAGCTTCAACATGGAACTAGTCGGCAAGAGAGAATTCTGACTTGGCTTTATTGGTTTAACTGCCATTTGGCCAGGGGACTACTGTTAAGGCACTACACTGCCCATCATTCATTGTCTCTTTATTCATAGACTAGTCGTGTACCTGAATCCAAAACTAGACAAGTCCCCCTCTCGCACCCCACGCACCCCCTTCCCTGAATTCTCAAATGGAAAGGTATCTACTAACTTCCCCAGGTGCCTCACACAATGATTTTGATAGTCTTTTGTAAACCCGGCTCTAAATCAAACCCCCACGCTAGATTTACTGATTTGGGAAACTCTATTCTGTTCATAACTTGGTCCACCATTATCACAGAACACACCGGTTCTCAAAAGGGGATAAATCCCATCACAAAAGTACAACTCTGGGTGCAATGTTTTGTTAAATGCTACCCACACAAAAAATCTCCTTTTGATTGGGTGCGCATGCTGCGAGGAAAGCTCTTTATTTTGTCATGAAAAATTAAAGACCCTTTCTTCCTCCTTTGAGGAGCCCGGATTATCGCTATTCTGTATTAACGCTAATCAGTAAGATGATTGTACAGTTCTTAACTAAGCTTAACAGTTCCTTGGGCTTGAAGAGTTCCTCCAGACTTCCCTTGGGGATGTTATTTTATTTGTTGCTAATTGAATGTCTTGTATTTTAAAACATAATCCACATTTGGTTTTGTAATGTAATCCTGTTGGGTAATAAACCGTTTAGAAGTTCTAAGAAGTCGTCGTTCTTTATTTAAATCAAATTTGATCCCCTCTTTTGCTGGTAGTAAGTCCCTGCCTAGGGTTGTGGTGCGATAATAATCTGAGTTGCACCTGAACTCTGAAAAGAAGAAAGAAGAAAGCGATCAAATAGACATGGGTATTATACTAAAACACGTAACCTTGGGCGCTCAGGCTGAGAAATAAACCATGACAAAGAGGTCTTGAACGTAGACAGACCTAAAGGAAAGTTAAGAAGAAAAAATCTTTGCAAACCACTTGTATAAAGTCCCCTTACCTCTCCGTGGCTAAAAGCAGCAAGTTTTAAACCAAAAGGTTTTTTTTACCTCTTACCAAATATAGTGCAATCAAAAGAAGAACTTCAAGTTTTGTGAAATTCTTTTTAGAAGCAAAAGCACAAAACTCCTGCAGTGTAAAATTGACGGTGGAAAGATAGGGGGGTAGGAGAATTCATAATAAGTTTGACTTTATTCAAGAGGCAATTATTGAAGTAAATGGAGGATTATTAAAGAATTTTTTTGCAAAATACTTCCCCTTCCGAGTCGGACATAATAAAATTGAAGAAATATGAGCTTGAGCCAACTTAGTTTGGTTTCTTTCCTTATAAATTTTAGGGGAAGGCAGTGGAGCAATAAAACGGCTTGTGGCCTCACCAAAGGCTGAATTAGTCAAACTTTATGATTTTGAAAGCCAAACACAATTATCCAAGAAAAAACGCAGTAAAACTTCTGGCATTGAAAAAGCGAGCTCATTTACTGAACAGACAGCATTTTGCAAGGAGTAAGTGACTTTTATGGAGGCCGAAAAGCTGTAAAAACCTGCAATGCAGGAGTGGATAAAATAGAAAGGTGTTTTTTCTCAGATGTTATTGCCTCAAGGGAGTGTACCGACTGTCTTTTCTTTGTGTTATAATTTCTCGGTTTAGGACACAATGAGGTAATTTTACGGTGGGATTAAAGCTGAATAACCTAACGTCTGTGCGGCATGTTGATTCACATATAATTCAATTTGAGGTAATGAAAACTTACATCCATAGATCAACCTTGTCCAAAAAGTCCCCAAAGTTTAACAGCGAGGGTCGTGTTTTGACTCACAGCATGCTTTAGGATGTATTTCATTTCTTCCCTTTCAAAACGTCATGAAAAAGACATGACAGTTGATTCAAGCTGGTGTTTGTTAAATATCAGGCAATAAACCACAATGTTTTGTCAGCATTTTGCTGCATAAATGTCACAAAAAAGTTTGTGATATCTTAAGGGCCTTGTCATATGAGGCAATTTATGCCGGCAACTTGGAGGAAACTAACCCCAGTGCATGCCACTTTGGTAGCACACGAGTAAATTTTGAACAATGTGCTAAGCTTTTTTTCCTTTCATACCACAGCAGTCATGTTCAAAATAGTTTATCAGAAATGTGTCAACCAGTTGATGTAATGAATTTGTCAGATTTTCTTATCTTTTAATGAATCTGTTGTATATTGTAATACCTTATTTTTCTTGCTGATCCAGCCACAATCCAACCGAACTCTCTGAAAACCAAAATCTTTCAAATTGTGGTCAGCTATCAACTTGAAGGCTAAATCTACCATGACCTTATCCTTTATCCTGAATGCAATCCCGCCTAATATTGCCCAACACAATGCCACAAAGCAAGCTAAGTAGCAATGATATTCCAATTTTGAAATTCATATCCAATAAAGCTGCATTTATTTCCCAATAATTGGCCACTTGTCTACAAAAACACCTCATAATCTCACCCTCTGGCTGACTTAGCCAGACAATTGGAATGAAAAGCCTTATTTTGACATTTAACTGTGGTTTAATTCACACAACATACAGTAGGAATAATTGCAAAGTGACTGCGGCTGAACACGTTTTTTAATCCATGCCTGGGGTTATTCGATGTAGTGTTATGTATAGAAGGTTTCAGACCAATATCATGATGCTGGGGTGTACAGGTTAAACATTGAATTCAGAAATAATGGTTAGGTTTTAAAATCAAACTTACTACCAAGTGTTTATTATTCATAAAGAGTTCCTGTTTTTCTTGTTATCCGTTGGAAGGGTTGATTGTCGTCCCTTAATTCTGATAGATTCATTGATGAGAAATTGTAAACTTTCACCAGAATAAAGACTTTTTTTTGCCTGCCTGGTGATTTTATTACACCCAGTTGTTGTGTATGCTCTAGATCTACTGTCCTTCTGCATAGCATTGTTCCCAAAACCTCAGTGAAATGTAAAGCTATACCAGGTGAAAATGTCATAATTTCAAAAAATTTCCAGTTTGGATCCCCAAATCGCACCTTTTTGTCTGAAACAACCATCATCTTCAATTGAGGCTCTCTTTTTTTCAAAAAGAACTTGCTGAATACGTTGTACCTTGGCATTTTGCAGTACATTTTAATTTGCTGCTTACAACAATTCTGTGCTTACGGTACGCTTTAAAACACATAATTCGGTCAGCTGTAAGCGGCAAATTCTGTGGTTAGCAGCCCTATGAAATGAACCCAGGTTGTCCAGCTCAAACCAGCGAAACACATTTTGACATGTGACACTATGTTCAACCCTGTTACTTATGACCACATGTTAAAGGAGTAAAGTATGTCCCACAACCTACATTGTAATACCCTGTGTATGTTTTCTTAACATCTAATGATTTTGTCCTTGGAGATTATAGTATTATTAAAGTATTATTTCTTGGCGTCACTTGGACCTCCCTGTATGGTAAATGGATACAACCCGGCGTTTCTTAAATCAAGGAGATAGTATTGCAATTTGAATATTTGGGAAGTTTCCCTCCTTTCGATAAAACCTCAGAACTTTTGCTTGAAAATATTTGACCTCAACTGAACTACAAGGAGAGCCAATAGTTCCTAAAGAGCAAGAAAAATATTAAATAATTTGTTGCACTTTTGTTGTGCTCAAAACTTTGTAGGCATACAGGGGCTTAAATTGGAGAGCTTTTAAAACCAAACATAACTATCAAGTAAACAATCATCATTTAAATCAGCATGCGTGTGTCAAACTTACAAAGTTTGAGTCCAGAATGCCCCAAAGTTTTTTAACAAATCCTTGAGAGAACCATGTTTGTCGTGCAACTTATTTGTTCGGATGCTGTAACTTCACAACAGACATTTATTCTCAAAAAAAAAGCCATATCTATAATGAGATCTTTCAGTGGATACCCACAGGAATTGTGCAATTATCAAAAAGGACCATGTCCTTCATAAAAACCTGACATAACTCATTGTTTACACCCTCATGAGAGCCCCAAAGAGCAGCACTCAAGACATCAGATTGCTTCTGAGACATCTCAGATGCCACCCCTGGGTTTAATTCCTCAAAGTTACCACCAAATTCTATTTCTGAGTTTGGCAGCTTCGTGATAAAGCACCAAATTTTCTGAACATTTGTTGACCGTGAAAACAATGGCGTGTTTCTACCCCCTTGTGTATTGATGTAATTGCTGTTCAGTTGGGGTTTTAAACCAAGTTCAGTAGTTCAGTACATTCACTATCAAAGAAGGCCAGCACTGTGAGGGAAGTTGGAGCTGCCTTGATATAGAAGCTGTATCTATCTCCATAGAAACCAGGCACCCTAATCCTAGGGGTATTAACCGACTAGTTCTACCCCTTCAGTTACCCCTCCCCAAAAAGGAAACAACGAATCAACAAAAACTGCAAGCTCAATTATTTTTGCATTAAAAGAAACCAAACTTTTCTGTTTGATGAAGTAAAATGTTCCATGCACATTGCCTGAATATATCAAAGCTAAACATAAACTTTGTTTTATTTTTTGGATACCTCTCATTCTAGTTGTAAATTCTTAATCTCACAATCTCTCAACGCTTGACCTCACTGCCCGGCCTCTTTGAACAGTTTCAACCCTGCCACCCTTCCTTTTTCCTTCTAGAGAATAAAAAAAAACCTGTCCAGCGCGCCCGGTCTGACCATTCACACTAAACTGATGAAAACTTCTCTTTCCTTGCAAGTCATCAGATCATATTGTCCCCTCTGGTGACAGCACATCTCCCCCCCCCCCCCCCTTGTCAACTCTTTCCACTCTTGCCAGAAAGTTCAGACTCTTTCATCGCTTTTGTATATTTTCATTAGTTGTTGTTTATATGTATTTCTGTAAAAAGTGTCTTTTAGCAAAAGGAGGCTGAGGCACAAAAAGCAAGGTAGCTCTTTGAGAAAGAGCTCTTTGGTCATAATGGTCTTTGCCAAATAATTCTGTCATTACATCACAACTTGAAACAGTTGCTCAAATGACCTCAAAACCTTTCACTTTCTCAAACAAATAGTCATGTTTTGCTTACTTGACAATTTTGTCTAGAGAACTCTCTCTTCTCATTTTACAAGGATAGACATTCTTACACAGACAGAGACAATGTTTTAACTCAAAAAGAAGAATGGGGAGTAAATTTGTCTTTTTCAACCCAAATTTAATATTTTTGTAGTTCTCTAAACATCCAAAATTTCTCCCTCCATTAGTGTACTTGTTTGACGTAATTTGTAAATAATTATAGCCATCCGCAAGAGGCTTCCTCAATGGTCATTCCAAGTCTTCGTGTCTGACTTACTATCTTGTCAAACCACATCATCCTCAATGACCATAGGACCAGGGATAAAACCCAAACTTCTAAGATGCTGTTACATCCTCCGGACACACTTTAGCCTAAAAAAGCTGTGGAAATCTTGACCCTCAAGGGACAAAGAAAGAAGTTAATCCTAGATTTGGTCCGAAGTCGCCAGCAATCTTGACTGGAAGTTGATAGCAAACCCTTGATGAATGCCATGCTGCACAAATAAGTGCTGAACAGAAAAGAATTTGCTTTATTGCAGTAATTTTATCCTTGGCTCACTTCCTTGACAATAACTTCCATAACCATAATCCAAGAGGCTTAATATTTAGATTTGTGTAAATGCCCCTTCCTTCAAGCCTTTATATCGGACAATCTTTGTATTTTAAATCTCATAACTCTTATCACCATGTGACAAGAATGACTGGATAAGATCCTTTGAGTATATTGTAATATAGCTTTAATCACATGATATTACAACCACAATACCAACACATCGCAGTGTGTTTTATTGTCCCTCTAACAAAGGATGTATTAACTGCCCACAATGCTAATATTTGCTAAATGTTAGCTGGCTGGATACATCTTGTTTGCTAAAGTTACACCTTAAATGATTCCAGAATGATTTACAGTCCCAAGCTAAGATGATTTTACACAAGGATATCTTGTTAACTTGTGAAATAATTCTCCTGCCATGTTGAACTTTCTCTTGTTTGTATCAAAGTAAACATATATCAATGATACGCGGTTAGAGATTTGAAAAAGGGATCAGTAACATTTTGACATTTTCATGAAAGACTTTATTATTCCCCTGGTATTTTGAATCCAACCAGGGGGTCCACTAGGCTGATTTAAGTATCTGTAGTGTTGCTTGATTTAAGAAACATGGAATACATTTTCCAGTATTTGTTTCACTTGAAGCATTTGAAGTTTGTGGTTTCTTGAGAAGTGTGGCATACTTACATGTTGTAAAGGTTGAAGGAAGTTTACCATTGGGACTTATGCTACGTGGTGACCGGTCATGGGTCTCTACCCAACTCCTAAATTTTATATGAAATACCTCAATGGGAGTATCAAACTACTCTGGTTAAAGTAGGTTTTTTTTTATGAGCCAACAGGGTTTCCTGATTGGGAACTAGTAATATCCTTATTAAGAAAGAGGTTCAAATCGGGGTACAAGTATACCCGAATGGGGGTAGGTTGAAGGTTTCCTGATTGGGACCATTGGTCCTCATTGGGCGAAATGGGCTTCAATAAGGGTAGAAGTATACCCATTAGAGGGTAGTTTAGTTGTTATCGTACATGAAGGTTTCCTGATTGGGGACAAATAGTAGGCTTATTAGGAGAATGGCCATTCTGGGTATAGTAGTACTAGTATATCCCAACTGGGGTAGTTATTTGTAGTTATCATGCATTAAGTTTTCCTAATTTAGAGCGTCATTGGGAGAGAGGACTACAGTCGGGGTAGAAGAATCGGGGTACTTTGGGTCAATTACAATTCTGTAAATATAAGTACGCTAAATAAAAGTTTAAATATCATCATCGCATACCAATCGGCTCTCCATTGTTCTTGAAATATCTTTACTTTATACAAATTCTTTTGCCGTGTCATGGCCTAGCAGTCTAGTGCATCAGACTCAAGTTCTGATGGCTGAATCATCGAAGTGTTCATTCGATTCCCGGTTGTGATAACTTCAGCAAGGCACTTAGCCATAAGTGCACTTAACCATAATTGCTTCTCTTAACCCAGGTGTATAAATAGTAACTCGCGAAGGTTGAGATTGAATTGTATTTGATTAATCGCCCACAGTGTTAACATAAACAGCTTGACATTTTATGCTCCCTAGGGGGATGAGAAAGTTTGAGAAATAGTTTAATTATGCCTGATGAGCAGGGATAATAATGTTATGAAGTACTTTCATCTAGCTACCAGGATCAGTGCGCACTATAGAAGAACTGCCTGATGTTATTAAAGAACAAATCTAATAGCACCAGATGGAGCTTTTCTGCCAGCGGAGGCCTTAAGTGAGGTAGTGAAGTATCAAGTAGCACCCACTGTGAAGTCAACAGGGTACCTTATGCTTCATTACAGGGTTTAAATTCAATCAATTGAAAGGCCAGACAGATAATGTAAAAGGCTACCTCCATGACTAGGGTCGCTGAAGGGGGGGTGCATGCTTCTGTGTTATCATCGTAGAGGTGGGATACACTTGCAGTAAGTTACTGTTACATTGAGCCACTTGCATTGCCTGGATGGGTGATAATTCCTCAAGATTCAAGTGTCATTATAAGACACTCAGGAAGGTATGGGAGAGACCAAGTAAAGATAAAAATCTCTCTCATGTTGTCTTGTCCCTTTTGAAGCCAAAGTTTCTCAGAAAAAGAAAAAGAAAGGATTTGGGACTTTTTTCAGAGAAAACCCAAGCCATCAAATTACCAGTGGCAGGATTCGAACTGGAGTCAAATATAATGAAGGAAGGAAAGATGCCACCACACCAACCCAACCACAAGGTTGATTTTTCCCATGGCTTTACCACAGTCACCAATGTACATGTACCATATGCTTTGATTTATATATAGAATGTTATCCCAGAACCATAACTTCTGCCACCATTACCCATTGTTATTCTTTATCTTGATTCATAGAGTGTAAGCATAGCAATACTTTTCTGCAGTTCAGTTCAGTTCAATTCAGAAAGTAGACTTTCAAAGCATACCACAAGTAGCTGTATTATACTTGATTTATCTTTTCACCTTAGTTTCTATCCATTTCACACCTAAACATGTTGTTCACAAACACAGTTAAAGTATGTGACATACCTGGTTACATTTAATGCAGACTGAAATCTGTGTAACCCGTAGCTAACCTTTTCTAGCAGGCGTCCCACTACGTGCCGGTAATATGTTATGATTGTCCTTGCTTATTGTGTCTGTATGAATAGAAAGTCACTGATCCTGTTGAGTTTGACCGACACTTTTAGGAATAAAATGGTGATGAGCTAACACCTGTTACGGGGTGGTTCTGAACTCAAAATGAAAATTTTGCCTTACGTAATTTGTTTTTACCATTACACCTATGTGTATTAAGCATTGTATACTAAGTACTTTCCAGAGTTTTGTGAAAAAAAATCCACAGGCAAAATACACAGGTTGGGTTCTAACCCACAACCTTTGCATTGCTAGAGCAGATGTCTTACCACTAGACTACCAAGTTAGCCCAGTGGCTAGAGGCAGTTTTACCTGGTTAAATATGTTATACATGTACTTTTGATTTGAATGGTATAAGAAATATTTAGAATAAATAAATGATGTGAATTTTTAGAAAGGATAAAAGGTTTCATATGTTTACAAACTAAATGAACTCTTTTGCCAAGTTGTGCCAAGTTCTCAACCTAGGAAGAGGTATAACATTTACTCATTCCCTTCACAAATACTCTACTTATAAGTGTAACCGTAAGATGGATAAATGAAGCGTTTTATAAGTCAAAAGAGAGTGCAGTCTCAAAGAGAATATTCCATAGACAGATCTGCTATTTCATTTTTTTATTTGGGCAAAGCAGTTTTTTCTTTATAAAGGGCACCTCTATGAGCAAAGTAAATTTCTACTCAAATAAAGCCTGCAAAAATGTTATGTTAGTCAACAAATTTTATACCCTCTGTGTTTATTGACAACAAGACTTAGAATAAATACCACAACAAACCAACCATGATTCAGAGGCATATACCTCGCCGTAGGCAAAATATTTTATATAATACATGGTCATAAACTGGAACTTTTACGTCCGAAAACTGTGAAGTCAATAGGAGGCCAGGAGGTATTGAAGTACGCAGAATTCCGGAGTTTTCTAAGAGTGACCAAACAAATTCACACTTTTGCAATGGAGAGTTGTTCATGCATGCCTTAGTGCTTTAGTTCCTACTTGTTGCAACTCAGTGAGTCCGTTCTACAGGGGGTGGGAAGAAATCGCACGTTAATGCTTTCATACCCACACTCCAGTGCCCATAGATTCATTCAGACTTCAGAGTTTTAAATTCAACACCCCTCCTCCCCAAACTCCCAACCACAAAGAAAACAGAAAATAAGAAAGGTTTATGAAAACAAGCCTAGTTCCTGGTTGTTTTCTACATGATGGCCAGTGCAGCCATTAGATGAGCATCAATACCTCAAAACATTGCCAAACACTCTCCTCGTGATTTTGCAACACAAATTGAATTTTTTTGAAATGACACAATTTCCTTTTTTCAAAAGGTTATAATTTTTTCCAATAACAGCTGGACCAATGTAGAGTCAGGTTCCCAATGTTGGAATTTCTCGCACAAAACGCACACAATTATAATAGAGATAAATGTAAGGGGGCCAATTTCATGACTCTGCTTACCTTAAAAGCAAATAATGGGCACTTACAGAAGCAGAGAACTCCCAGGTTAGTAGGGATTTTTTACTTGTGCTCTGGAACTTTACAATAAAAAACTTTCTACAGATGAGTTCCTCACATGTGGATAAAAGCAATAATGAAGCAAGATGGAAAGAAGGATTGATAAAGTTTGTTCTGCCACTCCCACTAAAAACTTTCCACAATTAATAATTTCCTCACTTCTGCTGGACGAGGAATGCATTTATGAAAGAAAAAGGAATTAAGTTTTGAAACTGGAATGTTAGTTCTTGATGGTGGATTCACACTTTCTTTTGGCTATTGTAACTTTTAAAATTCCGTAAGGCCTAAAAAATGTAACAGCTCAGTTAATTCAAAATAGTAAACTTGATTATAGTATAACCTACCCCACCCAAGTGACAAAAGACCCATACAAGTTTTAAAATGGTCTGACAAAAGAGATTTAAAATGTGAAGTGGAATTCTTTAGGGTTTGTGTAACTGTCATACCGTAACATTCTCAAAACTTAAGAAAAAACAAACAAACAAAGCGGATCAACTGGAATACTGATATGTCAAGAAAAGTTAGAGCATTGATTTGAAAAATTTATTTTTCTACAATTTTTGAAATATTTCTCTTTCTATTGGATGTCAAATTCTCCGACTTCATTTGAACTCTTCAAAATGCATTTAATTTGAAACAACTTTAGATGAAATAACTTCTTTGATTATTGCATCAACATACCTTGTGGTAGAATTCCATGCTTTTGTTCAATACATACCGCTCGTAGTTTTGATGTTCAATCAAGTCATGAGGATAGACGGGCAGTCTTAAATTAGTTTCAAAACCATTTGGTTTTGGATTGTCAGGCAATAACAAAATTCTCCAAAGACATGTCTGAACTTTTGAATTTAAGTTTCTTTGAGATATACACCAAGACAGTTCTGAATGTTTAGAAGTATTCTCAAGATATTTTGGGTACTTGGTAAGAATGAGAACTTTCTTTATTGCCTTTCCTCTGTTCACCTGTCGCTGAGCATCAAGCTAGCACCCCTTCCAATTAGCAAGGCGTACGTGCAGTTGACTGTTAACCATTCACAATACACTCAATACACCATGATTGTCGTCCCAGGTAAATTAATGGTTATATTGTGACCCGACACTTTGAACGATTCTCTCAATTCAAAAGTGGAATTTCTCAATTTACTTGGCTTGTTGACAGAGCCAATTGTCCCGGTCGCTTTTAAAGTATTGCTAAGGTTGATTTTTTTCAAAGTTTTCGTCTGGCTTTGTTTGACGTTTACCGGCTTTGACGTGAAAAACGCCCAGGCCAACTATTGGCCACAATTACCGAATTCTTGTGCTATTGTTGAGATTCCACTGCAAATACCAATTCTTACTTTGGATTTCTAGGGGTCATTTAGAAGGCATGAGCTTTGAAAACTTTAAGATGTGTGATGTGATGGAAGACATAGACGATATATTTGAGCATGTATTGTGTGCTAACAATGAGGCAGTGTATGGGGCAAGAATGCTCTCAATGTAATTGTCTTTCAAACCCCAGAGGGAAAGGTACTTTTATAAAATCTAATTTACAAATTGACTCTACCATTATACGCAGCTTTATCCTTTAGGACTTACGGTAACACACAAAAATATGTCAAAGTGAAAGATGTTTTGTCTAACAATGAGTACTTATTTAGTCAAGTTTAAAATTAATTTGTTGAGAAAAAAATCATTTTGCAGGATGCATTCTACCATTACCGTCTTTATAAAAAGTAGGCTTTTTGAAGAAACCCCCTCCCCCCCACATTTTTCCACCAGCGTCATTACCAAAGTCCAACCCCTACATTCAGCCACTTTCCTATATTCCCTCCCTCCCTGGCTCTCTCTTGACCACTTAAGAATCATGCCCTCTTTCAATCGGGCCTGCAAGTTCAATCTGATTACAATCTATACTTACACCTACCTCTCCCTATGATCATTGGATAAGTTTATCAACATATTTTATAAAAGTTATTCTGCCAGGACAATCCTTTCACAAATCGTTACTCTTTGATCTTAACCCTATTTTGTTGATAACGAAACACCCTTGAACAAGTGTATCAAAACTTGCGCTGAATCTTTGTACAATTTACACATATTCATACTTTATGAATAACTTTTTCTAAATTGCAATTTTTATTTAATTGAAAATTTAATATCAGCGTTGGCACCTTTGCTATTGTGTAAATTCTTTGCACTATAGAAAACTTTTCTTCTCGTTTCGCCTGACCTCAGCTTCACCTCAATCATTTTAAGTTATCTTTTTATTTCTGAGCAAGGCTTTTTTTTTAAAAGCTAGTCAAAAAAGCTTAGAATTATTTAAACAAGTCTGGAACCATAAAAATACGTTAAACCAAATTTGTCTGTTTCTCTCTGCGCGTACCGATTCAGGGGAAAAACATAGCTTCTGGCTTTGAGGGTCAGCAAACTTTTGAATAAATTGCAAAGGTTGGGTCTCTGATAAAAAGTCCCTCCCTCGTGTTGAATGTACAGGCTTTACTTATTCTTTGGATTAAACTGTTTGAAAATGTGTATGAAATATGTCATTGTCTTTAACAAAATGTTTATTGTTTGTATTTTTCAGAATTATTGAAATCTGATTTGAAGCATTTTGAAGTCAAAGGAGTAACTGATTACTCACAGCTCGTTATTGACAACTCAGCAAATGAACTCATCGTTGGTGCCAGGTCAGTCAAAGTTTTACTTAAATCTAAACTCTAGAAGTTTGAGGTTCCCAAATCAGCAGCGACTATTGCTAGATGTTTTCCATGTGTGTGTAGTTCCATCATTTAGTAAACTTGCCATTTGTTTTTCCTTATGTTTAAAACCAAATGGAGTATGAGTAATGCATCCTTTGAAAAAAACTATTAACACATTTGATATTTCTGTTGTTTAGTTCTACACCTCCTTTAATCGTAAATACTCATAAATTTGCTTTCAAAGTTTTTTTCCTTTGCATTTGGTAGAATTAACTTATCAACTTATATAAATGCCAATACTGTTAATTGCAACTATAGTTAAACAATTTGTATCTCATATAAAATTTTAAAATGTATCAAAGGCATTTAAAGCCATTGGACCCTTTCGGTACAGGAAAAAAAAAAAAGTTCACAGATTTACAAATAATTTACAGGGTTTACAGAAGGTAATGGTGAAAGACTTCTCTTGAAATATTAGTCCATGAAATGCTTTACTTTTTGAGAAAACGGTAAAACAATATAAATTCTCGTTAACGAGAATTACGGATTTGTTATAAACACATGTCATGACACGGCGAAACGCGCGAAAACAGGAGTGGGTTTTCCCATTATTTTCTCCCGACTCCGATGTCCGATTGAGCCTAAATTTCCACAGGATTGTTATTTTATATATAAGTTGTGATACACGAAGTGTGGGACTTGGACAATAGTGTTTACCGAAAGTGTATAATGGCTTTAACCATCTCTGCCCAAAATAACAATGTGCGCCAAATGGTAAAAGTTGTTGTATATTGTTAAAATTAGCAGTCAGCTCAAAGCCCATACTTTGCTGCACTATGCTGCACTTAGCAGGGTTGTACATAGCCTTGACATGCCCATGTGCAATCCCAGTCCCAAGCAAACCTTGCTAATTTATGGGTAAACTAGCAAGGCATGCCAAAACTGGTGGAGACACTTCACTTTACAAAAGAATCAGCTGTTTCATTTTGCTGCATTTAGGAACCTTTTCAGTTCAACTGTGTTGCAGTTTTCTGCATTTATCATCAGGGTGCCTGGAAAACACCTGTATAGGCTGGGAATATACCAGTAACATCAGTTACTAATTGCAGTTACTCAAATGATCACAATCATACAGCTTTATAGTGAGTCAAAGTGTACCAAAGTTGTAGAACCAAACATTGTTTCCAATCCACTTTGCCTGAGGTTTCAGGTATCATTACATGAACGTGTCACATAAATTTCAAAATAAACCACCTCTTGAAATAAATAAATAAACGTCCCCCCAAGGAGTGCCTGCTTTGTTTTGACTTCAGGACCCATGAGGTAAAGGCCAAGGGAACATCTTACCCAACACCAATCTCCTTTCGTGGTATTCCCCAAGGTGAAGCCTTCAATGCACAACAAACGTAATTAATCACCAACTGATTTTCCTCTTTTTGAATTTTTCAAAAAAAGTTTTCTGAGTTGTCCTCACGTTGTAGTCCCCAGTACAAAAAATACTTTGTCAGCAAAAAATGTCTGGCTCACATGATGCAGCAATATATGTTTCCAAGAAAAAGACTAACTCCGGGTGCATGTGATTCCATATTCTGTAATAAATGGTGAATGTTTCTGAGGCCCTTAGGGTGGGATAACAACTTATATAAATGTAGTTAAATCAAGTAATACTAGATAAAGAAAGTAAGGTTTGTGGTTAGGTGGTAACACCATATAATATTTCCTGTAGACAACCACAACTCTTTAGAGAATATATTTCAATGATATTTCTACAAAGCTTGCTTTGTAGATTGTTTTCCCTCAAGGCTGAGTTTCAAAGCATTGCTCTACTTACAGAGAATATGTGTGTGATCATTATTTCAAAATGAATGTTGAAATTTTTGAACTCTTCGCGCTTCTCTCATTTCAACTTCCGGAGAATTATGTCCGAGTAGGCCCCCCCCCCCCCCCCAAAAAAAAAAAAAAAAAAGGTTTAGCGTCTTGCCTTTTTGAAAAAAGGAAGGAGGATTGCCTTGTTTCCAAAAGAAACGTTAAATGAACCCACCAGTGGGGGAAGTTTGAAATGGTCCAGACGAAATTTGGATCTTTTGAGGGAAGATTGAACTGTGAGTGGGAAATCTTTACTTCTTAGGTCTACCTATGTCGCAAATTTGAAATTGTCAGGAAATTCGATGTGAAAGTTTTAATTGTGAGGTTTTTGGAGGGAAAATGTACAGTTTGAGATTGTGAGACTGTATGGAGTCTTCTATCGTCACTTAGAGTTGAATTTCACAGTGTTTTTACCTGTAGGATGTTTGTTGGAGAATAACAAACAGAAGCTGTGTTTGTATGATGTGCCCATCAGCCTAGAGGAAGGCGTGGGGGTCAAAGTGAATGTGGTCAGGCTCTTGTGGTCAGACCCACTGTCATCAGCTATCAGATGTTAACACCACACTGTGGTCAAAACAAGATTGCGGTTTGAAATCAGAATTCAAAACGGACTAATTTGAGGAGAACTTGGGCTCTGTTCTTGGTGTATCAAGTTATTTTAAAGTCAATCCCACTGAGCATAGAGTAAGGTTAAACAATCTGGTTTAGTGTTTGACTTGTGGTTCTGTGTTTTTATCATTATCGAACAGTTTAATGAATGGAGGAAACACAAAGTAAAAATGCATGGAAACTGAAACCCAAGAAGCTTATGAACAAAATTAATCTTACTATAGGCCTAGTACAGAAGGTAGATGCTCGGATTGTGTCTTGATGATACCAGCATAGAATTTGGCACACAGTCAAAGTTTGTCATGAGATAAATATTTGACTCTAGGGCCTCACATGAGAAAGATGGAGGTAATATTACAAGCAATGCCATCTTGAAAACTTGGAGATCTGTTTTCAATCTTTCTCATGACATACTATATGACTGTGCGGCAAATTCCATGCTTGTAGCATCATAAGCTTAACTAGTAAAATATTTCCCTTATCTGCCTAACTAAGTGAAAGTGAAGAATGCTTCATGTAACTAGATTTATTTAGCGTACAGTCATAAAATTGTGTTTAAAATTTAGAATGTACTATGCTGTGACGCTTCGGTCAAAATTTATTAGGTCAGAAATAATAGATAATAACTGTTTGATTCCAACAATTTCTTGTGGCTGTTTTTTTTTCTGAAAAGGTTTATAAAAAAAACATTTGAAATTTTAATGCGGTTTTTACCTCCCATGAAGTGTTAGTTATAGGCGCTTGGTTCAGGTGCTAAGTTCAGACACTAAGAATGCAAACATTGCCACCTCGAACTTCCCATTTTTTGTTTCCATGTTCAAAAAATCTTTTCATCTATTATTGTGTCTTTCCCATTGTCCCAATTTCCGGCTGAGTAACTCTAGTTGGTGCGTCTAGGCCAACATACTGCCAGCATTGCTTAGTGAAGTAGAGAGACCATTATCTCACTGTCCCCTTTAGCCACTCATAAAAATTAAAAACCTATCCACTCATTTTTCTGTCGTCAAACACCAGGGGGTTGCTTTTATGACAGATAATATTCATTCAGATAAACAGAACTTTCTATAAAATCGAAAAACTGACAGTCCTTAAATTTTCCTCCAGTTAGAATTAGAGGAATGACAAGCTGTTGTTGGGCTATTATTATTTCAGAAAACAACATCAGTGTTATTTATTTTATTTTATTATTATTCCTGTCAACACATAAATCTTATTTTTATATATGACCCAGTTTTAGGTTTAAGGACTCTTTTTTTCCATTGTAGCAAAAACCATTGGTATCCAGTTGAACAGTTCATTCTCAAACTATGTCAAGTTTGTGTCTGATACTGGTATGGTAAAAGGACAGTAACACATGTTTTTGTGTGTAAACCAATTGTGTTCATATTTGGCGGCAAACAACCACAGATTTGACAAATTGATTTTCTATTTTACTCCCCAAAAAGTTCAATGAATTCCTTCCTTGCCTTTCACCTCTGTGGACCCAGAATCAAATCTTACATACATCAGCCCGAATAGAGCCTTGAATGAACTGAGGTTTCAGTCCATACCTGAATGCGTGTGCTTTCCCCAATAGGGGTTTTCCTCCTACTTTTGTCGTGCTTTATATTCTACTACCACTGAGTAGATCTTGGAATTCGGGAGACTTCTCAGTTCTGGAAGGAACTGTCCTGCTTATACCTAGGCGGAAGGTTGAAAATCGGCCGGGCTACTACTAAAGTTTCTTTATAAACTTGACTAACTTGACTAACTTTAACAACCAATGACCTTTAACTTCAATCCATATCATTGACTTGTGTTTACCCAACAGGGATATGCTGGTGAGGTTAAGCCTGGATGATCTCTCAATAATCCAGGTAAGTGGATGAGGGTGGATCTAGTTCTGTTGTAAAGTTTCAATTAAATACCTCTGAGGGTTGCTTGGAATATGCAGTTTAGAGGAGAACTAGAACGCTTGACATGAGGACTAACTAAAGAGAAAAATGTGCTTTTCTTTGTCACCAGTTGGTATGGGTAATATTTTACTCAGACAGAAGGATTTGTTTTATACCGCTTGAGATTTGGATGTTTTTTGTTTTCAGTAAAACTAAACAACTGAAATTGAAAAGAAATACCTACCCATTCAAACGATCAACCTGATAGGCATTGATATCAATTTGTGACCGTTTTCAGGAAGAGCAACAAATGTTAAAAATGACAAGTTATTGATTAAACAGGAAGGGGTATTCATCTCAATAATTGCATGTTGCGTTTTCGGTGAGGACAGCCTCTCGCCTCTAAAAGAATACATTGCAAAAGCAGAGCGGCAAAGATGTAGGTTAAATAATTTGTATGGCTGCACGAAGAGCCATATATGTCAGAATGAGAATGATCATGTGACATGTGCATCCCTTTGCATGGACAAACATGTTATTCAGTTGGGTGAATAATTAAGAAGGTAATCACACTTTGGGGATTTCATGAAGAGACACGTATCTTTGATTAATTACTCCTGGCAATTAGCCAATATTTTATAAGAAATTTGTGAGTCAATTGAGAGGGTAAACTTATACAGAATCATATGCTTCAGTAAATGGCAAATTTAAGCTCAGCACTACAGTGTCAAATCCCAATCGCGCCTTTTGACACATGTGGCTCTTACAAACAGTGTTGATATCGTCTCTGAAATGTTTTTTTTTAATGTTCATTGTGTTCAAGACTCCTTTGCCATATTATGCATACAACATTCTCTAAAAGCTAAATTAGGGTTCTGTCACAATGAAATGACAATCCACAGTCAACGATTGATTAATACAAAAATACAGTTTCACCATTATTTTGTCCGACTTGTCCTGAGAAAACAATCTGTTTATTTCCACAAATTTATTTTAAATCCTGGAGGCTTTGTGATTATGACCCTTGTTCACATAGCAACCTCCACACCTTATTCTTTTCAAAATTATTTATTACCCTTTGTTATTAATTCCCCCATTCATCCAAGATATTTACCTGAATAATTTCTCTTTGAAACTGTCTCTCTGAAAAGCTGCAAAAATAATTTCCTGTTCTGCCTCCGGACATGTGTGGTCAAGCAAGCAAGTATTATACCGCCCCGAAACAGGTTCATTATGATTTATGGCAAAAACCTTATGATGTCATTGTTGGTAGATTGTATATTTTAGCCATCGACACGCCACAGAAATAAATCAGGACTTAACAATCAGCAGCCGCCAAATGCTTTGACCATGACAAGCTGTTACCATAACAGTCACACATGTGTCTTTCATCCTAAAAAAAACCATGCAGTCGGTAGCAAGCCCCTCTGTAAATGTCAGGATGCTTATGGATAAAGGCCATGCAGCAAGCTCCTCCACACTAGAGAGGGAAGATAAACCTCCTGTGAGGCAAGTTCATGGGAATCTTCGCTAATTCACTTGGCACCAAGAAGAGGAGGAAAGCCTGGGGGTGGGGCGACTTCAAAGATTGAATCATTTGTGAAGACTTTATCAAAGAAATCCACGCGGCAGCAGTAGAATATTAGTATGACAAGTTCTGAAAATAACACAATCTACCCAGCAAGTTGATACACACATGGTGTTACCGCAAACCCAATATACATAGACTTCCTTCACACTTTGGGCAGTTGAAACATTACTGCTGTTGTTTTAAATATGTCATCTGACAGGACAGAAGAGAAGCTTGTATCAAAGCCAATTCTGTCTATGGTTAAACCTTGGTCCAGTCTGATTTTATTAATTTGGTTGACCTAGTCTGCTCACAATCCACATTTATGAGATTCTTAAAGTTGAGAAAGAACATCTGCAATAGGTTTATTGAATGGAAGTAATTAGTCATGGTGTTTCAGCAGAGGTTGATGTACATGTATCGGATAAATTGATTCAAAATTACAAATAAAAGAATGCAGGAAATTGCACCACTTGGCTACTTTATTTATGAGTGTTTTGTGGGGTTTGAATCCCACTCAAAGTGCTTGTGTTTGTTCCTTCACCTCCAAAGTTGTTTTCTGTGTACTCTTTTTTTGTGGGATACAACAAGAGTGGACCTCGTTTCATTTTACTTTCTTGATTGTACATTCTGTTGGCTGGAAATTCTGTCATGTGTGAAAGTCATTAATTGAGAGAGTTTCCGTGTAGTCTGGTAACTCTCAATAGACCTTGTATGGAACCTTGACTGAATATCTGGCTAGTGGACTTGCCTTGAAAAGGTTGCAAGATGGTGCAAGTTCTGGTACGATACCAAGGAAATGTCATCATGATACTGAATTTCAGTCTAAATCTTAAAGAGAGTGCAAGGTCATTTCTATTCTGAATCTGAGACACGTGTTCTCTGCACCTCTTTGAGATTACTCCAAGATGGCCACACAAGAGGAGGAGATGATGTAAAGTTAAGACAATTCTCAAGATGACTCTGAAGGAGTCAATCTCTACCATCATTTAGAACATTCCCACCTGCCTATGATGAGTATGATGTGGTGTGACATGGCTGGGACCCATTAGACCCCGATGACATTTAGGAGATTTAGTCCGATCAGCACACCTGTTTTCAAAACTCATACATCTTTAGTTACCAAGAGTAGGGTGAAGATGCTGGTGATGTCACCAATAGGGTTTATGACTTCAAACTGATTCGTCATTGAGACCGTTGATGGTTGAGAATTAGCTTTAAGATGACCTTTTCTTAATCTTTGTCATTGGAGATATCATGCTGAAAGAGATGCTAAATCGTTACCTTTGAATGAGTGGGTTGCAATGTATATATAAGCCTACAGAAACATCCGTCATACAACTGGAATCCACAAACTTCACCAAAATAAATGTTTTTATTGTTATGCCTGGCGGTTGGCGAAGCCACCAAAGGAGCATCCAGTTTCTGATACGTCATGATAACTCAAGTTGGTTCATGGATTGGTCTTGGGTTCCCCCAGAAGCTTGTCGGTTGTTAACTACCTAGGTCAAATGTCAAGAAACAGACCAGCTTGCAGGGCATTTGTGTTCACTCAAAACTTTTATTTTTCATTATTTTTATTTTCCACAATTACTATGTGAATGTTTAAAAGTTATTCGAACAGTCCATGTTTCCAAATTTACTTTCAATTCATTCACATCAACAAGTTCAGTACTCTTTATATTGCAAACCCCATATTTTTAATCAGAACCTTCTCTGACATCAGTTGTTTCCACCCACATCTAAACTGGTCCTGAACATCATGGCCCTGTAATATGAAATTCAATTTGAGAGCATTTCAACAAGTTGTTCCTTTCAACAGCTGGATTACAAGTTCTTAAGGGTTTATACTTCAGAGAGGGATTTTTCAGTCAAAAAAACACAGAAAAATCTGGTCAAACTCGTTTTTATGAGGACTAGTTGAAAATTGATATGCAGCATCTGGGAATAGTCTGATTTATTTGACGTTTCTGATTCGCAACGGGTTGTTACTATTTGAAGGTAAAATAACTTCTGTCCGGTAGGATTTTAGAGGGTGGCAAGGCAAAGGAGGTGCCTGGGACTGCCGATAAGCTTATTATTTAAAGCTACAACTTGAAGCCAAAAAGTAATAGGCCTAATAAAAGAGCAGATCAGGAATATAAATGTAGGAAGGCATCCCTCTTGAAAAGATTATCAGTTCAATGTTGTCTACATTGCTGCCCCAAAAATGTTTTATATGTAAAGTCAAAAATCTTCTTTTTGGTGGTTTATTTCTTGATAATTAAAAAAGAATCCTGTAGAACTCTTGTTGTGACTCTTCTATTTGTTGACATCCAAATTGCTTAAAAGCTCTACAAGAAATTATCCTCTCAAGAAAACCTTTCTTGTGATACACTCTCTCTGTAGAACCTCTTTAGCTCATAACTTAAGACTGAAATTGTTGTTAGTTAGCGGTAGACTGTAATGGCTTGGAAGGAACAAACTAAAGAAGATGGAAACCCTTTCATTATGACAGATCTTGTAGAATCTAAATCAGGCACAAAGCGACAGACAAAATATAACCCGGAAATGATGCATCTGTAGTCTTGGACTCTGTTATCTATTAAGTCAATTACTTGTTGTCTTTTGGTTCGAATGTTTGAGAATTGACAAAATATGCAATGCAACTTAAACTGGCTACTTAAATATCTTAAACATTGAAAGAACTAATCTTTATCTGTAAAGCTATCTTAAAATAGTATCAGTGGTAGAGTGTTAGTGTGTATTTTCTTTTGAAGTAATGCAGAAATTGAATTGAGACGGACCTTCAAAGAGTTGGATTGATTAAAAACTTTCGCCCACGTCTCTATGATTTGTATATGATATACATTTCCAAATGGTATGATTTTAAAGATTTTTCTCCATCATGAAAACACATCAAGGAACAATGTCTAACCACATCGGTATTTCTAAGATGTATTCTTAAAACATCTGTAACTGTGAACTTTCCGATTGTACGTCATAGACTGCCTCAGACACATTCGTCATGCGCAGGGATTGAACAAAATAATGAAGATGTTATGAGCTCAAATAGCTCCCTCACAGAGGTCAAAGGAAGACCGCTCATTGGCTGAGAATTGTGCGTTGTGCGTCACTTGTTTTCCTAACCGAAGTATTGTATGATTATAACCTATCAACTGCTTTGGGGTTTTTATTTTATTTTTAATTTTTTTAGGTCTAATATAAAGGATGTCATTTTAGTCATATTCTTATGAAGTCAAAGTTGAAAATTAGGCAAAATTTACTCAGTAAAATGTTGAAGGAATCATTTTATTTTGCATACCCAAGTGGACGAATGTCCCCTGACTGAAGTTGAACTTGTAGAAAGTCAATATATTGTTCAAGTTAGAGTTTCACACAACCGTGACAAATGAACAGGTAAAAAGTTAGTGGGTTTTACTTTCACACAGTGTTTTGTGCGTGATGTGGGATCTCACATCGTAAAAGTCACACCTATCACAAAAGATCCATGGGTGTTTAAGCAATTCTTTACACCACCTTTAATCCAATCTGTATTTATCCATCTGTGAAGTAGTCATTGAGATTTGAGTAACCAAGCACCTGCCTCCACCAAGGGCCTCAATGGGTTAAAGGGAAGGTTTGGTTATCGCTCTTAAAAATAACGGCAATAACAACTTTTGGTTAGAAGCCGATACAGCAGCTTTCGATAGTATAAAGCATTTTGAGCATCATTTCAAGTGGAAGTAATGTGGTCATGTTAAAACATAAAGTTTGTATGCCCCAAATTCTCAGATTGTGTATTCCTATCTAATAATAATTTGGGGGGGCTAATCGTCCTTACTCGCAGCTAGAGCTGAATTGCGAAGGACGTGGCTACAACGTGTTCGAGAAGCAGGCGTGCAAGGGCGAATTCAGCTGCCAGCCACATCAACCCATTATGACCACGGAGCACAGCCAAGATCGAAAGTGTTTTTTTTCTGAGGAAGGAAAACCGGGTAGTCTGGAAAACCCTAGTGGCACAGCAGAGAACCAACGCACCACTCAACTCACATATGGCCCAGACTGGGAATCGAACCCGGGTCACCTTGGTGAGAGGCGAGTGCTTTACGCACAAGCCAACCGTGCCACCTACATTTTATAGGGTGTCTTTAGGATTATAACAATCAAATGGTTCAAAAAGCCAGATGTATACTTTGCCTTTAAATAGCGTCAATGGTAATCACATCACCAGATGAGACCTGGAGGTATTCTGCAGTTGCAGTTTTTAGTCAAGAAATAGTTTCTGATCTGTTTGGCTCATTAAGAAGACCAAACATTTGTCCAAGAGGAATGTGTTAGCAGCGAGAGCAAAATTCCTGCACTGGATTAAATCCTTGAAAAAGGAGGTCCGTTTTCACAGACTCATTGATGTTAATACTTTGTTGTGTGCTTGAAAGAGGGCTGGAAGTCTGTACGACCCTTCTTTTTCTGGGCTCAAAAGTACAAGTTCGCCTAAGCAGAAGTTCAAAAGCAATCAAATGTCTCATTTGTATATTTGTTGCTAAATCTTCTCCAAGGCATTTTTTCAGTCCCATATAGAATTGATTATTCCTGCAATGACTTAAACATGTACATGTAGGCCTAGGTAAATGGAAGAAGAACGAGCATATATAGAGAAAGTAATTGCACTTAATGACTCTTTGCCGGTCACACTTTTGTTACATCTTTCGTCGGGCATATGATGACTTATAAACCTGCCTTAGTATCAGTCAAAGATCTCACAATAGACACAGGGGAAGAAAACATTTATTTTACACTTTTTGGGAAGTACTTTCTAAACCTTCATGTTATTGTCAGTCTTTTGAGCACAAAATGTTTTAGTTTTAAGATGTGGGTTCAATGTGTTGAAATGATTTGCCTGCATGCATACATAGCTGAAGAGCTTTTTACTTTCTATTTCAAAAATAAAAACGACTGGCAAAACTTCTTTGTTTGTACCATCAAGTTGGCACAGAAGCCAGTTGTTTTCCTCTGGTGACTATTGCACTCCTAATGTATTTTCATAATCCTAAACCTAACCTTAACCCTAGCTTTGTTGGTCACAAGGGGTTTCTGAGCAGGGTTGTTTGAACCAAAAGGATATCAGAACATAGAACAGTAACTGGTGTCGGACCTCATGATCAGGGACCCAAGGGTCTGAAACCAAACTCAAGGGATGTTTTGTTACAATGAAAGAGACCAATAGTAACTGAGGTCAATGTCTTCTCCTGAACAATCTAAAGTTTTTTCCTGAAACTCCAAAATAACCATAAAGTGTAGTCCATGTTGTTGTCTGCAGTGCGTATCTGTTATCACCCAGCGGCAGCCAAGTTTGTCTTTCCCTTCCAAAGCATCAACTAACAAATCCTATAATACCATCACCCCTAGGCTGGCTCCAAACTTTAAAAAAAGGGAGTGCGCGAACCATCCTGAACAATAATCTCTTGTTTGGTCTCACTGTAGCTTTGATGGTCTGTAGTCTGTTTGACTGAGTAGCGGGAGTATCGACGTGGAGAAGCGGGGGTTTCATCAGCTTCAATGTGGTCTGGCGGTCCGTCCTCATGAGACTTATTAGCAGACTCTTGGAAGCATATAGGTCTAAGGACAAGTTCAGTAGGTCACTGCTCCTAATGGTTTGGAGGGCACAGGTCCCTGTTCTGAAAGTGTTGCTAAGTTTGGGGTTAAATTGAGGACAAAGTTGTGATACGTGATGGATCTAATTGAGGGTTTTGTCATACAACACCTACTCTGTGCTATGTCGGAGAGGGTAAGAATGGCTCAGAATTTTGAGGAGATCATCACTTGCATCGACTTGGATAAATCATCCTTTTTGACTTGTACATACACCCTCACAATATGGCTTTTTTTTTCAACTCTGCATCTTTATGTTCATGTGATGTGCAGAGCAGTAAGATTTTGCAATACCAGCAACATTCCTATACAAAAGTGAAGTAGGCTAGGAATTATTTTTCAGACTGGACTCCTTGAAAAAAAAAATTGGTTTAAAGCCGAAGACATTTTTTGTTTACCCTTCTACATGTATTCAGTTATAACTTGGGTTAGATTCCATATCAGGTACCACAACTTAAAAGAGCCCGAAGCAGTAGCGTAGTTGTGCTGTAGGATAAAAACATATTGGAGGAAACTTGTAGGAGTAGATCTCAAACGCAGTGAAAGGGGTCTAGGGGTATCGTCTGCTACATAAATGGGGGTAATTGGAGGCTAATTTTTATCAGCTGTAATGTTGAAGTTAGCACTATATTATGACAGCCATGGCATAGTTTAGCATCCTCTGTGGTCTTGAATCGCTTTCCGTCTCAATTTACACAACCCTTTGGAAGTTTCGCTGCGAACCAAAGTGGCTGCGTTTTCATCCGCCTCCAAGTTGCTTTTCTTCAATTCTACTTTTACAAGAATCTATACGAGTGTACTCGGTATCCGCTAGTGGAGTAATCTAGTCTCTCTTCACACTGGCCCTAGGAAATGTGGATTACCAGGATGATTCACAGCCTTCGCTTAGCGGCAAGAGTAAACATTTATAGACAGCAGACTTGAAACATCTACAAGCTCGGGGTACCAAGGGAAGCACAAGTAACCTGGGGGAGTTTGCTGCCTAGGGGTTGGTGGAAGCAGCGGTGACATATGTTCAATTATTTCTTGTACTTAGATGTGGAACCAACTCTGGCATTTAAATGTGTTATTATGGTTGTAACCAACAATTTTGTTTGATACAAGCAACTTCTGCTTTTGCTTAACTGGGAAATTAGACAGGTTGTGAACAAGTTTTGATGTTTCTTGATAATAGCTGGATCTTTCTGAAAGTTGATGCAATGAACTTTTCTTGGTTGTGAGGAAGTCATTGAAGTTGGATGGATGTGTTGAGTCACCAAAAACAGTGATTGCAGTAACTTCTTATAACATCTTGTGGGGTGTACGATGATTAGCCTATAGCCAGTGCTTTTATTGGTTAAATCCTGACCAATAAGATCGTATCATTAGCATAGATAAAAGCTATGCACTGCTTGGTTAGTAAGTTTTTTAAAGATGTGTAAATGTTCTCAGAAGTAAAACTTCAATAAATAAAATGAACATCTTCAAAATGTGCTTAGAATTGTTCAGAAATGATAATAATAAACTGTTGTCGATGAACTTGCATTGTAACCTTGAACTGGAGTCCAATGTGAAAAAATGCCTGCATATTAACCTTTGAAGGATCAGGCCTGGAATTTCATCCGCCTTAAAAGGCCAAGGCAATTTTCATTTTTCAATCTTAAATGGGATGTTTTGAAGGGGCACCAATGCCACAACCAGGGGCAACAGGGCCCTCTATGTCCAATATGTCCTCCATTGCCTCTGTGCAATATCAACTCTTGAAGGATCCCTCATTGGATGCACACATACCTTCTTCATGTCTAGGGGGAAGATGTTGTTATAAAACCCCATGTGGCTCGGTCATGGAAACGACTGCGTAACGTTAACAATAAGTTAAGGAAGTCTAGCTTCCTGAAGCTCTAAATCCATTGGGTCCTCTTTCGTGTTGATTGACATCTCTCTCATCTTATTAAGACCTGTCAAGAGGAAGATTGTCTCCTTCTGTCCTCCTTAAGATCTTGTGGATCTTTTGAAGACTTGTTTCCTTCTTGTAACAGCAGTTTTAAAACAAATTGACCCAACCTCAGGATGACCTTGGCCAATGAGGGTTTAATAGATAGAAAGGTGCATTCAAACAAAGAACATTAATGTTGGTCTTACCCATATACACCAATGTGTGTTAGAACCGTATTCTCAGTACTTTGCCAAACTCTAAGGAAAAAACAGGCATATTACTCGAGTGGGATTCAAACCCACAACCTTTGCAATTCTAGAACAATGTCTCACCAGTAGACCTCAGAGATTGCTTGATTTAAGCAGCAGGTACTGCAACGATTTGATAGATGGAAACTTGCATCGGGGATGAAGAATATTAATTTGAGGGTTGTTGTGTTTGAAACATAAGCTAATTGTTATAATATCTATTATTCTAGAGGTGAAGTGATTTGCAGGTGCGCTGAATGTGTTTGTTGTTCTAGGTGGACCTGATGAAACTCAATCAGGAAAAACCTGTTGGCACACCCCCTTCCCACCCCCATATACACTACACAACCGGGGAAACACACTGCCAAAACGCTCCGTTTACCTTGAAACTTTTGGCAGTCTATAACATGCTGAGATCATTAGGGGGTTGAGGTTGAATAGAAGGTGAAGAACTTTAAGATCACTGATTGTTTTATCATATTTGTTTAAAAATTGTTTTTGGTATTTTTTCTGGTTAAGAATTCTGATGATAATATTACTTTAACTTCTAAGATATTGAATCCTATAATTTCAGGCCTTTTTCATCACAAATGATTCTCATCTCTGTTTTATTTTTTTCTGTCACTTTTCAGTACACAGAATGGAGACCAGAAAGGCAACTCATTGCCAGCTGCCAGAGTAAAGGGGAGTCCGAGGTAAGACCGTTGTCTGGTTCAATTATAGATCTTCACTTTATTCCATGCCTTTCCTTCTTCAAACACTACCCTGTTCCCGTTGGTAACACTCAATCTTAAAGGCAAAACTAACCAAGCTTATTCAACCACCAGAAGGAACGTTAAGCCATGCCATACGACTCTTGTCTGATTCACAAGATCTTTAATTTATTTTATGTCTTTGCTTCTTCAAACCTTACTCTGTTCCCGCTGGCAACATTTAAACTTAAAGACAAAACTAACCAAGTTTATTCAACCACCACAAGAAGTTGAGCCATGCCATTGATCCTGACCCTTTGGGTTTGAGCCAAGCTCTTAGACAACTGTAGCTCTTTTCCTAGAATACTTTATTCTATAATCTTTCCCTTTGCTTATTCTCCATGTTACAAATCCTCAAGATCCTTGAGTCTGAATTCTTGTGTATGGTAACAATAATCACAGCGCCACATGACACTATTTAAAGGATTGATTCTTCCAGATAGCATCTGACCAAGCGGTCGATAGCCAGTTTCCACCACATCCCTCTAACTTATTGCTTACAGCTTGAACTTCAAGATTCGAGCTGATTTTAAATAGATATCGTAGTGGGTTGTTAAATGTAATGTTCAACATTAGGAGGTTTTGTATAGGTTTCCTATTCCTAGAGCATGAACTCATATTGAGAATTAAGAAGAGGTGTTAAAGTTAGCTAAGTGGTTTCTTCCCTGCCTTTCACCTCTGTGGACCCTGGTTTGAATCCTGCTTCGGACCGGGAGCATTGTATGTGAATTTGGTTAACACTTCCTACCTGATTGGCTGGGTTTTTTCCCAGATGGGATATTCTTAAAACATCTAAAACTGAGATGTCCCCCAGCATCTTCTATTTGAAGATATCTTCAATGCATGCCACTTTTATAGGACTCCCGTCTGTCCTACCAGAAAGACTTAATTACAATAATTCATGTACACAAGCACAATGTTTTTTGCTTATTAAAATGCAAAAGGCGTTTCTGCAACCATACTCTCATTTCCAGAAGTGGTACGTAGGATCACTTAGCTAAGAACTACAAAACAAATCAGGCTTAGTGTTTACATTTCTAGCTAAGGTAAATTTAATGCTAACTGGTTTAAATACATGCTCAGCCGGTGCAGTGCTAGCGGAGTTTTGCTCAAATTGAAATAAACTATAACAAAGAATATTTCTGCAAAATAAAATCTGTGTTAAATTTCCCACATATTATGATCTCTTTATATGAAAACAAATTGTTAAGCAGAAACGAAACTCCTGACTAGAATTAAGTCAAATCCAATCGCGGGAAATCCTTCTACGTGCTTTAAACCCGATACTACTCAACATTCTATCCTCTCTTCAAAACAACCAAAACAACCAATATGTGTCAGGCGGGGGCTGAACATTTTTAAATGAATAAGGAAAAAGCAGTGGCACCAATCGGAAACTGCCGATCAGAACACAAGAAGTATTTGTCTTGTTTTGTTTGGTCTTGTGACCGTCTTATGACCGTCTTGGGAGTGAGTTGTTACAGTGGTTTGAACTTGGGGACAGACTCAATCAGTTTGGAGGGAAAGCTGCTTTGATGTCTGGATGTAATTATAATATTAATATCTAGAAAGCGCTTTTAAAGAAGTCGATCATTTTCTTCCCACTCAGTTATAGAAAGTTTATTTGAAGATGGAAGTTTAGAAGATGAATTTGGTGTATTTAGTGTTTTTGTTGTTGTTTAAACTGATCTTCCCAACAAGGGAACTTTGCAAACTCCCACAGGGGGATTATAAACACCAAGCTGGCAACAGCCAATTTTTCCCATCTCTCTCTAGCGCTTTGTCTAGTGGCATTATTGAAGCACTCATTGTTTTAACGGGCAGGTATGCTTAATTTGAATTATGAGACCTCTTTATACAGCACATTGCAATGGTTTACAGGAGATATGGTGCAATATGCAGCCAACTATGCCAGAAGTATCGGGGCAAACGGTTTCTCTTAGCGATAAAGTGTGACTGGGTTCTTTTATTAATGCATTATGCTATACACAGGATATAAGGCAGGACATGTGGCTTAACGTCAAATCCATAGGACATGGAAAGTTTTAGAATTGGTGCCGTTGGAGAATAAAGGTTACTTTAGACGTCTCGATTAGACAAGACACTCGCAGCTAAAACCTTCTAAAGGAGTAGATTAGCTCATCTTTAGACTTGCCCAATTATTGAGGACTCCATCTTAGACAGCTCTGATCAATTAATATTAAGATATTCCTTAATCTGAACGAAGACACCATGGAAGGAACAAGACAATGAGAGCCTCCTTGGGGGTGACTCACAGTCATTTCAGTATATCCAGACGCTTTATCCACTGAGGTGGCAAAGATTATGACTGTATTAAAAAAAAGAATCTTTGTATAGTGCCTGCAAAAGACCAAATATGGAAAAATTATATGTAGGCCTAGTATGTATGTTGGGTCATTTTAAAGTGGCTTTTCAGTGTTCTATGTCATAAACAATGAAATTTGGATAAGGAAATTTGGATTAGCGCTCACTAATGATTTCTTACCCTTTTGACCTTTTGACCTTTTGAGAAAGTTGGCCAACTGTCAATCTGTGAGAAGGTGAAATTAATGTCTGTTTCGATTTGCCATTAAAGTTTTATTGTTGAATTGTTTAATCTTATAATCGGGTGATGGCTTGATTGGATTTGATTTGATATGATTTGATTTGATTTGACTTATTTATGTGAGTTTTTTTGTTTGATAACTACAACAAAATTGAAGGAAGGCTTGTTTAAAACAATAACAAATATGCTTACTGTGAAAGTTTCAATATTGAGATTGCTGAACAGGGTAAATGGACCCCAAGGTAACACCATCCAAAAAAAGAAATCAAAAGGGGAGCAACCTGACACTTTTAATTAGGAAATTAATTTGCAAAAGTCTTTCCTGATGTGCATTCACATCTGTGTTTCAATTTTAATTCTTAAAGGTTTCTATATGGGTAACTTTTGCATTTCATTTTGTTAATTTTTTTTCTTTTACTTAATCATTTATTTGTTTTGAATTATTCTTTATTACCTTGTGCCCAACCAAGGACAGGATATTTTCCAAACTTTGGCCACCTGTGTCGGTTTATCTCGTTCCGATAGTTCCCAAACCATCTTCCCCCTCCTGTCACCTTGTCGTTACTATAATCTCTAGAATGCATCTTCATTACAGTTGTCATGGTGATATGTAGTGTTACATGTCCTGTGATAGATCACAGGAAGTGAATCTCTTTCCGGACTCTGCATCTTTTTGTTGTCGCCCAAAATTTGTAAAGTAAGATAAGAAGTTGGAACTAGTTTCATAATTTGAGATAACTTCCTGCTTAAACCATCTTGTTCTTCATACTTGAGGTGTAGTTGTGTTTTGAGAAAAAGGAAATAAACATTGAGGACATTTGACATTAACAATTGAAGAAAGGATTCTGTGATTTTGCTCCTCTTCTTTCCATCAGTTCATCTTAAGAAACCTTCCCTGCTTAGACCAATAGAGAAAGGACCCACTCTTAAAGACACCTGGTTTCTTAAACCCCAGAATCTATTCCTTAACAAGTCGTCAATTAAAACCAAGCTGTATCCATGTCTAGATTGTTATCTTAACTAAATGTTTCATCTTTAGGTGATAATTAATGTCTTGTTTGTTGGCAGGAATCTTAATTTTAGGGATTAGTCTAATTGGCACATCATCAATTTTTGTCAGGAGTTTTTCAAAGATGATGACAAATGTCTGAAGGTTCCAAGAACTTTGCTGAGTAAACTCAGACCCACTGTCGCCTACGATGACACACCACTGTGTCCAGCAGTGGTCTTATCTTCTTATACCGGTCAATTTGTCAATCTGTCAATATCTCAAGTATTCATCTTTCAAGCTCTAATAACTGTATAATTTGGTTTCCCTTTGATTTATCATGAATTTATCAATGTGTTTTTGATTACGCTTGGAATGAGCTCACTGATATATTTAACATTTTTGAAATTTGGGTATGAAAGAATGCAGAAAGATGACGCTGCATGAACCATTACAAGCCAAAATTAATATTAAAAGATAATTTTTGACTCTTATTTGTAAAATTTAGCCAAGGTTTTTCCTTAAACGAAATTCCTTAGATGCCCGCAGGCGATTGGCTGTGGCCACTGAACTTTGACTTTATGCAAACAAGGATAAGCTGATAAACGTAAGAGAAACGTGTAAAATTAAACAACAATATAAACAGTGGGAGAATACATTTGTTATTATGCCCATGTTGAAAAGGCTATCCCTCCATCCACAGTGGTTTAGTAATTTCCCATTGGTTGCTAATCCCACCCTCATCCAATACCTCCTTTAGTACTGTTGACACTCCGATAATGAACTAATCTTTCATAAAATAACCCCTCGTTAAATAGAAATGCCCCCTCGTTAATGGATAGGATAGTCCGGTCTTTTACGATGTAATGAACAATGGTGTGTCTTTATAATTGGATTCATTGCACATCCTCATCCATGGTAGACTTAAAGGGGAGATGAATATTGAAAAATATGAAAAATGAAATTGTCTGAGGAAAGAATTTGATGCTACATGGACAGCACATAGAGACTGTCTCTATTTCGTATTGGAGGACACACTTTAATTGTTGGCTTGGATAAACTCCCTTTCAACAAGTGTAGCTCTACAAACAATCGGAACAGATCATGGCTGTTTTTCACAATGCACAAATATTTATCTTAATTTAGCCAATAACATCAATTTTCCAAAATTTGATAGTACAATATAAATTACTACAATGATATTGACAACATCTTTAAGATATTTCTTAGTATTCTGTGAAATCTTTCCTTGACCCCCTGTGATAATTAAACTATTCCTTAAAAAAGGTGTTTTTTCTTGCAACCTTCTTGCATCCCATTCCATCATCTACAAATTGCCGGATTAATTCTAACCTTTCTTGAGTCAGATACCAGACATTAAAACAGCTGGTCCTTCTATAGATGATGCAGTAGGAGATCTTTAGAACCATACTTTAGTCTGGACACCAGATTGACCATCACAAGTGGTGTGTCTAATCCCATGAGTCAACTCTGAGCTTGTTCGTCCGTCATCGCTACACTAGTTGTGTTTCCTGTTGAGCTGACTTTGAACTCCAGATATGAAATTGGATTAACTTTGAATCTGAGAGCTGTTAATAGCCCGTCATTTTAGAGCAAGCTGAATACTTGAAGAGTCGTTCATCGTTAGCATCTTATCTTAATTTAAGTGATGATATTTCTAGACCTTTAACCTTTACCCAAAAGTTGAGTCTTTATAAGGGAATCATGTTTCTATAACTCCACTGAGGTAAAAACTTAAAGACTTTGCATTCCTATTTTAAGACTTGGTGATAAAGAGGGTTTTCTTCCTCTTTTTTTTTCAAGATTCTTACCATTTTGCTTTTCTCTTCCCACTTAGAAATGCCTTTTTCCATTTATCCATTCAATTTTCCCATTAAACATTTCTCTCCTCCCATTAAGAAATGCATATTTCCCATTAGCAATTTCATTTTCCTTTGAGCAATTCTCTGTCCCCTTTGCATTCCTCCAGGTATAAAATAGGAGAAATTGGAAAGTGGAAAATGTGCTCAGCAAAATAAAATAATATTTTTTTAAGTGAAAATGTCTATGACCTCTGGTATAACTATATAAAAAAAGAGACATTTACTATTTAAACATTATCTAAACATTGTCCTGCTATTAATCTGTACATAACTGACAAATAAGAAGAAGAATCTTCTACCTTTTCTCTGCGAAATTCACTCTTTCACTCTTTTTTTCTTTCTTATTCCAGGAAAAATGTTGTAACTACGTTCGCGTTCTCTTACTCCAAGGAAACCGAGTATTTGCTTGTGGAACAAACGCCTTCTCACCAAGATGTACATGGAGACAGGTAATATTGGTCTTACTACTTAATTATAAAGTTGTCATTAATGATGGTGTGTTCCTCAGACACAGGCCCCCTACAGGGGCTTAAACAGGCCCAGAACTACATTGAAGAAGTTGCTTCTTATGACCTAGTCTTTGCCTTGGTGCCCTTAAAATGCTTCCCATACACTTTGAGAATGTTCAATACCAGTGCCCTTTGCAACATGAATATGTATGGCCTTGCCCTCTCAAAGATGAAATTCTTTTGGAAGTATCACATGAACAAAATGTTGAACTGTTTTGTTAAAAGGCTAACATTTTGTTACTGCAGCCTGACGACACCTGTTTAAGAGATGTGCAATTACATCTCAGACTTACATTGCTAAGTTCAATATAAAACATGTTTGGACAAGTCAGAAATAGCCTTAGAAATCCAGCCAAATAAACTAAATCAACATTCCAGAACTCCAGTATTCCTGTTTTAGTTTTATGAAAACAAAACCTTGAAAGGCAGCAGAAGTATCCCAATCAGCTGTTAATTAAATTAGCGCTGACATTTAATATTAAAACATTGAAGCTGTCGGCAGAAGTATATCCTCATAGTCTGTAGCAAGGTCCGGTGCGAACTTCCCAAGACAGGACCAACAAAAATAGATTTTTTCAGACTTGTTTGTGTTGGTGCTCGGACATCTTGTATTAGTCAAGATAAGATACAAAGATGCAGGTCACTTCCTGGCAAAGGTCATTAGACAAGTCTTCATTTCTTGTCACAAGACTTGTTCACTTTAGTGTTTTATCTTTTGATGTATTTTCTTGTATTATGTGGCCCAAATAAATCAGCTGTGCTGGATTGGTCGCACTCGTTAAATGTGGTTTTAAATAAATAAATGGGATACTTTGGCTCTATTTGAAGTGATAGCTTTGGCTTTTACAAAATATGTGCTTTTATTACGGGGTTTAGAGCAGGCATACGAAGCCCAAGTCTTAGTTTAAGCCTGAAAGTCAAGGTTTTGAAAAGGGCTTTTGGTTGACTAAATTGCATTGACGTCAGACTTTTTTCAGTGTGCAAAAGGTTTTTTTGTTTTTGTTCAGTGAACAATATAACGTAGCTTAAAATTTGAAGACCAAGTTGATGACTAAAGAACATCTTTCCTGTTGTTTACAGAAAGGAAACCTAAGCCAAATAGAGGAGAGTGTAACAGGAATCGCTCGCTGTCCGTATGATCCAAGTAGTAATACAACAGCTCTGTTCACACAAAATGGAGATCTCTACAGTGCAACCGTTATGGATTTTACTGCTAGAGACCCTGTGTTGTACCGCACTCTCGGGAACTCAAGACCACTTCGGACTGCTCAGCTTAACTCAAAGTGGTTGAATGGTGAGTAGTTATACTTTCAGTTATTGTATGAGCACTTCTAGCTTAGCAGCTTTGATATTATTGCTGATGAGTTTGCTCAAATTGAACCCAGTTCATTTCAGTTCATGTAGGCCTATACTTCACAAGTTTGCTTAGCAGATAAATTACTGCGTAGCCGTGACCAGCCAAAGCAAAGTGCCTTGCAATGCAAATAGTTTAAATGATGCCCAGGTTTCCCTTTGCTTAGCAAATGAATTTTCTTATCAGCTAAATGAAGTTGTATTAGGTAAAAACGGTTTATTACCTCACATTTTGACCCTGTAGCAGGGGCTTTCTCAAAGGCTTAAAAGGTTAAAAATGTGCCCAGCATTTCATTGTGGTGTTAAGTGTGAAAACCTGAAACAGAAAAACCTGTAATCGTTTAGGGTTATTTACACATGGGTGTCATTAGTTGTATATGGGGGCTGTTTAGTGTTAGAGTGCAAAAACACATTACATTCAAAAGTTATGAGGGAAAGTTTCCACTTTCTAATGGGAACCATTTCTGAAAGACTTCAAGACTTCTGATAAACCAGGGACTATGAGTAGGTTTTTGACTTTAATTTGTTTTGGTTCTGACAGCAAGATGGAATCAGGAATAAGTTTCAGCTGTTTTTGTTTTTTTCCACCTGTTTTCGAGCGCGAGTGTTTTTGCAGTAGGAGGAGGCGCCATGAACCGTTTGTGAGTTTGAGCAGTTTGTTGGAGCGATGCCATGTGAAGTAAATTTTTGATTGATTGACAGCAAAATGAAGGCTGCAGGATTTGAATGTCTTAAAAAGAACAAAATACCATATTTCAGACAGCTCTAAAAGCGGAAGGTTACATGTAAATGACAGATAATATAAGGTTTACAAAAGGCCCGGAAATAAACTTTGAAAGGCCCGGCAACTAATTTCTGTATGATTTTGCAAACAAGAAGATTACGTCTAAAAAGTGATTAACTTTACAATCATTCAGGCATATTTTGAATTATATGTCATCATTGATTGGTAAGGTAATGGCCTAGTTAGGGAATAGGCGGAGCTTTGTAATCACCCCCCCCCCATAATATGCATGATCAATATATTGAACTGGATGATACGACTGAAGCTAAATCCCTATAAGGATTATGAAAACCAGTATTTGCTTGTGGTTTGTTTGAGTTATTCAATTTCATTGCATTAATGGTCAATGAACCTTTGCTTTGATCTTTGATTCACCACATAAGTCAAACATCTTAGAAAGTCAAACGTCTTTAGAAAACTTCTTAGAAGCCAGACATCTTAGAAAATCAAATCCCACAAGGTGTTTACATGGATTGGAGTATTTCCTATTTTTGAAATGTTCCATGTGTTCATGTACTTGTCAATCAAAAATGATTTGATTATAACATGAGATTTTCATGAAGCTAGTAAAATCTTGAAGTTTCCTCCTTCGTAATTTGATAGGTCTACCTTTTCATTCAAAAAGTTTATAAAATACTAGCGGAGCAAAGACTGCAGAACATTTACCTTAAACCAACTTGTAGTCACCCTCCGCCAAGCTTACTTCCCAAACATCTTGTACTTATTTTGTTGGAGTCATTCTTATGCGTTACATCCTACTCTAAGACGACAAATGACCTGTTTTGATTAATGCTCAAACTCTCAGTGGGATTGCAATTTATGAAATATCATGTCGGTTCTTATTTGCTGTGCCACTCAATTCCCAGTCTTAGTGTTGTGTTTAATTTCAGAGCTTAAATTTATAAAAATATAGTCGCAGAGTTCGTTTAATCCTAAATATAGTATAAGCCTCTCTGAAATGTTAGTCTCTCAAGTAATTTGTGGATCTTGTTCTTTGCAAATGTGCTGGGTAGCTTCAAATCATAATCACCAATGGGAGACTTTGGAACGCTAGGTGGCAGCAGACTTACCAGGTAAATTTCCATTGTTTACGTAGTTCTGAGCGTGCGCACATAACCAAGAACAATGGATTTTACCTGGTAAGTCTGCTGCCACCAAGCATCCCAAAAGTCTCCCATTGCACAGCCTTGTACACAACTGCTCTATTTTGTGAAATCAGTTCATCTCCTACATCCGAATCACATGGAGGCTTCAGTTTGTGTGGAATTTTAGTGGACATCTTGATTTGCCATTTATAAGTCTCTAAACAATCAAAAAAAAAAAACGTTTTTAAACACTTACTGTGAGTGAAAGATAAAAGTTGTTATCGCAAGTCGATAAATGTTCATTAAAGGACAAGATACTTTAAAGTTATTTCCCTGTTCTCTACAGTGATCGTCAAGTATTCAAGTTACTTCACCAGAACAAATTATCACCTCGATGCTTAGCATTTGTGCTTATTACATTTATTTGCTTAGCAGAATTTAAAAGGAAACCATTCAAAAATAAATACAGATGTCGTGTTAGCTGGTAGTCTATTTGTATGCTAAGCATAAGTTTGCTCCACATAATTTGTTTCATATTGAACCCACTAGACTGTTTGTGTTCAACTCTTCATTTCGATCTACCGGTACTTTACCTCACGAGTTGTTTAGAGTAAAGTGAACCTAAGACGTCCTTTCTAGCGGAGACGGGGGCAGGATATAAATAATTTAGTGAAGACTGTCTCAGCGGACAGACAGATAATGACATCTAACTTTCTTGCGCAAGTGTTACTGATAGTTTTGGCGGTAATGCTATCACGAAAGGGTGGATGAAAAGTCTGATCAATTTGCCTCAATTTAATAAAAGTTGGAAAGTAGCAGTAAATTTCAAGGTTAGGTGTACAGGAATTCCTTGGTTACTTCTCACATTTTTTTTTATCAAGTTATAAACCACAAGGGAAACTGACTGTGGGTAAAAGTTTTTAAATGATTTGGGGTCGACCAACAAAAAATTGACAAGAGTGAGATTTGAACCAATGACCTCTGGGTTAAAGTGCCGGCGCTCTACTAACTGAACTATCCAGCCTCATTAACAAAATTTTAAGTATTTAGATTAATTTAATTGATTTCAATCACCTAGAAAAATCCACTGTTTTTCGTTTAACCATGTTATTTAAAGACCCAAATATTTGCAAGCAACTACCTGTACATTCTCAGCAAAAGTGACAGAATGTTTAAAAGAATTTGAATTGCAATAAAGCATCCATTTTAGTATTCAAATATGTACAAATTTTTGATAACCAAAATAAGGCTAATCAACAAAAGACTGGTGCCAATGATTGTCCAACATACCTCACAGTTAACCTGACTACATACTTAGGTTACGTAACAAAGATGTCCATCTTCAACCGGGATTATCCTCAAGTAGTCTTAGACATCGAGGGTTCCCTGGGGATGAGGGGGAGGGGTAAGGGAGGTACATTTATTAATTTTAGACTTTCAGTCATAATCTCAATTTAATCTGATCAAGGTGTTGGGAATGACTTGATCTGCAGTTTCCTTAAAAAACAGTTTCTTGCCTGTTTACAAAAATATATCAAGTCAAGTTGAGGGAGCGGCTCAAGACTTGCGATTATTTACTTTCGTATCTACTGGTAACAAGATTATTAGTCTGGCCTAGTTTTGCGTAGCCTCCAGGTATTAGTTTAAACTGTACGTGCTTTTGTTATGAAAGGATTTTTTTTACAACTGAAACCAAGTGACGATTTGGGAGAAATATGATCTAGGTGTGGTTTTTGCCTGTGAGCAGTTTCCAGTATTGTTGATTGTGTGTGGAGGACTTTATCGCAAACACCTTCAATTTTCAAATTCAATTATATTTTCTCCTTCTGTTCCCAAAATTGTTTCCAACACTTAGTTTTGGGGAGGGGGAGCTTCCTTCCTTTTTCCACTGAATTAAGTATGTGTTGTATGCTCTTTATGTTTTTTTTAATAATAACTCACCTCATGCGAAAGGATTTTAAACCCTTGCACTTAAAAATTTGAAGAAAAAAGTTGAAAACCTTGAAAGTGAACAATATTTGTTAATATAATTATAGGTATTGAATTTTCGTTGACTTTCCTATTCCTTATTGAGTCATAACTTTAACCTCTTTGCCGATTGCAGATAACATTCAAATTCATATTTCTTTATTATTGGATGAGGATGAAAAAATCCAATTCAATTACCTTCAGGCAATGTGGAGATTAGATTACAAAACTCTGCAATTGTAAATATTAACATCCCCTTAGTTGCCATGACATTCCCCTAGTTCCTTAGTTGACATTGACATTGGCATTGTCAATAATTTCTCAAGAATGTCTCACATAACCTAAGGTGTCATTGTGTAAACAGTCAGTGATGTCATCAATGTCATCCCTGACATCAGTCAGTGATGTCATCAATGACATCACATATACATCAATGACATCACTTATACATCTCTGACTAACACTTCATCTTACGGTTTGGTCTTTATCATCCACTCCGCATCATTTCTCATTCCCTCCTGATCCAAAGCGACTTTGTCAGTTTCGTCAAGGCCAATCAGAGTGAATCCTTTCTGCCTAGGGGAAGGTAGCGAATGAACATCAAGCATGTTCTCCCAGCATCACTAGGGAAAAACAGAGATAGAAAAGCAAGATGCCCAGAGCCGGTTTATTTTGGGTAATAACAGGAAATTTTCAATTTTCCCCGTGCCGCTCTCACAAGCAGTAGCTCTTGGCTTGTAGGAGTACAGTGAAAACAGCCCTGCCTCCTCTGGCGGCACGTAGTATAGCAGGAATTGGTTGCACCTACCTGTGGCTAGGGACCTCTGGGATATCCTTTATGTCTTTGGAATATCCCTTATGTTTTTGGAAGGAAGCTGCATTACAGCTTCAGAGGTTGGTAAAAATAACAGCCACAGAAAGTGGAATATTTCTACCTGAAAAAAGGATTTTCTTCTCATGAAACAATTAATCATGGCGATAGAGTGTGGAGTTATAATATATTAGAGGAGTCCGCCCATAAAGCAAACAAACATGATAATAAATCCTTGTCAATTTCTCAAAATGATGAATGCTTTATCACCTTATTTGATTACTACAAGATGTTGTTATCGTCCAATAATATCCAGGGCCCACTTTCATATAGAGCTGCATTACGGCAGATTTTTGCTTACTGTGTGATTTCCATTCCATAGCGCTGCTTACCGTAAGCACGCGGAAAGGCATGCTAACCTTCCGGTGCTTACTGCTCGAAAAAGAATGACTTCACAACGTGAATCTATGGTGATTGCGCAAGATGGTCGACTAGTTTTCTTGCTAACCTGTGAAATACACTTACACCTTTGCAAATTTTTTCTGCTACAGTAAGCACAAAAATTCGCCTACCGTTAAGAGAATCACTGACGTCCTTGTTGACCCCTTGCATAATGCGAAACGCTACAGGGACGCTGAGCTCATGCGCACGTTTTCACGCACAAAGAACAACTTTTGTCTGATCGTCTGCCTCTTCTGACCCCAGTGAGGACGCTATTTGACCCCAGTGAGGTTTGCTTTTTGAGTGTGTGACGTCACAAGCAAGGGGTCTGTTGGGTGAAATAGAGTTGGTTTGATTGAAAGCTATAAGTGATCTTCTAAAGATATAACTCGCTGCTCGCTGTATAAGATTAAGGATCAGACACAATAAGGATGAGGTAGTGTCTGACAATAGACTTTGTAAAAAGAAAAGGAAGGCGTGAGTTTGTTGAGCTGATCTGCTAGTGATGAAGGATTAACATGCAGCTGGTAACTGACACGCACATGCAACATTTCCTATAGCTTAACATATATTCAAACATGAACCATTTTGGTTGTACACTAATTCCATAATGAATACAGTCTTAAGATAATTTGTGAATCACAAAGCGGAATGTAGCTGGGAAACAAGTGAGGAAAAGGAAGACCACTGGTCAACCTTTTAAAAGGTTTTATTCATCTGAGCTGAGGAAATACAAGGAGATCTTTAAAGGAAAGAAATGTGCAGTTTCATGATGGCGTCTGAGCAGATGTAGTCTGGGAGTCTTAAGAGTGTGTTTGTGAATCATCACAGATCTTCAAGTCCATTCACCTGCTTTCAAGTCTTCAGTTTTATGGGATATCCATTCTGAAGTGTTTGCTAGCGACAGAGGCTAAGTGTTTAGCTCTTGATTTGTTAATTTGTTGCCATTGGTCCAATACCAATTAGTCTTGTCACCAACGGTTACGATTTTCATGTACAGACTGTGAACAACTTTACTGTTTCCGGAAACAGCAGGGTTTTGGAGAGCTTCAGGATGAAAGAATTAAAGATTTTGTCAAAGTGGTTTGCCAGTTCCAGGTTTTAAAACTGTGACAAATGTTTGAACATTTCTATTAAAGCGTTACATTCATTCGTAAGGCTAGTCGTAAGGCTAGTGTTAACCATTTTATCAACAGGTATGTAGGTATGCACAAGTAAAATTAATCCAGTTGGAATTTTTTCCCACCATTCTTTTGGTCTTATGTGAAGTTGGGGAAAATGATGTTTCCTAATTTGTTTGGAAAGTGAATTCTGTTACATTACTAGGGAGGGAAACACTGATATGGGAGTTGTGAACCAAAAAGTCAAAGCAGAATTTGTTTTTCAATTAAAAAAACTCTGACAATTTACTCATAATTACACCAGTCAGTTCAGTTGAGCAAGAGGTTGTCTCCTGCTGACGCCTTCTAGGGGAAAATTACACCGGACAAACAAGCTAATAAAGTTGGAAAAACAGTGACCTTCTTAAAGTATGACAGCTCTTACTTACATTAAAAATATAGATATTTTTTCTTTTACAAATTTAATGACCAACTCTTTTCTTCCACAGAACCAAACTTTATTTCATCCTACGAGATTGGACCATGGGTCTACTTCTTTTTCCGAGAGAGGGCTGTGGAGTTTTCCAACTGTGGCAAGGTAAGCAACTTGTTTTGGAGACACGTTGAATATTTAAAGTAGCAAAAGGAAGCCATTACTTGAGATACTTTAGAATTGTCTGATTAGGTAATAATTCAATCATCAATCCATATGACATGGGACCTGTGTTGTTTTCCAATGACGCTAAGAAATAGAAACAATTTTATCAGAAACAGCCTTTGAAAACTTAGTGTTTGGTTTGCCCTACGGTCTTTCACATCAGGCAATAATTAAGAAGCTACTTATCGGAAATGTTCCCAGGTTAGGCTGAACCGAAGTTGTTAATTAACGAAGAGTCAGTAATTACGCCTCATAATCAGGCTTAACATTGTGTTTGACTGGAGTAATTATCCAATTCATCTAAGTCAGTTATGTGTGTCTGAAATTATTCATGCTGACAAAAGACAGATACATTTTTATTACAAGTTTTGTTTAAGTTAGGAGCTTATTCAGAACAGTTGAGTTATTGTAAATATTGCAGTTTTGGGTTTCTATTTCAAAGTTGTCGCTCTGAATATATTATTTGTAAAACCTCTTTTGGTAACCATAGCTCCCCAAAATGTATACAACTTACTTTAAATGTGTTTTTAGAAAAAAACAAAATATTTTTGCAGTAGAAACATACTAGTACCAAGTCATACTCAAATAAGATTAATACTTTCCGCTGTTTGAGGATGACATATGTTGCCAACCATTTTTCTTTGAATTACTCTTTTATCACTTTGAACTCCAGTTATTTATTAGGTGGATTTGTGTTTTGCAAGGAAGCATATATTACATGCAACTTGAAAATAGTCGCTCCAAGATCCTGACATTTGCTGCAACAACACTCTCACAGTCCCAAAACTTATCCTAAAATCAATTCAAGCTTTCCAGAAATTAGGTTTCCTCAGACACTTCCAAGTGTTATTTCCCAGAAGAAACGTAGTCTCTCAGTCTTGTTTCTTTTGTCTGTCACTTTAAATAGATATGGTTAGTTTATTTGTCATTGTTGGATGGTGGTAGTAGGTTATAGCCATCCATGAGTTATGATTATTAATTGATAACTTTTAAAGAAAATTTTTGTTATGCAAGTTCGCCCAAGACAAGGCTAAAAGCCACTCTTTGTAAGGGGCTTTGAAAAGAAAAATTGTCAAACAGGAAAATTAATTCAGGATAGCTGAAGGTAGGAATTGATATTCCTCTTAAAACAGACTAGATTGTAGGATGGAGGGAAACATCTACCAGGCAAGAAGAATTCTTTTAGAATTTTGTTGTTATTAGTTAACATGTTTGAGGGAATGTACCTTTATATAATTTGAAGCAGTCAAGTTATTTGAGAGCTAAATGTCTTAATGTTAACGTCGTGTCCGAAGGGATGTTGAGATAAGGAGATGGCGTAAGGATTGGAGGGCGGGGCGGGGTGGAGGGGGGCTCAGACACCTGTTGGGTGCTCCGAGCATCCCCGGGGGTTTACACCTGCTTCCAGTAGAACATAAGAGAAGTATTATGTCAGCCAATTTCCAACTTTCTCTCTCATGAGAATTCCAGACCCTAAGGTGTCGCAGGAAAAGGATTGAAGGTACATTATTACGTGTGTCTTGAGCTAAGACCCTTTTTTACCTCGGTTGAGACGCTGTTTTCTGGACGGGTAAATATTATCTGGCGGGCGGAGCGGTTCAAGCCGAGGGCATCATTGATTGATATTGCCCCTCTTGGGTCTGAAGAGGAAGGGAATTGGTATTAAAAGAAACACTAGCATTGAGATGTTTTCTGTAAGGAGTAGGAGAGAGAGAGAGAGGGGGGGGGGGGCTTTTTATGATGGCAATATGAAGCATCCTTCTCCCAGGGCTGTTGATTTGAAAATGTTCAGCATGCTTGAAGGATTTTGCTGTAGTTTGGGACGCCAAAGGAAAACCTGTAGCTAGAGATTTGGTGTTGGCTTGTTTATGTTTATGTGTGAAAACTAGAAATCCATGTGGGTCGACCGAGCATTTGTCTTCAATCAGTGGCTACTATGTGCTTTTAATTGTCAACAAAACTGCATTAAAGAGACAGTATCTGAGAGAAAAATATTGTTTTTTTCAGGCAGGGTTTTTGTAGAGCAGGTTCCATCAACTATTTTTTAATCTTCCAGAAATCAACAATTTCCCAGAAATCAACAATTTCCCAAAAATCTAAAATTTTCCAGAAAACAACACTTTTTTTGCTGAAACAGTATAAAGTTGTTATGGACAAAATAATGGTACTAATTCTGATAACATAGATTCATCAGGGCTAGGTCAACAATATAACCACAGTTTGGGTTTCTTCTCGCTTTTTGACACTTTTAAAATATTTGAGGGTATGTCCTGTTGCACTTTAGTATTTTCCTCTGGAAACAACACTGATGTTTGTCACAATTTCCTTGAGGAACCTCATGTTTCATATTGATTGTCTTTGGGAATTTGTTATCCTTCGGGCGAGTTAGTCAAGGTAATGTTATGTGTTTTTTAGGAAAAACCTTATTTTCATGTCTTTTGTCACCTTCAATCTCTCCCCCTGTATGTTCATACACCCCCTCATCACCTTCACCCCAGGCACAGAAAGAAACTATTTGTTCCTGATGTTGAAGTATAATTCTCTGAGGACACAAACAACCACAACAGTACACATTGAGTTGGCTTATTGTAACCAGCTTCGAGTGTATTGTTTACACCACATTGGCAAACTATGTATTGGGCAGAAAAACAGAAACTACTTAATTAAAAAATAAAAATAAAAATCAGTGAAAGTATCCCAAAAGACAAACAATAACACCGGGCCTGAATTTTTTTCCTGACGTTGAGTAATATTTTGCATTGGTCTGAGAAGAGAGAATAGGAAGAAAGTTGCTGGAGTGTAACCGATATTAAGATACTGTTCATAAAATAAGCCAATGGATAAATTCCTCAGCTACAAACTACCAGGCCTTACAAGCCTTGCCCTCTGCTGCCCTAGTCTTGGCCTTGGTGTCAATTTCAGTGTTTCCCACAAACTTTAAGATGTTCCAATAGAAGTGCCCTATAACCGTTTAGGACAAACTAATGATCAGAGCATACTGATCGAAACGTCGAGTTAATCCAACGGTTCTTTTCAGAACCACCCCAACTCATTTAGAGATTGTTATTACATGGTGTTATCGCAAACTCTTCTATATAATGAGAAGATGTCAGGGAATGTGTAACCCAATTTTTAAAAAATCACTTCATCATTTTCAATCAGTGAACCATCTTTCATGAAGGTCGAGTCTAGACAAGACCAACTCAGATTTGGAGACAAAATTTTTTTTAATTTTTTTTTATTTTTTATTAAAAATATGTTTGAATATAATCTGATTTTGATGGTGAAATCCATCAGATTAGTTGAGATTTATTGTGAAAATGCTCAAAAAATCAGTTTGTCCAAGTTATGGCCCCTGGTGGCTTACATTCCAACAGTCAAAGTTTTCACACTTTCTCCACTAAACTAAAAATGACTCAAACAAAACAAGTTACTTGACTTGCTTAAAATAACTTCATGATAAAGCTTTCATGTAACCACCAATCACCCCATTGATATACTAGCTCTTTAATTGAAGTAAGTAAAACTAAAACAAACTCGCTCTGAACATACACTACATACTGACGGACACTCTCTGTCACCAGCCGGATGAGTACCGGGTAGTTCCACAACAGATGTTACCTTGCTGTTAAAATGGCAACTCTGCAGATGAGATTTAAACAACTCGGATTAAAGGGGCACCTTTTATCGACACTGCCTGGGATTCAGACAACTGCTTCAATAAATGCATCCCAAGCTGGACATAATTTCATAGAGCTGCTTAAGCACAAAAAAACAGCTAAGCACAACAAAATTATGCTTACCAGTATAAGGTTACCAGGCAAACTACCATGTCACAATGTACAATTAGTGAACGGTATCCTCCTCATTTTTGCTAAGTAGAAATGTATCACGCAATATTTTCTGCTTTTTGAAATTCAGCTGAAGAGAAGATCAAGTGTGATGCTTCAAAGTATTCTCATTGGTCAAGCACTGGCCAATAGGATGACAGCTGCACCCTTTAACCTATATTAAATGCTTGAATCTTCACCCCTGATTGGACAAAAGTATAGATTTAGTGTTTGGGTTTGTAGGACAGCTATTAATGCTGTTATATGTCAGATGGTGCAGCCATCTTGCTGAATGAAACTAGTGTCACTAAACCGAGGCTGATAAAATAAAATAGTCAGACCCCATTTTGATAGAATTGAACAGTCATTAACCATTATGGCTCTGGAACAGGGGAACAAGACTAGTGTGTCTCATTAGAGCGAATGTTACCTTTAAGGTATTTAATCATTCAGACAAAATGCTGAAATGAAGTCATCATCACCATCCGCTGGTGGTCCAGGGGCTGAAAATGTGGTCTCTTCCCCCCCCCCACACAATCACTTCCAAATATAGCTGTACGTATGTCTCTTTACTATATGTTAATATGTTGCTTGGGCTCTTCTGCAGTGATGTATATTTCCATCTTTACCCTGTGCAATGTCTGTTCATGACCAAGTGTTCACCATTGTGTTGGAGTTGGAGTTGACATTCAACCAGGCATCGGGGTAGGCTTATTGGTTTCTTTCCCTTTGTTCCACCTCTGTGGACCCGGCTTCCACCCTGATCGACCTTGCATAGATTGTGTTTCAGTCCCTATCCGTCATTAGGTTTTCCTCCTATTTTGAGTTTTTCTTCCCAAATCTATAACTAAACCTCTCTTTATCATCTTCTTCGCGAATATCGTCAGCCCTACAGGTCACCAGAAAAGTTGATCTGTATGAACAATTTAAGCTCATTTTATTGGCTCATTTCAAAGAAAGTTAACTACACTCAAGATATATTTTAGGGGAGTTTTCTATTGACAGAAAGAGGAGTGAAGAATTAGCCTTTTTAAGGTATGATGGGCACTGTGTGGTTTTGGTGTATACAGACAAATTTACCCAAACCTAACGGTGTTATATTAATGTGTCCACCACATCTCAAAATGGCTTATTGTTTTGATGGAAGATGGAAGCAAATGTTACCTGCAAGTGTCTCTGTTTAATATGAATAGTAACCATGCAGTGAATCATTCTGTAGCCATCCGCCCAGGTGTCGACTCTCGGTCAATAAGCCTTACTATTGGCTCCTTGCCATCTATGAGACAAGCTTATTGATTGGTTGGCTTCGCAGTGACATTGTCATTGGCTGGTTGAACATATTAGAAACAATGTTATTGGCTTGTTGCCATAGCTCAAAAGACAACCCTTGCTAAAGGCAACTGTCAAACATTGAAGATGCAAACCAGCTGCACGGATTTCACCAAAATATGTAGTTTGTAAAACAAGAAAAAAGGACTCTAACCTTTTGAAGATTAAGCTCTCAGTTATACACAAACAAAAGTACAAATATTAAATGAAATAAAACTAATTCCCTGAGTTCGGAAGGTCATTATTTCTTCACTGTCGTCTGTAGTTTAAGACCTCCACACGAACTGACCAGTACAATTATTGTTTAGAGCATCAGCTGAATTAAAAGACTTAACAGCCAAGGAATTTTGCCGTCGCAGGATTAAGAGAGGCGTGAAATAGAGAGACGAACCGTTTTGAACCTAATTCAAGAAAGCATCTCACATCCTGGTGCATCTTTAAGACGAGGGCATCTTAGCTTATAGCAGGCCCTCAGCGATCCTTCACCCCAGACCAGTGTAACCCCCACCCCTCCCTCCCGAAAATATCAAGGGTTAGTCATCATTTGACTGGACCTTTTCAGCTCAAAAAGTTCCATCCATCTTTTGACCAAAACTTATTCACAATCACAGATTCTACCTTGTAAGCTGTGAAATGATTCATTTCTTTTTGATTTACACTTTAAATTGTTTGTAAGTTTCTTTTCATTTATCTAATTGTTGCAAATATCCCTCTTTCTATAAGTCACTGAACTGTCATCCTGGATCATAAACAGAAACAGTAATAACTCTTCAACAGCATAATCAGCCTAAAATGTGTAGGCCTACTCATGACAGCTGTGAAACACTTTGTTTGCACAAAAAGGTACAATTGCCTGAAAGTTTGCAAAGGCTTGATCTTTGATAAATACAATATTTCCTTCTGGTGTTTGTCACATCATTATACTGAAAGGGAAGAGATCAAAACCACATTTTCAGCGCAGTCCTGTTACAAACAGTATCACCCAGACTGTGACAAGTCAACTTGTGTAGAGTCTGCTTAGTAATTGTAGCACAACGGGGTCTGGTGCAATCTGGTGTAGTCTGGTGTAGTCTAGTACTGATGAGGCATAGTGGGCCATAAGAAACAGGTGTGCTTAGGAAGTCAGGTGTGTCAGGTTGAGTCTAATGTTGGTCATGATAGCAGTAGAAACCGGTGTGGGGGCGATGGACACAAACCCACCATGATACACTCAAATAACACAGTAATGGAGGTGTTTATCTGTGGGTAGGGGTTAAGGATGCAATTACCATTTTCAGGGTTGGCCTCTCCCTTCCCCCACCCCACCCCACCCAGAGTACTATTCCCTCCCCTTCCCTAGTTTCCCTTACATAATTGTCTGGACTACGTCTTTGTTCTTAAACCTACCTTGTTTGGTTTTCAATGTGTATCAACAGCAACAGGTGCATGTAGCAGACATTTCCGTAAATTAGATTTGAAATGGCGGAACTATTTGATCGCCCTACTTAAGCCTCTATGAGCACTGGAGCTGAGTAGAAACAGCATACTCACTGAAATGCGGGTGTGGTGTTTTTTGATCTGATAACCTGCTAAATTTTATTCTTGCTCAGTCAACTGATGAAATGGGTTCCTTTTAAAATTGTCCCTGCAATTGTTCATTGTCAAAGTTAGTAGAAATCTACTGAAAAGTACAACCATGGGGTAAGGGATGTGTTCACTCTCAAGTAATACAGGCGAGCCTTACTATGTTCAGCAAAAACACATGGTGCTATTACATTTACCATTAAGAGAAATATGTCTTCAAGATTCAGTCTGTATCATTCTTACATAACAAGACCTCAAAATGTTGACATGAATATGTTATGGGGCTGAGTCTGATATTTTTAGTTTAATAACCAATTATTTACTTAGCACCTCTCACAGTTCATCGATCAAGGGAATCAGTGGAATAGTGAACATGTTTTTATGGAGTTACAACCCAATAAATCTAGCAAATAACATTTCTAAGGTGACTGTTCCTGCTGCGTTTTATGAGGGCGTTTCATTTCAGTAGACGAATCCAAGTCAACCAGGATGGTTGTAAATTTCAAACCTGGAGTTTTAAAGTTAAACTGACAGATGAAACACTACCGAAAATAAACTAACAAAGCAATAGCACACCATTATGCCTTTTACAGCCCAAATTGTTTACCACTTTGCTGAACGAAAAACAGTCCTATAAAAACTAGTGGTGTAATGCAAATATGCGCCTACAAAAACAAGCCTAAGTTTTGGCAGAGGGTTTGGTAATAATTATCTTCAAGAAAGATTATCAAGTAAAGACACTTCACAAGATGATTGTTACATTCTAATTTTAATACCAATTATTATAAAACCAATTTCAAAGATTCTGCATTATGATTAGTTCAGAGAGAGTCACATGGTATGTCTTTTTTTTCCAGAAAGTCATGCAAACATGGTTGTACTTGTATCCACAAGATTGACTGGAAATGCTCCCTTCTTAAATTGCTGCGCTTAGCCCCTTAGTGAAAATGATAGTGGACAACACACATCGATAAAAAATGCAAAACAAACCCTTCTTTATCCTCTGAAAAAAAGCTTGAAATAGTTACTTCTTAGTTTCTATTCGTTACTCTTGAGTGGAAAGGATACACCACAGCTGTCAGCATTTAAAACAATACCTACGACTAGACGTTTAAAACTCGCTTCATCAACAAAAGAAGTGGCCAACAAGCCAGACCGAAGAGCTGAGATATATGATGGATGGAAAGTGGAAATCCAGGCTTAGGGTTAACAGATGGTTGTCTTGTTTTCAGATGGATTGTTTACTAGTCATAGTGTAAGGGGAATATTCCATAAGGGAAGCTTTCATCTCTATGGGCACTTAAACTGGAAGACTCTAAAGAATTTAGAGATACTTAAAGGTGCACTCGGTCTCAATTAAAACATGTTGACATATGCGCTGCTAAGGATTCGAACTGCCTCTAGCCATCGGGGTAGCTCAATGGTCTAGTGGTAAGACATCTGCTCTAGCAATGGAAAGGTCTTGAGTTCGAATCCTACCGGGATGATTTGCCTGTGGATTTTTTCCCTAAAAAAAAACTATGGAAAGTACTGAGTATACAATGCATAATACACATCGGTGTAAGGGTTCAAAGAAAATTTGTATATTAATATTTGTTGTGATTTTGTTGAATACAAAGTTAAAAATTGAAATGAGCAAAAATAACGTGACAAGTTGCCCCTTCCGCTTACATTGTCAGGCTGCCATTATACCACTGAACACACCATTGACAGGAAACAACAACAAGAAGAAACAAACTAAGACATGTGTCTTTAAATTGGTTGACTCAATAGCCATATTAAAACATTTGTGACTTTGGTTTCAAAAGAAAAGTGTTGGAAAGCGGCGTCAGGTAGGATACTCAAGAGTCTCAAAGGAGTTAATTCATTAAAAACATTTCTGATCTTATGGGTGTCGCTAGAAAGAATATAATCCCCTTCTGGTTTCCCTGGAACAGGTGTCAAAACAATGTTGGAAAGAATAACTTTTTCACGACAGAGACCCGGTTTGTTTTTAGCTGAGCACACGTGGGTGTGTGTTCCAGCTTCGTACTCCTTTGGGCTTGTTTGAAAATGTGTCAACCGGCGTTATTAGGGTTAGCGGAAGGATAGATTTCAACGAGAACTTGGCTCAAGTTCTTGCCTTGTATCCAGTTAAGGAATGGTTTATTTAGTGTGTGTTGTTTTATTGCATTTATTGATGACTGGAATGAGGTTGTTAGCATTAAGGGGTGTAAGTCAAGAAGTCTGTATCCCATTAGAAGGTCAGAAAGGTTAATGTGCATTTAATACTTGATTGTCCTACCATTGGTCAACTCAACTCGCGTTCCTTCCTGGATTCTTTACTCTCTACTCGGTGTTCATATCTCAATCTATATTCATTCTTGGTTTTCACTCCTATGCTTAGTTTGCATGGCTCGGCTTACCACATAACTTGGTCCTTACATATAAAGATTTATTAAAGTATAAATTGATATTTACATTTTAGGCCCATCAACCCCTCTGCC